>NW_027327634.1:0-336448 GCF_047675955.1 Chlorocebus sabaeus
CAGGGGGGGGGGCGGGCCGGGGGTGGCGGCTGGGAGCCCGATCGCGGGGGGTGCCTGCACCCCCGGCGTGGGGCTCCAGAAGCCAGGGGGGGCGGGCCGGGGGTGGCGGCTGGGAGCCCGATCGCGGGGGGTGCCTGCACCCCCGGCGATGGGGCTCCCAGAAGCCAGGGGGGCGGGCCGGGGGTGGCGGCTGGAGCCCGATCGCGGGGGTGCCTGCACCCCCGGCGATGGGGCTCCAGAAGCCAGGGGGGCGGGCCGGGGGTGGCGGCTGGGAGCCCGATCGCGGGGGGTGCCTGCACCCCCGGCGATGGGGCTCCCAGAAGCCAGGGGGGCGGGCCGGGGGTGGCGGCTGGGAGCCCGATCGCGGGGGGGTGCCTGCACCCCCGGCGATGGGGCTCCCAGAAGCCAGGGGGGCGGGCCGGGGGTGGCGGCTGGGAGCCCGATCGCGGGGGGTGCCTGCACCCCCGGCGATGGGGCTCCCAGAAGCCAGGGGGGCGGGCCGGGGGTGGCGGCTGGGAGCCCGATCGCGGGGGGTGCCTGCACCCCCGGCGATGGGGCTCCCAGAAGCCAGGGGGGCGGGCCGGGGGTGGCGGCTGGGAGCCCGATCGCGGGGGGTGCCTGCACCCCCGGCGATGGGGCTCCAGAAGCCAGGGGGGCGGGCCGGGGGGTGGCGGCTGGGAGCCCGATCGCGGGGGGTGCCTGCACCCCGGCGATGGGGGCTCCCAGAAGCCAGGGGGGCGGGCCGGGGGTGGCGGCTGGGAGCCCGATCGCGGGGGGTGCCTGCACCCCCGGCGATGGGGCTCCCAGAAGCCAGGGGGGCGGGCCGGGGGTGGCGGCTGGGAGCCCGATCGCGGGGGGTGCCTGCACCCCCGGCGATGGGGCTCCCAGAAGCCAGGGGGGCGGGCCGGGGGTGGCGGCTGGGAGCCCGATCGCGGGGGGTGCCTGCACCCCCGGCGATGGGGCTCCCAGAAGCCAGGGGGGCGGGCCGGGGGTGGCGGCTGGGAGCCCGATCGCGGGGGGGTGCCTGCACCCCCGGCGATGGGGCTCCCAGAAGCCAGGGGGGCGGGCCGGGGGTGGCGGCTGGGAGCCCGATCGCGGGGGGTGCCTGCACCCCCGGCGATGGGGCTCCCAGAAGCCAGGGGGGCGGGCCGGGGGTGGCGGCTGGGAGCCCGATCGCGGGGGGTGCCTGCACCCCCGGCGATGGGGCTCCCAGAAGCCAGGGGGGCGGGCCGGGGGTGGCGGCTGGGAGCCCGATCGCGGGGGGTGCCTGCACCCCCGGCGATGGGGCTCCCAGAAGCCAGGGGGGCGGGCCGGGGGTGGCGGCTGGGAGCCCGATCGCGGGGGGTGCCTGCACCCCGGCGATGGGGCTCCCAGAAGCCAGGGGGGCGGGCCGGGGGTGGCGGCTGGGAGCCCGATCGCGGGGGGTGCCTGCACCCCCGGCGATGGGGCTCCCAGAAGCCAGGGGGGCGGGCCGGGGGTGGCGGCTGGGAGCCCGATCGCGGGGGGTGCCTGCACCCCCGGCGATGGGGCTCCCAGAAGCCAGGGGGGCGGGCCGGGGGTGGCGGCTGGGAGCCCGATCGCGGGGGGTGCCTGCACCCCCGGCGATGGGGCTCCAGAAGCCAGGGGGGCGGGCCGGGGGGTGGCGGCTGGGAGCCCGATCGCGGGGGGTGCCTGCACCCCCGGCGATGGGGCTCCCAGAAGCCAGGGGGGCGGGCCGGGGGTGGCGGCTGGGAGCCCGATCGCGGGGGGTGCCTGCACCCCCGGCGATGGGCTCCCAGAAGCCAGGGGGCGGGCCGGGGGTGGCGGCTGGGAGCCCGATCGCGGGGGGTGCCTGCACCCCCGGCGATGGGGCTCCCAGAAGCCAGGGGGGCGGGCCGGGGGTGGCGGCTGGGAGCCCGATCGCGGGGGGTGCCTGCACCCCCGGCGATGGGGCTCCCAGAAGCCAGGGGGGCGGGCCGGGGGTGGCGGCTGGGAGCCCGATCGCGGGGGGTGCCTGCACCCCCGGCGATGGGGCTCCCAGAAGCCAGGGGGGCGGGCCGGGGGTGGCGGCTGGGAGCCCGATCGCGGGGGGTGCCTGCACCCCCGGCGATGGGGCTCCCAGAAGCCAGGGGGGCGGGCCGGGGGTGGCGGCTGGGAGCCCGATCGCGGGGGGTGCCTGCACCCCCGGCGATGGGCTCCCAGAAGCCAGGGGGGCGGCCGGGGGTGGCGGCTGGGAGCCCGATCGCGGGGGGTGCCTGCACCCCCGGCGATGGGGCTCCCAGAAGCCAGGGGGGGCGGGCCGGGGGTGGCGGCTGGGAGCCCGATCGCGGGGGGTGCCTGCACCCCGGCGATGGGGCTCCCAGAAGCCAGGGGGGCGGGCCGGGGGTGGCGGCTGGGAGCCCGATCGCGGGGGGTGCCTGCACCCCCGGCGATGGGGCTCCCAGAAGCCAGGGGGGCGGGCCGGGGGTGGCGGCTGGGAGCCCGATCGCGGGGGGTGCCTGCACCCCCGGCGATGGGGCTCCCAGAAGCCAGGGGGGCGGGCCGGGGGTGGCGGCTGGGAGCCCGATCGCGGGGGGTGCCTGCACCCCCGGCGATGGGGCTCCCAGAAGCCAGGGGGGCGGGCCGGGGGTGGCGGCTGGGAGCCCGATCGCGGGGGGTGCCTGCACCCCCGGCGATGGGGCTCCCAGAAGCCAGGGGGGCGGGCCGGGGGTGGCGGCTGGGAGCCCGATCGCGGGGGGTGCCTGCACCCCCGGCGATGGGGCTCCCAGAAGCCAGGGGGGCGGGCCGGGGGTGGCGGCTGGGAGCCCGATCGCGGGGGGTGCCTGCACCCCCGGCGATGGGGCTCCCAGAAGCCAGGGGGGCGGGCCGGGGGTGGCGGCTGGGAGCCCGATCGCGGGGGGGTGCCTGCACCCCCGGCGATGGGGCTCCCAGAAGCCAGGGGGGCGGGCCGGGGGTGGCGGCTGGGAGCCCGATCGCGGGGGGGTGCCTGCACCCCCGGCGATGGGGCCTCCCAGAAGCCAGGGGGGCGGGGCCGGGGGTGGCGGCTGGGAGCCCGATCGCGGGGGGTGCCTGCACCCCCGGCGATGGGGCTCCAGAAGCCAGGGGGGCGGGCCGGGGGGTGGCGGCTGGGAGCCCGATCGCGGGGGGTGCCTGCACCCCCGGCGATGGGGGCTCCCAGAAGCCAGGGGGGCGGGCCGGGGGTGGCGGCTGGGAGCCCGATCGCGGGGGGTGCCTGCACCCCCGGCGATGGGGCTCCCAGAAGCCAGGGGGGCGGGCCGGGGGTGGCGGCTGGGAGCCCGATCGCGGGGGGTGCCTGCACCCCCGGCGATGGGGCTCCCAGAAGCCAGGGGGGCGGGCCGGGGGGTGGCGGCTGGGAGCCCGATCGCGGGGGGTGCCTGCACCCCCGGCGATGGGGCTCCCAGAAGCCAGGGGGGGCGGGCCGGGGGTGGCGGCTGGGAGCCCGATCGCGGGGGGTGCCTGCACCCCCGGCGATGGGGCTCCCAGAAGCCAGGGGGGCGGGCCGGGGGTGGCGGCTGGGAGCCCGATCGCGGGGGGTGCCTGCACCCCCGGCGATGGGGCTCCCAGAAGCCAGGGGGGCGGGCCGGGGGTGGCGGCTGGGAGCCCGATCGCGGGGGGGTGCCTGCACCCCCGGCGATGGGGCTCCAGAAGCCAGGGGGGCGGGCCGGGGGTGGCGGCTGGGAGCCCGATCGCGGGGGGTGCCTGCACCCCCGGCGATGGGGCTCCCAGAAGCCAGGGGGGCGGGCCGGGGGTGGCGGCTGGGAGCCCGATCGCGGGGGGTGCCTGCACCCCCGGCGATGGGGCTCCCAGAAGCCAGGGGGGCGGGCCGGGGGTGGCGGCTGGGAGCCCGATCGCGGGGGGTGCCTGCACCCCGGCGATGGGGCTCCCAGAAGCCAGGGGGGCGGGCCGGGGGTGGCGGCTGGGAGCCCGATCGCGGGGGGTGCCTGCACCCCCGGCGATGGGGCTCCCAGAAGCCAGGGGGGCGGGCCGGGGGTGGCGCTGGGAGCCCGATCGCGGGGGGTGCCTGCACCCCCGGCGATGGGGCTCCCAGAAGCCAGGGGGGCGGGCCGGGGGTGGGCGGCTGGGAGCCCGATCGCGGGGGGTGCCTGCACCCCCGGCGATGGGGCTCCCAGAAGCCAGGGGGCGGGCCGGGGGTGGCGGCTGGGAGCCCCGATCGCGGGGGGTGCCTGCACCCCCGGCGATGGGGCTCCCAGAAGCCAGGGGGGCGGGCCGGGGGTGGCGGCTGGGAGCCCGATCGCGGGGGGTGCCTGCACCCCCGGCGATGGGGCTCCCAGAAGCCAGGGGGGCGGGCCGGGGGTGGCGGCTGGGAGCCCGATCGCGGGGGTGCCTGCACCCCCGGCGATGGGGCTCCCAGAAGCCAGGGGGGCGGGCCGGGGGGTGGCGGCTGGGAGCCCGATCGCCGGGGGGTGCCTGCACCCCCGGCGATGGGGCTCCCAGAAGCCAGGGGGGCGGGCCGGGGGTGGCGGCTGGGAGCCCGATCGCGGGGGGTGCCTGCACCCCCGGCGATGGGGCTCCCAGAAGCCAGGGGGGGCGGGCCGGGGGGTGGCGGCTGGAGCCCGATCGCGGGGGTGCCTGCACCCCCGGCGATGGGGCTCCCAGAAGCCAGGGGGGGCGGGCCGGGGGTGGCGGCTGGGAGCCCGATCGCGGGGGGTGCCTGCACCCCCGGCGATGGGGCTCCCAGAAGCCAGGGGGGCGGGCCGGGGGGTGGCGGCTGGGAGCCCGATCGCGGGGGGTGCCTGCACCCCCGGCGATGGGGCTCCCAGAAGCCAGGGGGGCGGGCCGGGGGTGGCGGCTGGGAGCCCGATCGCGGGGGGTGCCTGCACCCCCGGCGATGGGGCTCCCAGAAGCCAGGGGGGCGGGCCGGGGGTGGCGGCTGGGAGCCCGATCGGGGGACGTGCCTGCACCCCCCCGGCGATGGGGCTCCCAGAAGCCAGGGGGGCGGGCCGTGGGTGGCGGCTGGGAGCCCGATCGGGGGACGTGCCTGCACCCCCGGCGATGGGGCTCCCAGAAGCCAGGGGGGCGGGCCGTGGGTGGCGGCTGGGAGCCCGATACGCGGGGGGTGCCTGCACCCCCGGCGATGGGGCTCCCAGAAGCCAGGGGGGCGGGCCGGGGGGTGGCGGCTGGGAGCCCGATCGGGGGACGTGCCTGCACCCCCGGCGATGGGGCTCCCAGAAGCCAGGGGGGCGGGCCGGGGGGTGGCGGCTGTGAGCCCGATCGGGGGACGTGCCTGCACCCCCGGCGATGGGGCTCCCAGAAGCCAGGGGGCCGGGCCGGGGGTGGCGGCTCGGGGCCCGGTCGCGGGGACAGTTTGAAGAGTATCACATGGCGTTGTACAGTGTGTGTGATACTGAGATTAATAACTGGGTGAACTTCCACCCTGTGCCACATTGCTAGTAATATCAGCCTGTCCCCTCCGTGAATATTAGAAACAATATCCCAGAATGGGTGTACGCCTTCTGCTGTACAGAGTGCAGTATCATCCTCTCCCTCCCAGGATAGTAATTACAATATCACTGGGCGGGAGCACGCAGCCTGCGAATTATTATCATCCTCTCCCCCTCCGTATACTAGGAACAATATCTCAGAAGAGCTGTACCCTCAGTGCCATATTCGGACTAATAGCATAGGTGTCTTCTGGGAATATTACGAGTAATATTACCGGGTAGCTATCCATTCATTGTCATGTTTGGAGTCATGTGATACTCTCCCCTCCTTTATATTAGGATCAGTGTCACGCGGTGAGTGTACACCTACTGCGATATTAAAACTAAAGTCCTGCTTTCCGTCCCTGGATATGAAGAACAGCATCACAAGTAGGTTTACACTTCCTGTGGTATTAGGAATAATAATATGATTATTAATCATCAATGATCGATTTTAATAATTATCAATGATACTAAAAATTCATAGGATACCATTATTAATGATGGATAATGATTTTAAACACATGATTACGCATGTTTTCAATTAATTATTAATATTAATGTCATGCAATAATATTATTAGTTCCTAATACTAACTATTATTTGATTCCCAGCGTCTCTGGGTATTGATTTAAGTCACATTAATAGCTAATATCATAATATTATTATTAATAGTGATATTACTAATAATTATTATTACAAATCGATACCATTTTAAGCCAGTATTAATTTTTACTCTCTTTATTGTGATCATTAGTATCAATAATAATAATTATTATTAATATAATTATTAATATTAATGATTAATAGACTTCTTCCTGATATCCACCGGGGAGAGGACGATGTTAATTTCTATATCACAGATGGTGTACACCCCCCGTGATAGTGTTTCGAACTTCTGCTTGGGAGAGGAGGAAATGACAATCAGTATCACCGGAAGTAGCAACACCTGTGAGATACTGTTCTGAATATTCAGGGAGGAAGAGGCTTGTATGACTACTAATACAGAGGGGGTTACTCCCTCTGAGGGTGTGCACACTGGGGGTGTACAATTGTCTGAGAAGAGTTGAAAATTTTCAGATGGGGAGATGATATTACTCAAAATATCAGAAAGAGGCTGTGAGTCCACAAGGGTCCCAGAAGCCAGGGGGGCGGGCCGGGGGTGGCGGCTGGGAGCCCGATCGCGGGGGGTGCCTGCACCCCCGGCGATGGGGCTCCCAGAAGCCAGGGGGGCGGGCCGGGGGTGGCGGCTGGGAGCCCGATCGCGGGGGGTGCCTGCACCCCCGGCGATGGGGCTCCCAGAAGCCAGGGGGGCGGGCCGGGGGGTGGCGGCTGGGAGCCCGATCGCGGGGGGTGCCTGCACCCCCGGCGATGGGGCTCCCAGAAGCCAGGGGGGCGGGCCGGGGGTGGCGGCTGGGAGCCCGATCGCGGGGGGTGCCTGCACCCCCGGCGATGGGGCTCCCAGAAGCCAGGGGGGCGGGCCGGGGGGTGGCGGCTGGGAGCCCGATCGCGGGGGGTGCCTGCACCCCCGGCGATGGGGCTCCCAGAAGCCAGGGGGGCGGGCCGGGGGTGGCGGCTGGGAGCCCGATCGCGGGGGGTGCCTGCACCCCCGGCGATGGGGCTCCCAGAAGCCAGGGGGGCGGGCCGGGGGTGGCGGCTGGGAGCCCGATCGGGGGACGTGCCTGCACCACCGGCGATGGGGCTCCCAGAAGCCAGGGGGGCGGGCCGGGGGTGGCGGCTGGGAGCCCGATCGGGAGACGTGCCTGCACCCCCGGCGATGGGGCTCCCAGAAGCCAGGGGGCCGGGACGGGGGGTGGCGGCTGGGAGCCCGATCGCGGGGGGTGCCTGCACCCCCGGCGATGGGGCTCCCAGAAGCCAGGGGGGCGGGCCGGGGGTGGCGGCTGGGAGCCCGATCGCGGGGGGTGCCTGCAACCCCCGGCGATGGGGCTCCCAGAAGCCAGGGGGGCGGGCCGGGGGGTGGCGGCTGGGAGCCCGATCGGGGGACGTGCCTGCACCCCCGGCGATGGGGCTCCCAGAAGCCAGGGGGGCGGGCCGGGGGTGGCGGCTGGGAGCCCGATCGGGGGACGTGCCTGCACCCCCGGCGATGGGGCTCCCAGAAGCCAGGGGGCCGGGCCGGGGGTGGCGGCTGGGAGCCCGATCGCGGGGGGTGCCTGCACCCCCGGCGATGGGGCTCCCAGAAGCCAGGGGGGCGGGCCGGGGGTGGCGGCTGGGAGCCCGATCGCGGGGGGTGCCTGCACCCCCGGCGATGGGGCTCCCAGAAGCCAGGGGGGCGGGCCGGGGGTGGCGGCTGGGAGCCCGATCGCGGGGGGTGCCTGCACCCCCGGCGATGGGGCTCCCAGAAGCCAGGGGGGCGGGCCGGGGGTGGCGGCTGGGAGCCCGATCGCGGGGGGTGCCTGCACCCCCGGCGATGGGGCTCCCAGAAGCCAGGGGGGCGGGCCGGGGGTGGCGGCTGGGAGCCCGATCGCGGGGGGTGCCTGCACCCCCGGCGATGGGGCTCCCAGAAGCCAGGGGGGCGGGCCGGGGGTGGCGGCTGGGAGCCCGATCGCGGGGGGTGCCTGCACCCCCGGCGATGGGGCTCCCAGAAGCCAGGGGGGCGGGCCGGGGGTGGCGGCTGGGAGCCCGATCGCGGGGGGGTGCCTGCACCCCCGGCGATGGGGCTCCCAGAAGCCAGGGGGGCGGGCCGGGGGGTGGCGGCTGGGAGCCCGATCGCGGGGGGTGCCTGCACCCCCGGCGATGGGGCTCCCAGAAGCCAGGGGGCCCGGCCGGGGGTGGCGGCTGGGAGCCCGATCGCGGGGGGTGCCTGCACCCCCGGCGATGGGGCTCCCAGAAGCCAGGGGGGCGGGCCGGGGGTGGCGGCTGGGAGCCCGATCGCGGGGGGTGCCTGCAACCCCGGCGATGGGGCTCCCAGAAGCCAGGGGGGCGGGCCGGGGGGTGGCGGCTGGGAGCCCGATCGGGGGACGTGCCTGCACCCCCGGCGATGGGGCTCCCAGAAGCCAGGGGGGCGGGCCGGGGGTGGCGGCTGGGAGCCCGATCGGGGGACGTGCCTGCACCCCCGGCGATGGGGCTCCCAGAAGCCAGGGGGCCGGGCCGGGGGGTGGCGGCTGGGAGCCCGATCGCGGGGGGGGTGCCTGCACCCCCGGCGATGGGGCTCCCAGAAGCCAGGGGGGCGGGCCGGGGGTGGCGGCTGGGAGCCCGATCGCGGGGGGTGCCTGCACCCCCGGCGATGCGGCTCCCAGAAGCCAGGGGGGCGGGCCGGGGGTGGCGGCTGGGAGCCCGATCGCGGGGGGTGCCTGCACCCCCGGCGATGGGGCTCCCAGAAGCCAGGGGGGCGGGCCGGGGGTGGCGGCTGGGAGCCCGATCGCGGGGGGTGCCTGCACCCCCGGCGATGGGGCTCCCAGAAGCCAGGGGGGCGGGCCGGGGGTGGCGGCTGGGAGCCCGATCGCGGGGGGTGCCTGCACCCCCGGCGATGGGGCTCCCAGAAGCCAGGGGGGCGGGCCGGGGGGTGGCGGCTGGGAGCCCGATCGCGGGGGGTGCCTGCACCCCCGGCGATGGGGCTCCCAGAAGCCAGGGGGGCGGGCCGGGGGTGGCGGCTGGGAGCCCGATCGCGGGGGGTGCCTGCACCCCCGGCGATGGGGCTCCCAGAAGCCAGGGGGGGCGGGCCGGGGGTGGCGGCTGGGAGCCCGATCGCGGGGGGTGCCTGCACCCCCGGCGATGGGGCTCCCAGAAGCCAGGGGGGCGGGCCGGGGGTGGCGGCTGGGAGCCCGATCGCGGGGGGTGCCTGCACCCCCGGCGATGGGGCTCCCAGAAGCCAGGGGGGCGGGCCGGGGGTGGCGGCTGGGAGCCCGATCGGGAGACGTGCCTGCACCCCCGGCGATGGGGCTCCCAGAAGCCAGGGGGCCGGGCCGGGGGTGGCGGCTGGGAGCCCGATCGCGGGGGGTGCCTGCACCCCCGGCGATGGGGCTCCCAGAAGCCAGGGGGGCGGGCCGGGGGTGGCGGCTGGGAGCCCGATCGCGGGGGGTGCCTGCACCCCCGGCGATGGGGCTCCCAGAAGCCAGGGGGGCGGGCCGGGGGTGGCGGCTGGGAGCCCGATCGCGGGGGGTGCCTGCACCCCCGGCGATGGGGCTCCCAGAAGCCAGGGGGGCGGGCCGGGGGTGGCGGCTGGGAGCCCGATCGGGGGACGTGCCTGCACCCCCGGCGATGGGGCTCCCAGAAGCCAGGGGGCCGGGCCGGGGGGTGGCGGCTCGGGGCCCGGTCGCGGGGACAGTTGGAAGAGTATCACATGGCGTTGTACAGTGTGTGTGATACTGAGATTAATAACTGGGTGAACTTCCACCCTGTGCCACACTGCTAGTAATATCAGCCTGTCCCCTCCGTGAATATTAGAAACAATATCCCAGACTGGGTGTACGCCTTCTGCTGTACAGAGTGCAGTATCATCCTCTCCCTCCCAGGATAGTAATTACAATATCACTGGGCGGGAGCACGCAGCCTGCGAATTATTATCATCCTCTCCCCCTCCGTATACTAGGAACAATATCTCAGAAGAGCTGTACCCTCAGTGCCATATTCGGACTAATAGCATAGGTGTCTTCCGGGAATATTACGAGTAATATTACCGGGTAGCTATCCATTCATTGTTATGTTTGGAGTCATGTGATACTCTCCCCTCCTTTATATTAGGATCAGTGTCACGCGGTGAGTGTACACCTACTGCGATATTAAAACTAAAGTCCTGCTTTCCGTCCCTGGATATGAAGAACAGCATCACAAGTAGGTTTACACTTCCTGTGGTATTAGGAATAATAATATGATTATTAATCATCAATGATCGATTTTAATAATTATCAATGATACTAAAAATTCATAGGATACCATTATTAATGATGGATAATGATTTTAAACACATGATTACGCATGTTTTCAATTAATTATTAATATTAATGTCATGCAATAATATTATTAGTTCCTAATACTATTATTTGATTCCCAGCGTCTCTGGGTATTGATTTAAGTCACATTAATAGCTAATATCATGATATTATTATTAATAGTGATATTACTAATAATTATTATTACAAATCGATACCATTTTAAGCCAGTATTAATTTTTACTCTCTTTATTGTGATCATTAGTATCAATAATAATAATTATTATTAATATAATTATTAATATTAATGATTAATAGACTTCTTCCTGATATCCACCGGGGAGAGGACGATGTTAATTTCTATATCACAGATGGTGTACACCCCCCGTGATAGTGTTTCGAACTTCTGCTTGGGAGAGGAGGAAATGACAATCAGTATCACCGGAAGTAGCAACACCTGTGAGATACTGTTCTGAATATTCAGGGAGGAAGAGGCTGATATGACTACTAATAGAGAGGGGGTTACTCCCTCTGAGGGTGTGCACACTGGGGGTGTACAATTGTCTGAGAAGAGTTGAAAATTTTCAGATGGGGAGATGATATTACTCAAAATATCAGAAAGAGGCTGTGAGTCCACAAGGGTCCCAGAAGCCAGGGGTGCGGGCCGGGGGGTGGCGGCTGGGAGCCCGATCGCGGGGGGTGCCTGCACCCCCGGCGATGGGGCTCCCAGAAGCCAGGGGGGCGGGCCGGGGGGTGGCGGCTGGGAGCCCGATCGCGGGGGGGTGCCTGCACCCCCGGCGATGGGGCTCCCAGAAGCCAGGGGGGCGGGCCGGGGGGTGGCGGCTGGGAGCCCGATCGCGGGGGGTGCCTGCACCCCCGGCGATGGGGCTCCCAGAAGCCCGGGGGGCGGGCCGGGGGGTGGCGGCTGGGAGCCCGATCGCGGGGGGTGCCTGCACCCCCGGCGATGGGGCTCCCAGAAGCCAGGGGGGCGGGCCGGGGGTGGCGGCTGGGAGCCCGATCGCGGGGGTTGCCTGCACCCCCGGCGATGGGGCTCCCAGAAGCCAGGGGGGCGGGCCGGGGGTGGCGGCTGGGAGCCCGATCGCGGGGGGTGCCTGCACCCCCGGCGATGGGGCTCCCAGAAGCCAGGGGGGCGGGCCGGGGGGTGGCGGCTGGGAGCCCGATCGCGGGGTATTTGGAAGAGTATCACATGGGATTGTACAGTATGTGTGATACTGAGATTAATAACTGAATGAATGTCCACCCTGTGCCACATTGCGAGTAATATCACCCTGTCCCCTCCGTGGATATTAGAAACAATATCCCAGACTTGGTGTACGCCTCCTGCTGTACAGAGTGCAGTATCATCTTCTCCCTCCCAGGATAGTAGTTATAATATCACTGGGCGGGAGCACACAGCCTGCGAATTATTGTCATCCTCTCCCCCTCCGTATACTAGGAACAATATCTCAGAAGAGCTGTACCCTCAGTGCCATATTCGGACTCATGGCATAGGCGTCTTCCAGGAATATTACCAGTAATATTACCAGGTAGCTATCCATTAGTTGTCATGTTTGGAGTCATGTGATACTCTACCCTCCTTTATATTAGGATCAGTGTCACGCGGTGAGTGTACACCTAGTGCGATATAAAAACTAAAATCCTGCTTTCCGTCCCTGGATATTAAGAACAGCATCACAAGTAGGTTTACACTTCCTGTGGTATTAGGAATAATAATATGATTATTAATCATCAATGATCGATTTTAATAATTATCAATGATACTAAAAATTCATAGGATACCATTATTAATGATGGATAATGATTTTAAACACATGATTATGCATGTTTTCAATTAATTATTAATATTAATGTCATGCAATAATATTATTAGTTCCTAATACTAATTATTATTTGATTCCCAGCGTCACTGGATATTGATTTAACTCACATTAATTGCTAATATCATAATATTATTATTAATAGTTATATTACTAATAATAATTATTACAAATCGTTACCATTTTAAGCCAGTATTAATTTTTACTCTCTTTATTGTGATCATTAGTATCAATAATAATAATTATTATTAATATAATTATTAATATTAATGATTAATATACTTGTTCCTGATATCCACCGGGGAGAGAATGATGTTAATTTCTATATCAGAGATGGTGAACACCCCCCCGTGATAGTGTTTCGATCTTCTGCTTGGGAGAGGAGGAAATGACAATCAGTATCACTGGAAGTAGAAACACCTGTGAGATACTGTTCTGAATATTCAGGGAGAAGAGGCTGATATGACTCCTAATACAGAGGGGGTTACTCCCTCTGAGGGTGTGCACACTGGGGGTGTACAATCGTCTGAGAAGGAGTTGAAAATTTTCAGATGGGGAGATGATATTACTCACAATATCAGAAAGAGGCTGTGAGTCCACAAGGCTCCCAGAAGCCAGGGGTGCGGGCCGGGGGGTGGCGGCTGGGAGCCCGATCGCAGGGGGTTACCCCCGGCGATGGGGCTCCCAGGAGCCAATGGGGCGCGCCGGGGGTGGCGTCTGTTAGTCCCAGCTACTTGGGAGGCTGAGGCAGGAGAATGGCGTGAACCCGGTAGGCAGAGCTTGTAGTGAGCCGATATCACTTCACTGCACTCCAGCCTGGGTAACAGAACAAGACTCTGTCTAAAAAAAAAAAAAGAAAAAGGAAAATGGGCCTATAGAGCTCCATTTAATGGCAAAAAATTAAGGAAAGAATAAAAAGACTCTGCTAATAATGATGACATGAGCTGCTCATATTGTCATTTTCTCTGGGACCTAATATTGGGGAGGAGGTGGGACCACCTCCCACCAGGCTCCAGGTGACTTTCGGGCTGTTGCCCCAAATCACTGCAGCCTCTTCCCTGCTGGTCCCTTGATCCTGCTGCTGTGCCGGGCGTCCTGAGTGACAGGAGGCACCTCGGCAGCGTCCAGTGGGATAGGCCTGCGGCATTCTGAGCCAGAATGCCGTGATCACTAGGAAGTAAGGAGACATAAGCAGGAAGGGTTCAGGGATAGAGCGGCCACTTCTCGGGGATCAGTCTTGGGCCCGAGCTGAGAAGAATCCCCTTTCAGGATGATGGCTCCAGGCTGAGGTCAGTGCTGTTTCTGTGCATTATGATGACTGACCTGCATCCACAGGGAAGCGTATCCGGGCTCCTTTTTCCCAGGCAATGTTGGGAACACCTTGAAATGGGCCCTGGTGGATTTCAATTCCAGCCTTCCAGAAGCCACTCCAAATGGAAATTGAGCTAACGGATACAGGTGGAGTAAGTAAACAACTTTAGGTCCCAAACAACAATTTTCACATACAATATAGTGTACAGGGAAAAACAAAGCCTCGGGACCCCAACTCACAGCCAAAACGGAAAAATATCATTAAGTTGGAAGCTGAATCATGCAAGAAACTGCCTTTCCTTTTGTTCCTAAGCAGATAGCTACAGATAGCTACATCTCCACAGGAAGCTGGTCTACGTTCACCTTATCTTATATAAAGGCTTATGTAGAGGACTGATTTACCGCATGTGAGATGAAGACGTAACTGATCCTTCCCCATCTGCTCTCTTTCTCTTGCAACCTGAGGAAGACCACAGGTTCCCTCTCTCCCCTCCTGCCCACCATTTTCCTCCAGCCCACCCTTCCCCTCCAGCCCACCCTTCCCTCCTGCCCACTCTTTTCCTCCAGCCCAGCCTTCCCCTCCAGCCCAGCCTTCTCCTCCAGCCCACCTGGAAGAGGAAGAGGTCTGCAGCTTACATCAGAATCTCGAAGTTGACACCCAAAAAAGGTAAAAGATCCTGTGGGATGCTGGCATGTACAACTAACGAGATAACGCTCTGGGTGTACATCCTAGCATACAGGAAGAGCATTCTTGTTCATGGCGGTGGTTTCAAATATTTCAGTGGGTTTTCCCTTGAATGCCTCAGTCGGGAGCCACTTCAGTTCAGCGCAGGCAGCAAGGGAGCTTCAAGGACTGGTAGTTATGAATTCAAGCTTATACACAGCAACAGGTCACAGGTCTGTGGAAGATACTTGTCAATCAATATTCAGAGGTAGCATTCCATAACTGAAGCATAGGGCATATCTGACTTCATCTGACAAGGCTAAAATCATGATTGTTTTTCTAACTGGGAAATTTATGTCACTTATTTGCCAATAAACAACCATCTCTCTCTCCCCATTTTCTGACATAACGCTAGTCGTTAGAGAAATGTTCCGATGATGTTCATGAAAGAACAAACCAATGTCTTCCGCTTTAATACCACCTATTTCACACATATGACTCTTGCTGCTTCCATGTGACACTAAAAATATCAGGAGTGCCAGGAAGTCTCTTTAATCATCATTCTCCAATGTGCTCAGGAGATGAAGTCATTCTGTGAAATGGACTTCAGTTGACACCACTGAGAAAATGTCCTAGAGAAAGTAAAACTTGTAGTGGCCTCATACTTTACAGAAATAATCCAACTTCTTTCTTTCATTTCTTTCCAGTTTTTGGACATTAATTTTAATTGGTTCAGGGCAACCTGTTTCTGTATCAAAGTCTTGGGAAGCTTCCATTTGTTTTTAAACTATATTATATTATATTATATTATATTATATTATATTATATTATACTATACTATTTATTTATTTAGAAATAGAGTCGCACTGTGTCACTCAGGCCAAAGTGTAGTGGTATGATCACGGCTCACTGCAGTCTCAACCTCCTAGGCTCAAGCCAATCCTCAGGCCTCCACCACCTGAGTAGCTGGGACTACAGGTGTGCCACCATGTCCTGCTAACGTTTTATTTTTATTTTTTGTAGAGACAGGATCTGGTTATGTGGCCAAAGCTGGTCTCAAACTCCTGGTCTCAAGCAATCCTTGTGTCAGCCTCGTAAAGTGCTGAGATTATAGACATGAGCCATGGCACGCAGCTGATTTATTATTTTATTTTCTCAGAACTCTATGCAACCTGATTCTTAATACATAAGGAAAGAGAAGCCAGTCAAAAGTGGAAGTAGTTGCACACAATGAAAGTGTCATTTGGCACTTAGACAAGAGAGGCGGATTATAAAAATAAAAGATCTACATGTCGCAATTGGCTGTGGGCTTGGATATGGACTCCAGCACTTTTTATTTTTATTTTTTTAGGAGAGAGTGTCTCACTCTCTTACTCAAGCTGGAGTGCAGTGATATAATCATAGCTCACTGTTATTTCAAACTCCTGAGTTCAAGTGATCCTCCTGCCTCGACCTCCCAAGTACCTGGGACTACAGATGTGCCATCGCTCCAGGCAATTTTTTTTTTTGAATTTTTGTAGAGACGAGGTCTCCCTGTGTTGCCCAGGCTAGTCTCAAACATGTGACCTCAAGCAATCGTTCCGCCTTGGCCTCTAAAGTGCTGGGGTTATAGGTGTGAGTCACTGTACCCGGCCAAGAAACCAACTCCACCTGTTTTCTATATAAAGTTTAGCATCTAGATACGAAGCAAAATAAGTTTTAAAGATCAAGGAGTCTGAAGGGAAGCTGCTGGGAGGGGAATGGGCTCAAGGCAGCGTTTTCTGGTCTACAGTTTTGCTTATTCTTGGACTTTCCAAAGTCCTGAAAGAAGAAGAAGGAAAGTGAGAAGAGAGGAAGAGGCAGGAGGAAAGGAGGAGTGCTGCGCCTCTGCGGTTGCAGATTAGCCCAAGGCAGCTCAGTGGCTGGGAAGGAAGGGAGGAAACCCCCAAGGCCGAAGGTGGAGTCAGAGTCCTGGGTCCAGCAGAGACTGGAGGGGAGGAGGGTGCCAGGAGCCAAAGACCTTCCTGCTAGCACTGCAACCTCTTAAACTGCTTAGGCTTTTATCTAAATTTGATATGTCCACATTTTGTAGACCTCCAAACCAAGTCACTCAGGGTAACCCAGACAGGAAGAGGAGGATGTTAGGAGAAGGTGCCCCACCTGATGATGCCCTTCTGGCTTTTATCCATTCCTGGGAATGACTCTTTCTCCAACTCGAGGGATGCCCCTATGGGAGAATACAGTGGCGTGGACCAGCAGTGGAGAATTCCAAGTCCAAAAAACGATTGGCATTTTCAAGGAAAGTAAGAAATCATCCTGCATATATGAAATATTGGGAAAAAGGTTGTTACTAATAATTCTCAAGCGACCACTCTGGTGAGACTAGGTTTCTCTGGGGATGTGTGGAGCAGGGTGTATGTACCGAGTGAGCACATCCCACCCTTCAGACTCCTTCAGCTCCTGTCTACTGTAGCAGTCAGAGGGCAACTCCTGTCCTCATCTCCTCTGAGCGACCCACTCACTCATTCACTCACTCATTCATTCACTCATTAACTCATTCACTCACTCACTCATTCACTCATTCACTCCTTCACTCGCTCACTCACTCATTCACTCACCCTTTTACTCACTTGCTCATTCATTTACTCATGCACTCACTCATTCACTGACCCATTCACTCACTCACTCACTCATTCACTCACCCATTCACTCACTCATTCATTCCCTCATTCACTCACTCAGTCATTCACTAACTCACCCTTTCACTCACTCATCCATTCACTCATTCACTCACTCATTCACGCACTTATTCACTCACTCACTCATTTCCTCATTCATTCACTCAATCATTCACTCACTCAAATCATTCACTCATTCACTTACTCATTCACCTCTTCACTCATTCATTCACTCATCCTTTACTCACACACTCACTCATTTATTGACTCATTCACTCACTCACTCGTTCATTCACTCACTCACTTCTTCACTTCCTCATTCACTTGTTCGCTCACTGACTCATTCACTCACTCTTTCCCTCACCCATTCACTCACTCACCCACTCATCTGTTCACTCACTCATTCACCCACTCACCCATTCACTAAGTCACTCATTCATTCACTCACTCACTCATTCATTCACTCACTCACTCATCACTCATTTATTCCCTCGGTCACTCACTCATTCACTCACTTATTCACTTGCTTATTCACTCACTCATTCACTAAGACACTCATTCATTCACTTACTCACTTATTCACTCACCCATTCACTCACTCACTCATTCACTCATTGACTCCCTTGGCAATTCATTCACTCACTCACGGTCACTCATTCAGTCATTTACCCACTCACTCACTCATTTCTCCTTCCCTCATCCACTCACTCACTCATTCACTGACTGACTCACTCACTCACCCATTCACTCATTTACTCACTCATTTACTCCTTCACTCACTCACTCACTCCCTCTTTCATTCATTCATTCAGCAGCACCCATGACAGGTTCACTCTGTCCTGGGCTCTGCTGTTGCCCTGGGACTGCAGCAGGGAATAGTCAAAGATCTCTGAATCCACGGGATTCAGGGTTCAGCCAGGGGACCTTTCGAGAAGCCCAGCAGATAGGTGAAACGCCCCATGTGTGACACTGACAAGGATGTTTTAAGAGCAGCAGGGAGAGAACAGGAGTGTGCATGGAGCCCAAAATTTCTAAGAGGGTGATCTGGGGAGGCCTCACCATGCAGGAGACCTTGCAGGACAGACCTGTGGAAAGTGGGCAGAGTCGGTAGGGAGAGGAGGGCCTGGTTTGAGGAAAAAGCAGAATGGGTCTGAGGTTGTCGGGTGCCTGCATGGGCCTCTGGGCAGCACCAGGATCTGAAGGGACCAGAGGACAGGCCAGTGTGGCTTGTGTGGTGTCTGTGACACCGAGTCAGCAGAGAAGATGTCTGAATTACATCCTGATAGGTGCACCCTGACTTTGAAGCTGAGGACACCCGAGACATGGAGGTGGGGTGGAGGTTGGGGCAGAGCAGGGGATGAGGAGGGAGCCTGTTCCGGTCCAGGTCAAAGGTGGTGGCCTGGCCCCAGTGGCTCCAGATGCAATGAAGAGCCAATAGGGACTTTCCTGAGGGACTTAGATGCCAGGGTGGAGGAGCACTGCAAGGCTTCAGCCTGAGCACGTGGGAGGATGGAGTCACCAGGAGCTGAGGTGAGGAAGACTGAGAGGTGGGGGGTTGTGTGGGGGGTGCAGAGGCCTGAGCTCAGTTTGGCCCCTGCAGATTTGAGATGCCCACTCCATGCACAGGCTGAGACAGCAGAGAAGGGGAAGAGGCTGCAGCTCAGGTAGCCCTGGAATGTGCAGCTCCACATGCTGGGGCACTGGGTCATGGTGTCCTCATGGCTGGGAGCTGCTTCCCTCCTGGGATGCCGGAACTCCTTTAGGGCACATCGGCAACTCCTGCGCTCAACACTGAGGGGAAGTGGGAAGGGCAGCTGTCCCTATGCATGTTCTCCTTCACCTTGTCCTAGGCAGGTCCCAGGCAGCACCTCCCCTCCCAAGTGGCTCCCCTTGTCCGCTGCCCCTAGTGTTCACAGCCAGACCCTAGAAGAGGGCTGGACTCAGTGGCTCACTTCTGATGAATAGAACCAGGCAAAAGAGATGGCGGTCTCTCCTGAGATTGGATTGGGAGGAGCTGAGGTTCTGTCCACTGGAACTCTCCCCCTGGCTCTTGGTAGGTGCTAGTTCTGGCAAAGCCAGTCACGCACCCAGGGCAGAGGGCAACCTGAAGCTGATGCCACAGAGAGACTGGGGCCTTCAGTCCAACAGCCTGCAAGCAAGAGAATCCTGCCAGCAACACAGAAGTGAGCATGGAAGCAGCTCCTCCCCTGATGAGCCTGAGCCTTCAGAAGACACAGCAGCCCTAGGCAGACAGCTGCTGCAGCCCTGGAGAGCCCCTGGGGCAGAGGGCCCAGTGAAGCCTGCCTGAACTCCTGGCCCAAGGAGTAATCATTCCTGGGGTATAAGTGTGTGCTGGTGTGGGCCTTTGGAGTAATCTGTCAAGGGACAATAAAGAA
The DNA here is from genome assembly GCF_047675955.1 of Chlorocebus sabaeus. Taxonomy (NCBI): domain Eukaryota; kingdom Metazoa; phylum Chordata; class Mammalia; order Primates; family Cercopithecidae; genus Chlorocebus; species Chlorocebus sabaeus. The sequence continues at coordinate 19,197 of NW_027327634.1, forward strand.
CATACACACACCTCAGGTCCTACTGGGTGGAAGCTGTATGGTCAGCACGGCATGTAATATCTTCCTCTTGAATTAGAAGATTCATTGCTAAGGCCAAAGTTAAAAAAAACAAAAACAAAAAAACCTCTAGTTGTAGCAACATTGACATACATGACTTTCAAAAAAAAAAGCCATAGCTATTCTTTTCCATCTTTGCTACAGGTATATATTAATATATGTTAATTCCCTGACTGACTGAGCAATGGGCCAAACTCATAAGAACAGATGTGTGAGGACCGTCAGTGACCACCATGACCCCAGTCCCAGCCCTTATACACAGACAGACTTTTGAACATAATCCGTAACCTTGGGGGTCTTGACACTCTAAATTTTATTGTTTTTCATTAACTATTTCTATTCCCTAAACAATACCTGTTCATCGCAGAGAAAAATGGCATTGCCTATACTAAGCAAAAGAAAGGAAATAAAATGCTCAGAAACATTTACATATGTATGCAGACTCACACACACACACACACACACGCACGCATGCACAGGCTCGCACTGTGTCTAGGCCTGCCTTTTCACTTATTTGTATGTCCTGAACATATTTCCATGTCAGTAGACACATATCTTTGTAGTGGTAACAGCAACTAAATATTATTGCAGCGCATATTTTTACCATCATTTATTTAACTCATCATATTTGAACTGTTAGGTTATATCTATCATTTTCTGTATTACAGACAATTTGATGACAAATGACCAATCCCCTAAAGTTCAATATAAAAATATCAATTGCATAAGGAGATAACGGGTATTTGGCTAAAATAAAATTCAGTGTGGCCCACCTTCTCCACATGTAACATGTTCTAAAAAGGCATGAATAATTATATTAGCCCTTCTATTCTCCAGCACAGATCCTGAGCCCAGCTGTGGGTACAGGTGCTTAGAGCCTCAGTCTGCTCTTCTGCCCACCAGAAGGCAAAGGCCACTCAACTGCCACCTTAAGACAGCCAGGATTCTCCTCTCCCTTTTATTTAATAGAATAATGCTCAGGTTCACTGCATGAGAGCAGCGCTCTCTGACTTTGCATTCATCAGGACAACCAAGGTGGTTTGTTTAAAAATACACATTTCCTGGCTGAGTTCCCAGAAACTGGACTTCAGTGGTTTAATGGGGGTGTGCATAGGACAGGTGATTCAGAGGACCACAAGGGGTTAGGAATTTCGCCGTTAATTCTGGCCAAGGGAGCAATTAGACTATCCAGCACTATCCGCAGCATATTTTTTTTTTTCCTCTTTTGCAATGAATATTTGATGCTCAGCGGGATGAGGCCCAGGATGAGGCACACATCCAAGAAAAATCCATGCCTCTCCATCTTTTCCCCAGGATTGCCCTTTGGTGAGACTCTCCTTTGTGATTGCTTCACTTTCCCGGGTTCATAGAACAAACCTCTTCTTAGTCTCTTTTGTTGTTTCCTATCTGTTCAACAAACACCCACTGCGCAGGACCATCCTCCGGAAAGCCCTCGCGTGGGGCCGTTTGGGAGCCCTTCTTCGTGGGGTGAGCACTGAAGGAACCGGGATCCCATAAACCCGTGCTTTTGTGGGGGCTGCTCCCTCTCCCATCGCAGGTAACTGGCACCAGGCTGTTAAGCTGTGGATGGGCAACTGGCACAGTGCTTTGGATGTGCGTATTTCAGCACGTGGAGTTGGTCAGTGAAGTCAGCCGAGGTCAGCACAGTGTACGTAGGGAGGAAGGGTCGTCCCGCCTCCGCGCCAGGTCAGTCCCGTTGCGCCTCCTCCTGTCCCACTCTGACTTTCGCGCGCCCAGGCGTCTCTGAGGGTAGCGCCCCGACACTCTCCCCCACCCCAAGGATTCTTCTCCCCACGGGACGGGCTGGGGGCCCAGGAGCGCCACAGACCCCGTGGACCCGGGAAATCGCAGCTTCGTCATAGCTAAGCTCGCCGTGCTCAGCTTTTCCCACCACCTGGAGGATCCACTCTCCGGGCGTCCTTCCCGACCTCAGGCTGCAGAGAAAACTTGGGGGCGGGGATCGAGGAAGCCTCGCGCAGAGGCTCCTAGCGCAGCCCCAGGAGGAATCCTGCCGCCAGCAAGAAGCTGTGCGCACGGCCGGGCTCGGTGCTGACAACAGCCGGATCTACCGGGCCTACCGCGAGCCTCCGCGTCCAGGTGGGGTCTCCGCGCCCCAATTCCACCCCGCCCCGCCATCGGCGCTCCCCGCAAGTGCGGGGTTTCCACCGGCCCCTGCGTTCGCGCCCACTCACGGTCTCCCTTGCCCCCCCACCCGGAGATGCTCCTGGCGTTCTATTCCGCCCTGCCTTGGCCCGCCCAGCGAACGATGTGACCCCGCCCCCCTGCGGTCTCCCCTCCCCCGGTCGCTGCCCCTGCCCCCACCTGTGGCGCTCCGGGCATCTCTAAAGGCCCCAACCAGAGTCTTCCAACCCACCCGCGAGGCTAGCGCACCAGCAACGCGGCCCCACCCGCAGGGACCCCCGCCCACTTGTGGTGCTACCCCCGCCTCCGCGACTTCACCCACCGCTGGCGCGGCAGCCACCTACGACGACCCCCGCGTAGGTCCTCCTGCCCACACCCGCCCCCGGCCAGCCCCTGCCCCTTTCTCTGCCCCTTTCCCTGCCCCTGCCCCTAGCCGCCCCCCCACCCCCGCAGCCCCTCCTGTGCGCTTGGGCCCCGCCCGTCAAGGCCCTTTGGCGCTAGGGCCGGGCGGGGGCGCGGGCGGGGCAGCGTTTCCGAGTCGGGCGCGCGCCCGCAGCGTCTCCATTTCCTGCTGCGCAACCGGACTAGCTACTGCCCTCGGCCTCCTCGCCTTGGACGCGGACGACTCCCGGGCCCCCAAGGGCTCCTTGCGGAAGTTCCTGGAGCACCTCTCCGGGTCCGGCAAGGCCATCGGCGTGCTGACCAGCGGGGGACATGCTCAAGGTGCGCGCCCCGCTCCGGGCGGCGAGGGAGGGACGGACGGAGAAGGAGAGAAGAGGGAGAAGGGGAGAACAGGGCGAAGGGGATGGGGGAACGGGGCAGAAGAGGGGGAAGCGATGGGAGGACCCGGGGAAAGGTGGGGAAGCGATGGGAAGAACTGGGGAGAACAGCGGCGAAGCGATGGGAAGAACTGGGGAGAAGCCCGTGCCCGGGAGCGGCAGGGGTACCTGCGGGGCGGCGGGAGCCGGCAAGGCAACCCCGGGGTCCTTGCCGGGTGGGGCGGAGGAGGAAGGGACATGGCGGTAGGAACCTCCATCCGGAAAATAGTGAGCTTTCCACCCTCTCCGGTTTATGTTTTAAATTGAGCCTGGTAGAGGGGGTCGCCTGGAGCACCTTCCGGGGTCGTTCTGCCTCTGAGCTATAGGATGGGGCCGGGCTTCCCCTCCGAATCCTGGGTACAGCGCGATCACTTCTTAAGTTGCCCCCGCCCCCCAACTCCGCCCCACGCCACCCCCCAGCATGTCGAGGAAGAAACGGCCGGATGCCCGCGGGCCTCCTGTCGCCTCGGGCCCCGCGCGGCGTGGGCAGGGTCCCGGCTGCTGCAAAGCAGGAAATGGCCGGGGTGCTCTGGGTTCCCGCCTAGCGTCTCCGAGGCGGTCCGGCAGCCCCTCGCGTTTCCGCTGGAAGATTTTAAAAAAGGGTTTCCTGCGCTCGCATGTGCTGTCGCCTTCCGGTTCGTGACAAAACCGAAAACTAAAATGGGTCCCAGGCCCTCCCCGCCAGCCTCCGCGGACGGGAAGGACCAGGAAGCGGGGACTCTGGGACGTCAGCGGCGCCGCAGCGCGGGCTCTGGGCTTCCCCTGTCCTGTAATGTGGAAAGGGCTCTCCAGTGGGGGCCGAGCCTGGGCCCACCACGCGGGCGCGCCAGGAGGACATTTAACATTGAAGAGCGGGAGGTGGTGGAGACTCGCTCCCCAGGCCCCGGGTGCACGTAAGGGCACCGGTGCCCGGGTTCAGGAGGGTGAGGCCTTCTTGGCCAGGTAGCCTTGTTAAATCTATCTGAAAATCACAGATAACTAAGTATCAAGTCGTCACAGATCATTTTAGTATCCTGAATGAGATGGCTACGGAAAACATGAAAACATCGTTACTGGTTACATGCATGATGCATCCAAAACATTGTTACCTGCACAGTGGCAGCACTGATATTTGTGGGCTTTTGAACGTGTGGACTGGAGTGTTAAGAGCCCCTCAGAGTTATGACAGTAGTTTGATTTGAATGTTCTTTTCTTGGCGAATAAATGCTGTACATTGAATTTACCCAGGAAACTAGGAAGGTGAACCCACACGAAGGACACAGGCCTGTGGGCTGCTCCAGGCGCCCTTAGGGCGTTGCAGGGCCTGAGCCATGCGCTTCCTGCTCAGCCTCCTGAGAGCCCTGACGGCGTCTCTGTTCTGCCTCACACTGGACCCGCTAGTTTCATATTCTTGTTATGGTTCCGAGGCTACAAGCGGTTGGATTCTGTGAGACACTCTCTGTCTTCCTCCTCTGGCTGCTTTCAAATGGGTCGTCTTTTTTTATAACTGATTTTTAAAGCAGTGATTGCTGGGGTGAGTTGTAGTGCTGTCCTGAACTGGGTTTTGATGCTGTGCACATCAGCTGAGTCACCAGCCCAGGGCCCTGTCAGTCCCATTATTAAGCTCTTTTCTTGCTCTTCTCATCATTTCTCAGACGCCTTAAAAAAAAAGCAAACTCCTGCTTGCCGTCACTGGCTGAGTTTGGCAAATGGGTGTTTACCCTGGAAAGAGGGGCATTTTGTCCTCTGGAACATCTAAGGCGCCCTTTGGTGAGGTGGTCTGTATCTGACCACTCTATCCCGTGGGCGTCCTTCCTGCTTCCACCTTCCCTTTCTGAACGCCTCCGCCTCCAGGGCTTTAATTTTCCTTCTGTGTGTGTGCCACGCAGAGGTTATGACTGTTGTGCCACTGCCCTGTTTTTTCTCTTTCTTTCTTTCTTTCTTTTTTTTTTTTTTTTTTTTTTTTTTGCTGAGGGCCCAAAACTTGCTGCATCTCAAAAGAAGCAATTGCATCCATTTGTTCGCGATGAGCATAAACTGCTCTTTAAGGGAGACTAATTGGTAAACCCTGCTGCTGTGGGTAGACAGACAGAGGTGGCCATGGAAGGAAGGCTCTGCCTCTTGGAAGCCTGCACAACCGTCCTGCTTTCTTTCTTCAGTATCCGCGGGGGGTGGGGGGTGGTTAATTTTAATAAGCCCTGGAAACCAACAAAGCAGGAAAGTGCTAAGACATTGAGGTGTGAGATTTAAAATTACAACCAGCAGCCTCTCATTCTTCCTTCACTGAGGAAGGAAGGAACCAGTTGCCTCTTCGTTTTGGGGCTGCAGGGTATGTTTGGCAGCGACACTGGCCCTTTGTGCTGTGTGACTCATGAATTGAGATAGTTCTTTGCTAAGTGTTTTGTGCAGTAGGTATGAAAATGGAGAAAGAGGGAGCACTGTCCAGGGTGGAGAGGCGTGGAGAGACGCTGTGATACATAGCGAGTCCTTTTCTTCTGGGCTCCTGGTTTTCAATCTTTTTCTTTTTTTTTTTTCTAACAGCTTGAAAGATGGTTTTTGTGTCTTAATTAAAAGATTGAAGACTGTGGGTCAGACCCAAACTAATTCCATTGGCATCAAAGAGAAGGATTCTTTACATATTTATCTATAGGCATAATTGATTTTTTTATTTTTTGCTGAATTATCTGGTTAGTCAAATCATACATTAGAGAAGTAATATTAAAAATTAAAAATTAAAAAATGTATCTGTAAACATATCCCCCTTCCATTCCAGTCTTTGTCTCTGTGTAATTTTAGAACCTTGGGCCATGATGTACATAGAGTTTATATTCTTTTAATATCTTGCTACTTCATTATTTTCATGTTTAATCTTTGGGTTGATGTATCACAGGTCACTTGACTGTTTCTTACAGGTGTTTGGTTTAATTTTTTTTTTTCCCTTAACGCTAATGTAAATTTCAGTGTTTGGATGGTAGTTTTAGCAGAATTTAAGGCAGAGTCTCAGTTAGGGTGATGGATCGATTTATAGTCCCTAGTTTGAGGAGGAAGGTGGCAATATGCCCTTTCTTCTAAAATTGATATGTTAAATCACAATGGACATTTACTTGATTTTGAGCACTTGGGACTCCCCTGGGGTTCACTGGTATTGCAAGGTCAGGGCTGGGGATCTTCTGCTGGAGAGGCCCCCAGCGTGCCCAGCGCAGGGTCCTGAGTGCGTTGCTGCAGGACAGAAGCTCTGGGCTTTGCCCTCCAGCGGCCGTCGCTCTGGGAAGAGCTGGCTGCTCCAGGAATGAGGCCTATGCTCTGAAGCTTACAGTCAGCAGACCAGCAAAGGTCAGCACAGATGACCTTATATGAATCATTCATTTAACAGGCATTCATGGAATACACATTCCATGCAGCTGGAACTTAGAGCGGAAGGCCATCAGTTCACTGTTGTCTCAGCAGAACTTTGTCCCTGGGTCCCTGTTGAACTTAGAGTGGAAGGCCATCTGCTCACTGTTGTCTGAGCAGAGCTTGGTCCCTGGGTCCCTGTTGAACTTTGAGTGGAAGGCCATCAACTCACTGTTGTCTGAGCAGAGCTTGGTCCCTGGGTCCCTGTTGAACTTAGAGTGGAAGGCCATCAGCTCACTGTTGTCTGAGCAGAGCTTGGTCTCTGGCTCCCTGTTGTAGCCTCCGCTCCTAGGAGGTGCACGGTGAGTGTTGGGGGACCCTCCACAGGCACAATTGCTGAACAAGGACCCCTCCCAAGGGTGTCAGCCCTAGGCCCTGAGCTCTGAAGAGGAGGAAGGCATTCCTAGGGCCGACTTCCCTTCTGGATACTGAGCTCTGCCCAGAGAGAAACTCTTCCACATTCACTGCAGTGAAGTTCATACTTTAGAGACTGGGGCCTGCATTCCCCAGAATTTCATGGCCACAGGTGGTGGCCACACCATGCGACTGGTGTCTATGTTCCCTGGAATTTCCGTGGCCATAGACGGTGGCTGTACCATGTGACTGGGGTCTGCATTCCCTGGAATTTCCGTGACTGCCGGTGGTGGCTGCACCATGCGACTGGAGTCTGTGTTCCCCAGGATTTCTGTGACCACAGATGGTAGCTGCGCCATGCGACTGGAGTCTGTGTTCCCCAGGATTTCTGTGATCACAGGTGGTAGCTGTACCATGTGACTGAGGGTCTGCGTTCCCCTGAATTTCCGTGGCCATAGGTGGTGGCTGTACCATGGGAATGAGGGTCTCTGTTCCCTGGAATTTCCATGGCCATAGGTGGTGGCTGTACCATGCGACTGGGGTCTGCGTTCTCCAGAATTTCTGTGGCTGCAGGCTGTGGCTGCACCATGCGACTGGGGTATGCATTCCTCGGAATTTCCGTGGCCATATATGGTGGCTGTACCATGTGACTGAGGGTCTGCATTCCTTGGAATTTCCATGGCCATAGATAGTGGCTGTACCATGTGTCTGAGGGTCTGCGTTCTCTGGAATTTCTGTGGCTGCAGATAGTGGCTGTACCATGTGACTGAGGGTCTACATTCCTGGAATTTCTGTGGTCGCACATGGTGGCTGTACCATGCAACTGGGGTCTACATTCCCTGGAATTTCCTTGGCCACAGGCGGTGGCTGCACCATGCATCAGGTCCTCTGTCTCAGGAGTTGGTGCCATTGTCTCTGTTACTCCCTCGCCTGACACAGAGAGGCAGTTCCTGACTTTATCACTCCCAGGAAACACACAGGCATCTGTTTTGGATCCTTGTTTTCTTTCCCCATCACTTTTCTCATCAAAGGGAAATTCACATCCTCTAAAGCTGAAAATGGTGTGGGGCCCCCTGGTGGTCTTTCCAAGGCATTATCAGCAGGTAAATTAGATCATGTGGGCCAGTGTACCTGAAGTGAAAACAGAAAGGTAAGTCGTGTCACTAAACTTTGCTGGGAGATTCAGGGTCTTTTTCAGTGGCAGAATCATCCAAAGTAAGTTGTTTTTTCACTGCAGATCTAGATGGTTGGCTGTGTCGGGATTAAACTTAGCCAGTGTCGACAGAGTGTTGCTTAATCCTCACGGAAGGGTGTCAAGTACATTGAAGAATAGCTGCCGAGTCTGCTATTGTCGGGAGAGGGGCAGGTACGTCTCTCGCTTAGCCCAGTGCTGCAGGAGGCCAGGCTCACGTCAGGCTGTGCGTGTGAGTGGGTTGGATTTTTAGCACTCTGGGACGGTAAAGCACAAACATCTATTTTTAACTTGTGGGTGACCTTCTTCTGTGCTGCTTGAGTCTCTGTGGGCCTTTCTCTGTTTCCTTCCTGAGGAGTCTGTGCCAGGGTCCCAAGCGTTCTCTGGGCTGCACCTCCGCACCTGCCCAGTGAGGAGCCTCCTCCTGGTGGCTGTGGGACTGGGCTGGGCCCACACTGTCAGCATCATCTGGGGTAAGCAAGCCCGCCCTTCCACACCTCAGTGTCCCCAGCTGTTGAACAGGGCTAATCAACTGACCGTCAGGATTAATGGGGATCAGATGCGCTCATCTCATAGCCCTGTTGGTAAATAGCCACTTCCACTCTGTCCTCCAATGTGCTACTCTAGACTTTTTCTTTACCTCCATTTAGCCAGGTGATTCGAGGTGACAGTGACTATCAAGAGGGATGTACAGAGGAAATCAGTGGAAGAGAGCTCGAGGAGCAGACATGGGTGCAGGGAGCACAGTGCGTGAAGCACGGATGCAGGGAGCATAGGCATGGGGAGCACAGATAGGTGTAGGGAGCATGGGCATGGAGAGGACGGGTGCGGGGAGAACGGGTGTGGGGAGCACGGATGCCCGGTGCACAGGTGTGGGGAGCACGGGCGTGTGACGCATGGGTGTGGGGAGCATGGGTGCTGGGAGCACAGGTCATGGAGAGCATATGTGTACTTGCTCTGCTCTGACAGATGCTGCCGAGCATGTACTCTGTGCTCAGATGGGTCAGAGCCTCAGTGCCTCTTTTTAAAAAAAAAAAAAAAAATTCTTTTTTTAAAGATAGTACTTCTGTCTTCCTGGTGGCCCCTTTTAGTCGATACTATTTTAAGCCTGCTTTTCCAGAGAAAAGCTAGGAAGGATGGCCTATATAGGTTCCAGTCTGGGCATATCTGGAAGAATGGGTCTCTTTTAGGTTTGAGTCTGGCGTACCTGGGGACATCTTTGAACCTCCACTCAGAGTCCCAGAACCACGTGTAGAGGCTCCCCAAATGTCTGCTTGGACTTTCCCCTCTGCTCGGGGATGATGAAGAGCAAAACCTCACCCTGCCACGACCTCTGGGGTCCTCCTTCCTGGAGGGCAGTGCCTTGGTGACCAGCGTGTGTAGGAGTCTGAGCTGGCACCTTCGGGCTATGCTGTGCAGCGGGGGCTCATGCCATGGGGCATTCTTGTGTTCTGCACCGGGACTGGTGATGTTGGGTATCCTCATGCACTGTGGACCACATGGGGTGCACATGAGCCAGACAGCTCCCGGAATTCGGAGCCTGGCTCTGTCTCAGGCCACCCACCTGTCTGTGGCACTTCTGAGGGATTGTGGGGACCGTATGAGTCTGTGTCCCCACCCTCACTGGCTGGACACCTGTGCCAGGCTGGAGCTTTATGTTTCACCATCCCCTGTTCCGAGTTGTGTGAATATTTATTTTCATTACCTACTCTCATGAGCTTTCCTTTCTAAAAAAAAAAAAAAATCGGAGACAGACTTTGAAGTCCCCTGGCCCCACCGTTCGTGGACCTAATGGTATTGCAGAAATTATGACTTCAATTATGTATAATAACTGGGGCTACTTTAAAAGTCATGTAAAGGAACAAGGTGGAGTAGCCATTTCAAGCTGTACATCATGCTGGATTCTTAAGTGAACATTATCAGGCTTTCAACACATTTTCTCTTTTTATTTACTTTGGAGAATATAATGGATGCTCAGAAGCTGTTGGAATTTAGTAAGAGGAAGTTATCCTTAAGAAGCTATTTAAGCAAGGGGACAGTTGGAGTAAACGTAAATTATGAACACACACCTATTCCAAACCAGAGAAATAAAAGCATCAACTGTACTGGGGTTGAAACTTGAGTGCTAGTGTGTCTTTCCTGCCCACAGTGACTCTGACAGTGCTGTGGGCAGGAAATTCTGGAAAGAAGACTTGGTGCCAGTGGTAATTTTTGTGACGATTCATTTGCTTTCAGCTCAAGTGACTATAGTCTTACTTGCAAATGGCTAGGTCTCCATCAATGGGCCACAACACTGACATAGGACAAATGAGAAATGACCCTTGGGTTTTTAACAATTATTATTTTTAATGGACACATTGTAGTACATATCCGTGGGATACAGTGTGATATTTCAATACATATTTTTCGTGTGTAATTAGCAACTCAGGGTAATTAGCATGTCCATCATCTCAAACATTTGTAATTTCTTAATGCTGGGAATATTTTAAAATCCTCTCTTCTAGCTGCTTGAAAATATACAATAAATTGTAAACTATAGTCACCCTACAAGGCTATAGCACACTAACCCTTATTTTTACTATCTAGATGTAATTTTGTATTCATTAGCCAACCTCTCCCTTTCTGCCTTCCCGTCGCCCTTTCCTGTCTCTAGAAGCCACTGTTCTACCTTCAGAGGGTAGAATATCGTTTTCCTCATAGAGATCTTTAACCTTCTTGATTAGATTTCTTCTGAGGTATTTTTATTTTTATTTTATATTTTTGTAGTTAAATGGGATTGCTTTCTTGATTTCTTTTTTCACTGGCTCGTTGTTGGTCTATAGAAATGCTACTGATTTTTATATGTTGATTTTGTATTCTGTAACTTTACTGAATTTGTTTATCAGTTCAAAGAGATTTTTGCTGGAGTCTTTTTTTTTTAAAATATATAAGAGCACATTGTCTGAAAACAGACAATTAGAGTGCCTCCTTTCCACTTTGGGTGCCCTTGATTTCTTTCTCTTGCCTGACTGCTCTTGACTAGGACATTCAGTGCTGTGTTGAATAGGAGTGGCACAAGTGGGCGTCCTTGTCTTTTACAGATCTCAGAGAAAAAGCTCTTAGTGTTTCCCCATTCCCCATTATGTTAGCTGTGGGTTTGTCACATATGGCCTTTATTGTGTTGAGGTATGTTTCCTTCAGTGCCTCGTTTGTTGAGACTTTCTATCAGGAAGCAACGTTGAATTCTATCAAATGCTTTTTCTGTATCTATCGAAATGATATTATGGTTTTTGTCCTTAATTCTGTTGATGTGATGTAGCATGATTATTGATTTGTGTTTGTTGAGCAATCCTTGCATCCTGGGATAAATCCCACTTGATCATGGTGTATAATCTTTTTGATTTGCTGTTGGATTCAGTTTGTTAGTATTTTGTTGAGGATTTTTGCATCTGTGTTCATCAGGGATATTGACCTATAGTTTTCTCTTTTTATTGTGTCCTTGTCTTATTTTGGTATCAGGGTAATGCTGGTCTTGAAGAATGAACTTGGCAGAATTCCTTCCTCTTCATTACTTTTGGAATAGTTTGAGAAGAATTGAAATAAAAATGTGTAGAATTCAGCTGTGAAGTCACCTAGTTCTGGGGTTTTCTTTGTTGGGAGACTTTTTATTATTACTTAGTCATACATGTTACTCATTATTGGTCTCTTCAGGATTTCCGTTTCTTCTTGGTTCCATCTTGGTAGGTTGTACGTGTCCGGGAATTTATCCATTTCTTCTAGATTTTCCAATCTGTTGACATACAGTTGTTCAAAATAGTCTGTAATGATCCCTTGTATTTCTGCGGTATCAACTATCATTCTCCTTTTCTGTTTCTAATTTTATTTCTTTGGGATTTCTTTTTGTTTGCTTAGTGTAGCTAATGGTTTGTCTATTTTATTTATCTTTTCAAAAAACCAACATTTTTTTCTTCATTTTTATATTTGTTAGTTTCAAGTTTATTTAGTTCCTCTTTGATCTTTGTTATTTCTTCTACCACTTTTGGATTTGATTTGTTCTTGCTCTTCTAGCTCATTGCAGTTCCTTGTTAGGTTGTTTATTTTAAATCTGTTTTTTAAATGTAGGAGTTCATTGTTATAAACTTTCCTCTTAATACTGCTTTCGCTGTATACCATAAACTTTGATATGTTGTGTTTCTGTTTTCATTTATTTCAAGAAATTTTTAAATTTCCTTCTTCATTTCTTCATTGACCCATTGGCTATTCAAGGGTATATTGTTTAATTGCTATGTATTTATACAGTTTTGAAAGTTCTCCTTGTTGTTGATTTTTTTTAAAAATTAAACTTTGTGTTCTAGGGTACATGTGCACAATGTGCAGGTTTATTACATATGTATTCACGTGCCAAGTTGGTATGCTGCACCCATTAACTCATCATTTACGTTAGGTATATCTCCTAATGCTATCCCTCCCTCCTCGCGCCTCCTCCCTCCCCACAACAGGCCCCGGTGTGTGATGTTTCCTTTCCTGTGTCCAAGTGATCTCACTGTTCATTTCCCACCTATGAGTGAGAACTTGCGGTGTTTAGTTTTCTGTCCTTGCGATAGTTTGCTGAGAATGATGGTTTCCAGCTGCATCCATGTCCCTACAAAGGACGTGAACTCATCCTTTTTTATGGCTGCATAGTATACCATGGTGTATATGTGCCACATTTTCTTAATCCAGTCTGTCATTGATGGACATTTGGGTTAGTTCCAAGTCTTTGCTGTTGTGAATAGTGCCGCAATAAACATACGTGTGCATGTGTCTTTATAGCAGCATGATTTATAATCTTTTGGGTATATCCCCAGTATTGGGATGGCTGAGTCAAATGGTATTTCTAGTACTAGATCCTTGAGGAATGACCACACTGTCTTCCACAATGGTTGAACTAGTTTACAGTCCCACCAATAGTGTAAAAGTGTTCCTATTTCTCCACATCCTCTCCAGCACTTGTTTCCTGACTTTTTAATGATCGCCATTCTAACTGGTGTGAGATGGTATCTCATTGTGGTTTTGATTTGCATTTCTCTGATGGCGAGTGATTATTGTAGCAGGACTAGCCGCAGACAAAACATGATGGAAGGCTACATGCATCAGCTAACAGAACAAAACATTTTACAGTGCTTTCTCAAACAATGTCTGGAATTTACAGATAACACTAGTAGTTTTGGTCAGGGGTTAATATTATTATTATTATTTTAACCACCAGGGCCAGGTGGTGGTGCCAAGGTCATCTAGCTATTTATCTTACTTCTGTTTCCTTCCAACTTTTTGTTTTCTCCCCCTTCTCCTGTCTTATAAACTAGGGAAAAAGGGAGATGGGGAAAAGCTGGGAAAGACAGCAGGAGAAGTGGTGGTCTCCTTCTATATTATGAGCATTTTTTCATGTCTCTTTGCATAAATGTCTTCTTTTGAGAAGTGTCTGTTCCTTGTTGTTGATTTATAGCTTTATTCTGTTAGAGTCTGAGAATATCCTAGATGTTATTTCAATTTTAGAAAAAATGTATTGAGAATTCTTTTGTAGCCTAGCATGTGGTGGATTCTAGAGAAAGTTTCATGTGCTGAGGAGAAGAATGTGCATTTTGTATCTGTTGGATGAAATGTTCTGTAAATGTCTGTTAGGTTCCTTTGGTCTACACTGGACTTTAAATTTGATGTTTTGTTGTTATTTTTTGTCTAGATGACCTCCAGTGCTGACAGTGGGATTTTGAAGCTCCTACTATTGTTGTGTTGGTATCTCCCTGTCTCTCTCTGTCTCTCTCTATATATATATATACACACACACATATATATATGTGTGTATGTGTATATATATATGTATATATAAATTTATTTGAGACAGAGTTTTGCTGTTGTTGCCTAGGCTGGAGTGCAGAGGTGCAATCTCAACTCATTGCAAACTCCACCTCCTGAGTTCAAGTGATTCTCCTGCCTCAGCCTCCCAAGTAGCTGGGATTACAGGCATATGCCACCATGCTGGGCTAATTTTTTGTATTAGTAGAGACAGGGTTTCACCATGTTGGCCAGGCTGGTCTTAAACTCCTGACCTCAGGTGATCCACCTGCCCCCACATCCCTCCCAAAATGCTGGGATTATAGGCGTGAGGCGCCACGCCCGACCTCTCTCTCTATTTAGATCTACTAATATTTGCTTTATATATCTGAGTGCTTTGTTGTTGGGTGCACATATACTCGTAATTGTTATATCCTTTTGCTATTTTGATCTCTTTATTATATAATTACCTTTTTGTCTCCTTTTTACAGTTTTTGACTTAAATTGTGATTGATCTGAAATAAATATGGCTACTCTTGCTCACTTTTAATTTCCATTAATGTGGAATGTGTTTTTCCATCCCTTCACGTTTAGTCTATGTGTGTCTTTGCAGCTGAACTGAGTTTTTTGTAGGCAGCATATAGTCGGTTTTTCTTCTTTTAAATTCATTCAACCCGTCTGTATCTTTTAATTGGGAATCTTGGGATTATTTTGCTATTGATATCACAGTCCAGACATTAAGATTTTCTCACTTAAGTTGCTTGTACACAAATTAATATGAAGAGGAAGTAGAGTTTTTCTGTTGTCCTTTTGAAGAGAGTGATGGATTATTATTTTGACTTCATGCAAGTGAGGGACTCACCATGCCTGTTGGGATTTTAGAATTTCTTTCCTGTTATTAGGAAGAGCAATGATCTGTAATGGGTTCCTGGAATCATCCAGTGATGGTCTGAATATCTTAAAAGTTTCCTTTCATGTCTCATTTTCTATTTCTCCCCTAGTAACCATGCACCCGGGGCAGGACATGGCCTTACATTTCCTTGGTTTCTTGATGATTTCTTAGGTTTAGTGTTTGACACTGTTAGGATTCTGGATAAAATCAGCCCTTCTGGGAAGTGTGTAAGTCAAACAAGGACTTTCTGGTGGCGTTATACAGGTTTCCCATGCCCCATGAGTACAGGAATAGCTCCCTGGGGAAGGAGAATGGGCACATGATGGCAGGGAGCCATTCTTGGATGGTCCCATCGTTCTGTAGAAATTGTCGTGCAGGAAGAAGAAGCACGTGGCGACTGAGCTGGTAGTGATTCTGCTGATAGTTTTGATCGTTATGATTTGCTCCTGAAAGGTGATGTGGGATGAACTGCAATATTTAGAATGCTGACATTCCTTGAAACAAAGATATAGAAAAAGGCTTATAATTGCATGATGCCTTGTAGTTTTCAGCTGCTCTCATGTGGATCCTTTTTCGTCCTTCTGAAATGCTTTCCCAGGAGAGAGCGTTGTTTTTCGTGTATAGATGAGGAGCCTGGGTTTCAAATGGTTAGGAATTCAGCACACACATTGGAATCTTTAGTTTCCTGGAACATTTTCTATTCAAGTATAGACCACATGGCCTCTAAAGGCTGGCTCATTCTTAACACCGTGATTGGGGATCCAGCCTCATACCTGGGGTGGGTGGCAGGAACTCCACAGCCATCCTGGGTGCTCTGGGGTGGGGTGGCTGAGCTGTGGCAGCCCCTCCCAGCTGAGCAGCAAGGCTGGGGAAAGCTCATTCCATTCCCCTTGGTTCTAACCAGGTAGAGGCTTACACTGCACATTTCCTTAGCTGGGAACTTTAGAACTTTACATTTAAATCTAATCTGTGATCCAGGGGGTAGACACATGGGTATTCACTGTACAATTCCTACATTTTTTGTATATTTAAAATTTTTTTTATATGTGTCATGGACGACAAAAGAAATGAGACCCCTTTGAGTTAGCTTTTCTGTATAGCATCTTCTAGAATCAGGAGGCTGGACAGGATTTAGTTCCATCAGAAATCTGAATGTTTCTGGTCAAGAGACGGCACATTAAGTTCTTGGTTGTGTGGTTTCTGGGAAAGAAATATTCTAAATGAGTTCCAGGAATCACCTCTGTGGGATTTCTACAGGAAAAATGACCACTCTTGAAGCTTCGCTGTCACTAACAAGAATAATGGTGACGGTTTCTAAGCTGTCTCCAGCCAATCTTTAGTTCTTTTATGCAGAGTGCTTTTATTCCAAGTGAAGTGCCCTTCTGTTTAATAGTGACCTCCAGTTATTACAGGGATTGCAGCTGCATTTGATGGACGTGAACCTGCTCATCTCTTGCTCCCCAGCTTCGCCTCTGGGGTGCATGGCAGGAGCTCCACAGCCATCCTGAGTGCTCTGGGGGTGGGAAGTCTCTAGGGGGAGTGGACAGTGCATGGCCGGGACGTTCCTGTCCGACGTTCCACACTGGTGTGTGGGCGTCTCTGCCCTGTTTCCTCCGTCCATGCATCTGTGGCCTGTTTTCTCCGTGTGTGCCTCTGTGGCACGTTTCCTCCGTCCATGCGTCTGTGATGTTTCTTCTGTCCGTGCGTCAGTGGCGTTTCTTTCGTCCCTGCGTCTGTGGCACTTTTCCTCCCTCCGTGTGTCTGTGGCTTTTCTTCCCTCCGTGCGTGTGTGGTGTTTCCTCCGTCCGTGCGTCTGTGGTGTTTTCTCCATCTGTGGATCTGTGGCGTTTCCTCTGTGAGTCTGTGGCCTGTTTTCTCCATCCACGCTGAAGGCCGTCGCTTCTCTCTAGTCACCACTTACTGATCGCTCCCTGTGTGCTGAGCCTGTGTCAGGCATGTGGGGTGTGTCACCTGTGTGGCAGGGTTTTGCGTGACACACAGGGACACACGCTTGGGGAGCTGCAGTGATGGGGTCATAGCCACGCAGCTCAGCCCTAGGTCTGAGGGTCTTGGTGCCCACCCAGCTCTTCCCGAAGCAGCCTCGGGGCAGATCCCAGCTCTGCTTTCTCTCCTCAAGGTACCTCATGAAGTAAACTAAGCAAATCGAAAGTAGGAAACGGTTGTGAAATGAGGTCTGGTTTCAGGTGTGTGTGGTCATTTCTCTTTACATGTTTACTTCACATACCCCAAATGATATACTTTCCAGCTGGTATAACAATTAATTACCAGCCATTACTAGTACAAAATTCCATGAAGGATATTTGAGGAGGGCATAGTCTCAAAAACATGCTTGATTTTCACAGTTGTGATTTGCATGATAAAGCTGTCAGGACTGTGACTTTCTTTTGTTATATTATTTTTATTTTTAGACCCTTGGGAGGAAGTTATTTAGTGATTACTTATAATTGTGAAAATAATGTAATGATTACAGAATCTCATTAGAATAAATATTATATTTTCTGTTCCTTATGTCAATGAAATCATCTTAATCCAGGCCGATGTTGGCAGGAATTGTCACGTTTAAAATGGGTAAGATATTTATGTGATGTGACGACCTCCCGTATTGTCTCTGGAACATATCAGAACTTTCATCTCAATTCTCACTTGTTGACACCCTACCCTGTTTTGTAATTATTCTTGTTTGCATCAGAATTTTGAATCCATGTACCTGAGATGATACTTACGTATGCATGTACGCATGCAGGTGTGTGCATGTGTGTATGCGTGTGTATGTGCGTGTCCACGTGTCCATGTGCACGTGCATATGCATGTATGTGTGTGCATGTGTACGTGTGTATATGAGTGTACGTGTCTGTGCATATGCGTATGTATGCATGTATGTGCGTATGTGTGCATGCATGTGCGCTCATGCACACACGTGTACATGTGCATGCACGTGTGCACGTGCATACACGTGTATGTGTGTATGTGTATGCACATATGTAAACGTGTGTGTACATGTATAGGTACGTGTATGCATGTGTATGCATCTGTGTGCGCACAGATATACCTTCCCCTTTCATACAGGCTGTTTTGAGTATTGCTGTTAGGCAGTGACAACTTTCTGTTTCCTCAGTCAGAAAATGGGTAGCTCATCATTAATAAAGATGAGCATTCAACATCAAGAATAACTAAATACAAATGAAATTGTCATATTAAATAAATAAATTGCAAAACAAAGGCAATGTTCTGTACTATGTGTTCACATTGAACTTTCTTATAAAAATTGGTGTGAATGTTTCCCACTTATTGGAAATCACATGACTAGTTTAAGCTGAAACGTGGAATATTAATTCATTCTGTCTTCAGATCACTTTTGCATATTTATGATTGATCTGTTCTGCTGTTCTGGAAGCTCTGAAAACCACTCTGTCTTACTCTAGCTGGTGCCACGGTTGTGAGAATTCAGGGAAACAAGGTGTTTGCCAGTTTAAGTATTTTAGATCTCAAACTGCCTCTTTTCTGCATCATAAACCAGTCTTAAAGAAAGACATAGTGTGACTTGTAGTGGATTATATCAGTTTTATTTTCTGTGGCTGAATCATCACTCTACATTGTGAATTAATGTTATTTTTCAGATCGTCTTCATAACACAGGGAGGTTCTCCAGTGTTGAGTGCAGGTTCAGGGAAAGTACTAACACTGTTACTACGGACTTCAACAGACTTGTTTTCTGAAGTGATAACCTTGGAGTCAGGCATTCAGTGTCCGCCCATCTCTTGGTTCCGAGTTCTCGGTCCCCTCCCGCTCTCCTCCCCCTGTACCCTTACTACTGTCTTACCTTCTTTTTGACTCATAGGCCCTCGGAAGATGGTGTGTTGGGTGCAGGTGCCTGCTCTGAATCTTTGATAACTTTGGGAGAGAACTTTTTCTTTGGAGCAAGACCTCTCTCAATAAACTTTCAGTAGCCTGAGTATCATCTGTTGTGTGAACTATTTGTGGAAAATGTTCAGCATTTTTCCTTGGATTTTGACTGATCTTTCTCCACCTGCCAGTTTCTTCTCAGTTTGCCATGTCTGTACCCTCACCAACCCGTTCCAGCCCTGGTTACATGTAAAGTATTTGAAGCAGAGCTCTGCAGATGAGAGAGTGTATGTCACCCCCCGAGTTCCCTTTCTGGCCTCTGAGTGTCGGTTGTGTTTTGTTCCGAGGGACGACTCTGAGGCTCCTGGCCCCTGTTTTGGAGCACCCCACACCAAAGTGGGTGTAAAATGAAAAATGGGTTTATGCTGTATTATTGTAATTCATAGAGTAGATGATAAAAATGCTTGAATCTGAACAGCAACTGAAAATGAGGACATGGTACCAGTTTGGATGTTGGACGACTTTCTTGAAAAAAGTTTTCATCAAATTTAGAAACTGTGTGTGTGCTGTTTTCTATTTCATACTTAGAATATGTATAGTGTGTGTTGTATGAATGTGTTGTATGAGTGTGTTGTGTTGTATGTGAGTTGCATGGGTTGTATGTGTTGTATGTGCATATTGTGTTGAGTTGCACTTATTGTATGTTTGAGTGTTGTGTGTTGTATGAGTGTGTTGTGCATGTATTTGTGAGTTGCATGCTTTGTACGTTGTATGAGTGTTGTGTGTTGTATGTGTGTATGTGTATGTCGTATATGAGTTGCATGTATTGTGTGTGATGTATGAGTGTTGTGTGTTGTATGAGTGTGTTGTACATGTGTTTATGGGTTGCATGTGTTGTGTGTTGCATGAGTGTTGTGTGTTGTGAGTGAATTGTACATGTATTTGTGTTGAGTTGCGTGTGTTGTGTGTATGTTGTATGTGTTATATGTTGTATGAGTGTGTTGTACGTGCATGCTGTGTTGTGCGTGAGTTGCATGTGTTGTATGAGTGTATTGTATGTATATGTTGTGTTGTGAGTTGCATGTATTGTGTGTACGTTGTATGAGTGTTGTGTTGTATGAATGTGTTGTACGTGAATGTTGTGTTGAGTTGCGTGTGTTGTGTGTGTTGTACGTGCATGTTGTGTTGAACGTGAGTTGCATGTGTTGTACGTGAGCTGTTTGAGTGTGTTGTATGTGTATGTTGTGAGTTGCGTGTATTGTATGTATGTTGTATGAGTGTTGTGTGTGCATGTTGTGTTGTGAGTTATGTGTGTTGTGTGTTGTATGAGTGTTGTGTGTTGTATGAGTGTTGGAGTCCGCGTGTTTCCTAAACAAAAGAATGTACACACAAGACAACACAGGACAAGAATACATGGCTTCCACGCTCAGAGCCTCCGCCTCACTTTATTTATACTCCATAAACCCCACGTCAGCAGAAAGAACACAATGCAAAACAAACTTTCTTTACCCAGATGTAACCTTCTGCTTAGTTCCTTGTCTCTATGCTCTTCCTTATTTGTCCACCTTCTTGGCGCCTACGGGAGTTCATTAAAAGTTCAATTGGAGATACTGTCCTTGAGCCCTATCTATTCTTAGCATACTGTTTTCAAGGGCCCCTGCATATGAGTGTGTTGCATGTGCATGTTGTATGTGAGTTGTGTGTTGTGTGTGCTGTATGAGTGCATTGTACGTGTGTGTTGTGTTGTATGTAGGTTACGTGTGCTGTATGTGTGTATGAGTGTGTTGTACGCACATGTTGTGTTGTGAGTTGCATGTATTGGTTATGTGTCGTATGAGTGTGTTATAAATGCATATTGTGTTGTGAGTCGCAGATATTGGGTATGTGTTGTATAGGTTGTGTGTGTTTGTGTGCAGTGTGTGTTGTCAGTGTTGTATAACCGCATTATACATGCGTGTTGTGTTGTGTTGCATGTGAGTTGCGTGTTGTCAGTGTGTGCCATGTGAGAGGCGGGGCATCCACATGACTGCTCCTCAGTGAGTCCTGCCTTGCAGCCCCTTCGAGCTTGTATCTTCCCGAGCAGCCTAGAAGCAGCAGGCTGTTTGCCTCTGCCCCTCCCCAGGAGGCCTCAGCCAGGTCCTGTGCTCAACCCCCCGCTGGGCAGTTTGCCTCTCTTGTCTCTCTCTCTTCTCTCTCATCGTCCTCCTGCGCCTCCTCCTTCTCGGGACCTGCATCCTTCCTCTGTGCTTCCTGGCAGGCCACACCTGGGACGTTGGAGTTCAGGCTGTCCTCGAAACCGTTTGCTCCTCTCTGAAGAGCGCCCCCCTTGACTGGCCGTGAGCAGCTGGAGTGGATTGCAGGGAAGGGAGGTGGGTGTTCCTGTAGAGACGCCAGGGTCTTACCTGGGGAGAAGGGAGCCTGCACTGGGCAGGCCGCCCTCCTGAGGAAGGGGATAGGGTGGGAGGAGGCTCTCGTGGACAAGGGGCTCACCTCCTGCCCTCTATCCCAGTCTGTTGTGAGGGAGGGCGGGACCCTAGGTGATTTCTATGCAGATCTTCAATTATCCACACTGTGAAACAAATACTTCTGTTCTTTTTTTTTTTTTTTTTTTTTTTTGAGACGGAGTCTGGCTCTGTCACCCAGGCTGGAGTGCAGTGGCCAGATCTCTGCTCACCGCAAGCTCCTCCTCCCGGGTTTACGCCATTCTCCTGCCTCAGCCTCCGGAGTAGCTGGGACTACAGGCGCCCGCCACCTCGCCCGGCTAGTTTTTTGTACTTTTTAGTAGAGACGGGGTTTCACCGTGTTAGCCAGGATGGTCTCGATCTCCTGACCTCGTGATCCGCCCGTCTCGGCCTCCCAAAGTGCTGGGATTACAGGCTTGAGCCACCGTGCCCGGCCTAAATACTTCTGTTTTTAAGATCAGAGGAAATCTCCTTTGTTTGTCTGCCTTTTATTTTATTTTATTTTATTTTATTTTATTTTATTTTTTTTTTTTTTTTTTTGAGAAGGAGTTGCCCAGGCTAGAGTGCGGTGGCGTGATCTCGGCTCACTGCAACCTCCACCTCCCAGGTTCAAGCAATTCTCCTGCTTCAGCCTCCTAAGTAGCTGGGATTACAGGTGCCCGCCACCACATCCGGGTAATTTTTGCATTTTTAGTAGAGATGGGGTTTCACCATGTTGACCAGGCTGGTCTCAAACTCGTGACCTCAAGTGATCCACCCGCCTTGGCCTTCCAAGGGGTTGGGATTACAGGCGTGAGCCACCGTGCCAGGTCTGTCTGCCTCTTAGTTAGAACCTGTGTATTTTATGTTTTAAATTTCACTTTTCTGGGTCAGAACAGTAGTGTTTCTTTTTCGTGGTGTTGCTATGAATGTCCTTTACGATTAGGAGACTGGGTTGGCTGCCCACTGGAGAGTGGTATCACTGGGTCACGGTCACCATCTGCCCCAGCAGCGTCCAGAGTGTTTAGAGTCTTTCCTGGACGTAGAAACCCTTTTGTCTGACGTTCAGATAAAACCAATCACCGCATTCAGTTAATCAAAGAGGTCAGAGCTGGGAACCGTTAGTGCACATCCACCTCTCCCGAGAGTGTTCACGCCTCTTCCACACGGGGCTAGGCTGCTGCTGAGCATGGTTCTGCTGGCTGTGGCTGTGGCCCCTTTCCTCAACCACAGCCATCGCAGGCCTGCCACAGTTTTTGTTCTTCTAGAAGAGAATAGGCAACACAAGAGAAGCAAGGTATGTTAGATATGAAACCATTAAAAATTATTTCCTCAAACATTGTATATATTTTTTGCCCATACCTAATTTGATAGCAATTTTAAAAAGATTAAAATGAAAAAAAAATCCCCTATATTAAGTCTTTGAAAGGCATCCAACTTAGTTTTCATACAATTATTCTCTCTTTGGAGTCATACTTTATTGGTTTCAGTAATGTGTAACAAATGCACCAGCATAAACAGATTTAGGAGCAAACAGCTGCTTCGTAATTATAGTTCAGCTCGCGGGGCCCAGCTGTAGGGGTGCAGCCTGTGCCTGCCTGTGCGCCAATAGGGCTGGTCACCTTGAGCATCTGGGAGTGTCTGGGTAAGTGAGGTCTGGGCAAGGCAGCATCCACACACCTGCATAGTTCTCACTTTGTCCACGTTATCCGACAAGGCCACAAAATTATCAAGTAAGTGTTCTCCAAGCGCATATTCAGTTAGTGTTTGGAAAGTGCATAGGTACCTCATACAGCACCTTTAAGAGGAGCTAGGAGCCCAGGAATGATAGCAGGTGTGAGGCCTGTACTCTCTTTGCATAGATAAAATATGCATGTGCATATCTGAGGCCAGAAAGTTTGATTGGGGCCAGAATGTGGAAGTCCTTACCTGTGGGATACTAGGGAACCACTGTGGATTTCGGAGAGAATCGTGTCTCTGATGTGCAGCATGCCGTGGAGCCGGGGGGTGACAGGGCAGGCTCATGCAGGGCACTCGCCGTGGCCGGAGGAGGAGAGAAGGCAGCCAGTGAGCTGAGCAATTCGGTGTCTGGGTCAGGAGGGGAAGAGGGAGTACAGGAAGGCGGATGAAGCTGCGAGTCTGCACCTCGAGGTCGCCGTTGCGCTTTGCCGGAAATCAGGAGAAGCAACTGTGGACCTGACTCAGAGATACTTAGAGACACCACTGCAAGCTGCAAGTTTGGAAATACAGGAGGAGGCTTGGGGAAAATCTGGAGCAGGGAGCATTTGGGAGCCTCTTAGGTAGAAGTGCAGGTCAAGTAGCCAGAGTGTGAGGCATGCACGTCTGGAGAGAGGAGGCCAAAGGAAAGCCCACATTTGGAAATGGAGGAAGGGTTGGAAGACCCAGAAAAGGCCCTGCTTAGAGTCCAGAGAAGAGCTGGATGGTGCAGTTCACGAAAGCCCAGAGCCGAGAGTTTCCAGGAGAGTCCCAAGTGTTGCTGAAAACCAGGGGCAGGACTCCAGTTGGAGCCTGTGAGGGGAGCCTGGCGGCCCTGATCCCTGAGAGCAGCCAGAGCCTGGGCGTCATGGTGGAAGTGGGTGGGAAGTGCAGGAAGCAGGTGGAGATGGCCTTTCAAGGCCTGGTGCTTCACACAGGTAGCCAGCTGTGGACCGAGACACAACTGGAGAGGGGCCTGAACCCAGAGCATCTCCAGGTGGATGAGGGAGCCAGGAAGGGCAAAGGTATCCGGAAGAAAGGGGGCAGGCATGGAGCCAGGTCCCCAGGGAGGCTGCAGTCTTCTTTTTCTGTTCATGGACTGGTTGTTGGTTATTTTGAGTTCTCAAAGTCGTCCACTCGGTGTGGTCCAGAGAAAGTTCCCAGGGGTCTCAAGTCGGAGCAGGCCTTGTGCTTTTCTGAACACTGTGCGTGTTGACTCAGGGTTACCGTCAATGGCTAATTCTAGCGTGTCTTTTGTTGAAGTCTGCAGAAGAGCCTCAACCAGCACCAGCTCTTGAAGAAATTATAAAACTTGTGTTCTTCTGATTCTGGGATTTTTGCCTGAAATGCCTCGTATATTTTTGGGTAGGTGTTGTTAGCACTTGTGTTACAGCATTTGGAGCTCTGCATTTTTGTGATGTGCTAGCTGTGAGGATGTTTAAAATTAGATTCCTAGAAATCAGGTTATAGGAGCTCTCGGCCATGCTTCATGGGTTGTGTTTTGACTCCTCATAGTGGACCCCATTGCAGTGGCTATTCTTAGTATTTGTGGAACACCTGACTGGTGATGCTAGGAGAATGTGATTTGTTTTCTTTGTAAGTCTAAAGTCTAATGACCTTGTAGAGTCTTTATACCCATCTCTTATATATCAGCTTTAATATACTTGAAAATGTCCTCATTGTGCCCTTGAAAAGCAGGCTCACATTTTAAAAGTCATCCTTTTAAAATCCTTTTCTGCAGCCTGTGCCCTTTGTCTGTTTTGTTACCTTCACTGCAACATCATGAAACAGGGACAAGGGCTAGAATCTGTTTCAAACACAGAGCTTGAAACAGGGACAAGGACTAGAATCTCTGTTTCATACACAGAGCTGAACTGTGCTGAGCGACCTGCTATGCTAACGTCTGTTTCTGTCATGAGAGGGAACCCAGACCTCTTGACTTTTCCTTTTGTACATTTTCAAAAAGAATATTTTTTCCTCTCTGGGGTCCATTCCATTGTGGGATTCTCTCCTAAGGCTGTTTCTTTGCATTCCATTTTGACAAGTATGATTTAGTTTCCGAGATGATGAAAGGGCAGTGAAAAGGCCTGGGAAAGAGAAAGCAGGAAGAGAAGGAATTGTCTCATGATTTTAGTCAGAAGGAAATCACTCAGACAGAAACGCTATTCCAAGTGGGTCAGATCCCAGGAAGTGGGATTGAATAAGTGACATGGTATCGCACAACTCTGTTTTACATTCTTGCTGTTGCCAGGGATAACGAAAAGAACGAGTATATTCATTCCGAGGTCAAATATATATCTTTGCTGACTCTGACTATAATTAGCAGAATTCGTTCAGTTCAAGTTTGAGAATACCTTTACAGAAGAGGGTCTTCGTGCCCGTGTGCCTATTTCTATTTATATGTTCACACGTATTGGAGTATAAATGTGTGTGTGCTGTGTGTGAGACCTCATTATTTGAAACAAGAAATGTGCAGTAGAGCTTATTAATTACGAGAAGGTACATTTGGGGGATAAACTACTTTGTTTAGAATTGAATAATGGGGTCTTTGAGGGATGTATATATGTATGTGTGTTTGCATTTATGTGTATGAAAGTGTGTATTGCATGTATATGTGTTGTGCATGTATGTGTGCCTTTGTGTGTAATGTACATGTGCATGCATGTGTATATGTGTGCATGTGTATTTGTGTTGCATGTATGTGTGTGCATCTGTTACATGTTTAGGCACGACTGCACATATGTGCAAGTAGACATGCATGGATGCTCGTGTGTATATAGTTATACATGTATATTTGTGCATGTTATGTCTACGCATTTACATATGTATGTGTGTCAGAATGTGTATGTATATGCATGTGTGTTTGAGTGTTGTGTGTATGCTTGTGCATGTGTGTTTGAGTGTTGTATGTGCGTGTGTGTTTGAGTGTTGTATGTGTATGCATGTGTTATGTGGTGGTATTACGTGATTATGTGAATGTGTGTGCATGTGTGAATGTATGCATTGCATGTAGGTGTGCTTGTCCATGTGTATGTGTGTGTGTGATATGTGTCTGTGCATGCATGCATGTGCACATTTGATTTGTGAATCCTCTCTGGGAGGGGCATGTTCCTGGAGACAGTGCATGGGATCCTCCGCTGTCCTCTCAGGGAGAGAGACATTGTGAAAGTTCGAGCCATTAGGTAAACATGCCTGATGTTCTATAAAATATATATTTAAATATACCACTGGGGTTAAATATATGTTAAATGGGTGCAAAGCTGTTATATTGCATTAAAAGTCATGTTAGTACTTCCTGGTTAAAGGCTTTGTGAATGATTTCCTGTACATGGGACATAATACACCACAGAGAATTACAGTGGGTCAATGGTATTTGCCAGGAGGTCTGGCTTGTGATTGGTATTTCTAGTTGCAGACATGCAGGTTGAGATTTGCTGGACTTAGAGGAGGGTCATTGACTCTGCCCACTGAATGATACCAGCGTCTCTGCTGCTTCCTTTTTCTGCCGGCTTCATCCAGAGCTGGGACAGCTGCTCTCAGACGCATTGTACTTTTCTCTCCATAAAAATCTGCAGCATTTGTTAGCAGTCCAGTAGCAGACCGAGTGGCAGGTCCAGGGGCAGGTCCAGCGTCAGGTCCAGCATCAGGTCCAGCGGTAGGTCCAGCATCAGGTCCAGGAACAGGTCCAGCGGCAGGTCCAGCGGCAGGTCCAGGGGCAGGTCCAGCGGCAGGTCCATCCAACTTTCCACATGGCCCATGTGAAAATGTACCCTCTCCCTTCCATTTTTTAAAGCAGTATCATTAGTAGAGCCTACTGCCATTTCTCCTTGAGCTCCTCACAGTGGATGGTAAGCATTTGCTTTATTAAAGCAAAGTTCTGTGCTCTTTGTGCTAAGTCTCCTCTGCCTTTCTGTGAGAGGCTAGAATTGGGATCGACCCTCAGCTGTGCCAGAGCCTTGGTACACGTCTCAGTTCTGGAATCTACTCTGTGCTTGTTGCCTTCCATCCACCGACAGCCATCTGTCTTCCTGTCACTCCTTCAACACGGAGTCCAGCAGTGTGCACACAGGTGAGCCTGTGTGAATGCTGGTTTTGTAGGATCTTATCGGGACCTTAGTCATCTTTTCACTAGGAAACCAGACACTGCAAGGGACTTAAAGAAAAGCCCAAAGAAGCCGTATCAGTAGAATCATAGAGACAGAATTCTACAACCATAGGAAATGGCATTGATTATCATGAAATGTGCATTTATGTGAGGCATAGTAAAACATCACATTTCTTACTGGGTAAGAGCTTGGAAAAGAGATTATGAAAGTATAACTGACTCTACTCTTGTATCGTGGAACATGGTAAAATGATGCAAGGTATTGTATAGAATGGAACAAACAGAATAGAATTATATAGAGTAGCGCAGAATAGAACAAATAGCATAATGTTATATAGGGTAGCATAGAATAGAAGAAACAGTGTAACATTATGTAGTGTAGTATACAATAGGACAAATAGTATTACATGGTCTAGAATAGAACAAGTAGGATAGTATTGTAGAGTATACAGTTGAACTAATGACGTAGTATTGCATAGCATAATACAATCTAGATTAGAACACACAGCATAGTATTAATATTACGTAGTGTGGTGTGGAATAGTAGAGTCGCATGGCACAGAACAGAGAGGATAGTGTTCTGTAGCACTGATGCAGGAGTTTTGCTCTTTAGCTCAGCTGGGTCCAGGTTCTTGTCTCATGACCAGGAAGAAACAGGCACGGGGACATCGAAGAGTGAGTGCAGTGGAACTTGTTAAGCTAAAAGTTAAGCTCTCAGCGAAAAGAGGGGTCCTGAGAGCAGGTTGCTGGTCGCTCCCTTCCCAGTTGACTACAAGGGCTTTTATGTAGAAGCTGATGGGGCTGGGCTCGCTGTCTAAGGGGCAAATATCTGGTGGTTCCACCCCATTCCCTCGTGTGCATGGGGACCTTTAGTCTGCTGTGAGCATGTTTAGGCGAGCCCCCCCGTGCAAGTCCCCCTATCTGCACAAAACATGGGCTGGAGGCTCTCTGGGACCCTTCCCTTACTGTCTGCCTAAAGCAAGCTGGCTAACTCCTTTCTGTATAGAAGAAAATAGAATAGAATAGAACAGATAGTACAGTATTTTATCGTATGGAATGAAGCTGTAGTATTCTATCATAGAGAATGGAATAGTATAGAATAGAACAAACAGATCGTACTAGTGTAGTATAGAATAGTAGCCTCATGCAGCACGGAGCAGTGTTGTGCTCCCTATGTACAGAGTGTAACCACCATGAGAGCGTTCTTCAGTGGGGCGTCACTGGCCCTTCATATTTCTTTGGTTCTGCGGAAATGAGGAGAGGGAGTTAAGAGAGGGGGAGGAGGTTGGCTTTCTTACTTTTAAGGCGCTCATTACTTCTTGGGGATCATTTGATGGTCCCCTTTGGTAGTATTCTGTGAAGCAGTCTCTGTACTCTGTGTAGGGTGAAATGTGGGGCAGTCTGTGGACTCTGTGTAGGGTGAAATGTGAAGCAGTCTGTGGACTCTGTAGGGTGAAATGTGGAGAAGTCTGTGGACTCTGTAGGGTGAAATGTGGAGAAGTCTGTGGACTCTGTAGGGTGAAATGTAGAGCAGTCTGTGGACTCTGTGTAGGGTGACACATGAAGCAGTTGAGAAAGGATGAAGTCAGAAGTAGCTCAGCAGAGATGCACTAACTCTTACCTGGGAGACTGTGGAGCAGTCTGTGGACTCTGTGTAGGGTGAAATGAGGTGTTTTGTGTAAATTTTTGTCTCATGCCTGGCACATGGCAGAGCCTCCGTGGATCTTGCCGTCATGAACCCTCTGATAACTTCTCTACAGTGCCCTCCACACTATAGATACCACACATTGTGGGAAGTCCGGGCCTTTTCAAAGGCTGGGTTTCTTTTTAACAAAATTGGAATGCCCTGCATATTTGGAATGGCCAGATCATCCTGCACTTTTGACTTCACTTGTCCAGCTGGGTACACCTCCCTGCGTGCTGCCAAGGTTTACAGCGGAATTCCCTGACACCACTACCCTCACTGCCTGCACCTGAATCTGCTGTGGGGTCATTTCCTTATTGGACTTGTCTGGGGACCTCCTGAGGGGTGGATGGGTCAGGACTGGGTTATCTGGGGAAGGTGTTCATGGCATTCCTGTTTGCAGTCTGTGTCTCTGTTGGAAGAGATGCTTTTAGCACATCCGTTAATCCAGACGTGATTAGCAAGGGGTGTCTCTCTCAGGTAAGAGTTGGTGCATCTCTGCTGAGCTACTTCTGACTTCATCCTTTTTCAAGTCTGTTACAAAGAGAACTTTGGTTTCTCAAGATTTAAGAATTAATGTCAAAGAGCAATTTAGTGTTCTTTTTGAGTCCCCAGCCTTGCTGTGGATGATTCATGAGTCCTTGGTGGTTAGGGCCACAGCACAAGCGGTGGGCCGTCTGTTCCCCACCCTGGTGGATACTTTATCACCCAAAGAAATGTATTCTGTTAACATGTCTCAATTAGAATATTTTAGTAGGAGACAGAGTTATGGCTCTTGTTTTAATTTGTAATAGATAATTACTGTAGCAGGGGCAAGGTTGAGACTTGCAGTGTGGCTCATGGAAAACATTGATTAGAAGCACCCAAAATATATCACCAGCTTTGTTGCTGCAGCTCCAAGGGACTAGGAATGCATATGTATTTTTTCTTTTGTTATTATTTATTATTTTTATTTTTGAGACAGAGTCTTGCTCTGTCACTTAGGCTGGATTGCAGTGGCATAATCTCAGCTCACTGTAACCTCTGCTTCCAGGGTTCAACAGAATCTTGTGTCTCAGCCTCCCACGTAGCTGGGATTACAGGTGCCTGCTACCGTGCCCAGCTAATTTTTGTATTTTTAGTAGAGACAGGGGTCTCACCGTGTTGGCCGCCACCCCCGGCCCGCCCCTCTGGCTTCTGGGAGCCCCATTGCCGGGGGTGCAGGCACCCCCCGCGATCGGGCTCCCAGCCGCCACCCCCGGCCCGCCCCCCTGGCTTCTGGGAGCCCCATCGCCGGGGGTGCAGGCACCCCCCGCGGTCGGGCTCCCGGCCGCCACCCCCGGCCCGCCCCCCTGGCTTCTGGGAGCCCCATCGCCGGGGGTGCCGGCACCCCCCGCGGTCGGGCTCCCGGCCGCCACCCCCGGCCCGCCCTCCTGGCTTCTGGGAGCCCCATCGCCGGGGGTGCCGGCACCCCCCGCGTTCGGGCTCCTGGCCGCCACACCCAGCAAGTGGAGGCAGGATGAGATCACAGGATGGTGTTAAAATTAAAATTAAAAATGAAATTTTGGGCACTCATTGTCATTGATAACATCTTATCAGGAAACAGGGTTTGAGAACAGACAACCTGTCTGACCAAAATTTATTAGGTGGGAATTTCTTCATCCTAATAAGCCTGGGAGCGCTACAGGAGGCCGGGGCTTATTTCATCCCTTCGGCTTCAACCGTAAAAGGCAGAACGCTTCCAAGGGGGTTGTTTATAGGCCTACCCTCAGAGCGCATTCTCTTTCTCAGGGATGTTCCTTGCTGAGAAAAAGAATTCAGCGATATTTCTCCTATTTGCATAAGAAAAGAGAAGAAATATGGCTCTGTTCCGTCCAGCTCACCGGTGGCCAGTTCAAGGTTATCTCCCTTGTTCCCTGAACATCGCTGTTATCCTGTTCTTTTTTCAAGATGCCCAGATTTCATATTGTTCAAACACACATGCTCCACAAACAATTTGTGCAGTTAAGGCAATCATCACAGGGTTCTGAGGTGACATATATCCTCCTCAGCTTACAAAGAAGATGATGGAATTAAGAGATTAAAGTAAAGACAGACATAAGAAATTATAAAAGTATTAACTTGGGAGAACTAATAAATGTCCATGAAATCTTCATATTTTATGTTTTTCTGCCGTGGCTTCAGCCATTCCCTGCATTCAAGGTCCCTGACTTCCCGCAACATTCTCTCTCCCTTTTCCTCTATATAAATGTGCCATGGCGATGAAGGATTGTTCATTGTCTCGATTTGACGCAGGATTCTTCGACTGGTCCGGCACACTAAAAACAAGCCGATTAAACAGAGACACATAATTCCAAAATTTACTGCAGTAGAGTTCCCAATAGACTTAATCCAAGTCGTTGGGTTTAATCCATAAAGATTTTTTGCCACTTGATCTAACGCCTCAGCTCCAGGCACAATATTTAAGTGACTTTGAGAGGCTTCAAAAATTTGTTCTTTTAATTTAGAAATGTCTAAAGTGAGATTATCTTCTCTTCTTACCATGTGATAAGTAATCTGCTGGTGGGACTGACAGTAGGTACTTCTACCAACCAATTTTGAATAGCAGGCATTAAACATCCTGGTGCTCTCCCTAGGCAAATAGGAGGATAACGTTACCCAGTGGAAATATTTATCATCATTCCTTCTTCCTCCAGTTTGGCAGGGCAACGATCATCTGTGGGACCAGGTACCCACACACTATTATTAACGTATGCTTCAATAGGATTATCCATCCATGTGACTGCCCCAATTAAGGGTGGGAAAGGCACATAGGCCCAGTAGGTATAATTAGCTGCAGCTGCTCCTGCAGGCATGGGGAGACTTACCACCGTTGATACAATCATTAGAGCTGCAAGCAGCATTTTTTTCTGGGGTTTGTGTCACCTTTGTGCTAGCTAGGCTTTTTCCAGCTAACGGTGTCAGCTTCTTTAACTGTGCCCAGGTCGGCAGCTCCGCCTTCTTGGTGCGTGGTGACTTCATCTGTTCTTCTGATATCACCACTTGGTTCATCATGCGAGTCAATGGCGCTCGATTGGGTGTTTCCGTCTCCGTGGAGGTGCTTTTCTTTGCATCTCCGATGGGTTCATTGTAGAACTTTAAATGTCTAGTGGGTATCCAAACAGGAAACTGATTTTCTCCTGGTGAAACACAAGCAAAACCTCTTCCCCAGTTATCACCTTCCCTATTTCCCATGTCTTATTTTTGTTGTCTTTCCACCAAATCAGTTTTCCTTCATGTGGATTGTTCTTTTTACCAGTAAGATGTTGTTCTGCGGAAGTAGTAGTCTGATTTCTACAAATGTTTAAAAAACTTAAAATATAGAGTGCTAGATTAAGCTGCATCTGAGGAGTGGTACACTCCTTACTGTCTCCCCCTTCTTTTTGTTTAACTGAGTTTTGAGTGTTCTATTAGGTCTTTCAACTATGGCCTGTCCTTGGGAATTACAAGGAATTCCTGTTGTATGTGTAATATTCCACTGATTTAAGAATTTTTGGAAAGCTTTAATATAATAACCTGGTCTGTTGTCAGTTTTAATTATTTTTGGAACTCCCATTACAGCAAAACAAGATAAATATTTTTTAACATGGGAAGTACTTTCTTTTGTCTGGCAGGTTGCCCATATGAAATGTGAATAAGTATCAAGTGTTACATGAACATATGATAATTTTCCGAATGAAGGTACATGTGTAACATCCATTTGCCATAATGCATTAGGACACAGACCTCTGGGATTAACTCCTGCCTCTTGAGTGGGCAGGTGTAGTACTTGACACTGGGTGCAACGTTGTACAATACCTTTTGCCTGTTTCCATGTGACATCAAATTTGTTTTTTAATCCTGCTGAAATTACATGAGTCGAAACATGAAGTTCTTGTGCTTTTATGAATGCAGAGGATACCAGTAAGTCAGCTTGTTCATTTGCTTTAGTTAAAGGTCCTGGTAAATTAGTGTGTGCTCGAATATGAATAATATAAAATGGGAAATTCCTTTTTCTTACTTTGTTATAACAAATTGAACAACTGGTTTAACTGATCATCCATGCTATATTTAATTAGAGCTGTCTCAACATCCCTTGTAGCCTGTACTACATATGCAGAATCTGATATAATATTAACAGGTTGATTAAAATCTTGTAACACTGTAATGACTGCAACCAACTCTGCCCTTTGAGCCGATTGATATTGAGTTTTGATTACTCGCTCTTTTGGCCCTGTGTAAGCTGCTTTTCCATTGCTGGAACCATCAGTAAATACTGTCAGAGCATTTTCTAAAGGTTCATGTCTGGTAATTTTAGGTAAAATCCAAGTAGTCAATTTTAAAAACTGGAAGATTTTTGGTTTTGGGTAATGGTTATCAATGATTCCCACAAAATTGGCAAGGCCAATCTGCCATGCACCAGAATTGATAAAGGCTTGTCTAACTTGTTCCTTGGTTAAAGGAACAACTATTTTGTCTGGGTCATTACCACACAATTTTATTATTTGTAATCTTGCCTGACCAATTAATGTAGCTATTTGATCCAAGTACAATGTAAAAGTCTTAATTGTACTGTGAGGAAGGAACGACCACTCCACAAGATCAGTATTTTGAATGATGATGCCTGTTGGAGAATGTGTAGTAGCAAAAACTAAAAGTTGGAGTGGGGCTAAGGGATCTATTCTACTTATTTGCGCTGACTGAATTTTTTCTTCCACTAATTTAATTTCTTTTGTTGCCTCTGGAGTTAATATTCTTTTACTATTTAAGTCTTGCTCTCCTCTTAGGATAGAGAACAAATTTGACATGGCATAAGTAGGAATGCCTAGGCTTGGCCGCATCCAATTAATATCACCTAACAATTTTTGAAAGTCATTTAATGTTTTTAGTGTATCTTTTCTTATTTCTATTTTTTGTGGCTTAATTTTTCTATTTTCTCTCTGCATTCCTAAATAATGAAAAGGAGTAGAGGTTTGGATCTTATCAGAAGCTATTGTTAGTCCTTCATTGGAAACCTCTGCTTGCAGAAATGTGTAACAGTCTATTAATTTGTCTCTTGTTTCTGCAGCACATACAATATCATCAATATAGTGAATGATATAACATTCTGAAAATTTATCTCTAACTGGTTGAAGGACTTGACCTACAAAAGTTTGACAAATAGTTGGAATATTAAGCAATCCCTGAGGTAATACTTTCCACTGAAACCTGGTGGCTGATTCTTTATTATTTATGGCTGGTATAGTAAAGGCAAATTTTTCACAATCTTGCTCTGCCAGAGGAATGGTAAAAAAACAATCCTTAAGATCAATTATAATTAAAGGCCAGTCTTTTGGGATCATGGCTGGAGAGGGCAATCCGGGTTGAACAGGCCCCATGGGTTGAATTACAGCATTTACTGCTCTTAAGTCCATTAACATATGCCATTTGCCTGATTTTTTCTGAATTAAAAATACAGGAGAATTCCAGGGTGAGAATGAAGGCTCAATGTGTCCCTTTTCTAATTGTTCCTTTGCTAACAAATGTAAAGCCTCCAGTTTTTGCTTAGGTAGCGGCCACTGATTTACCCATACCGGTTTTTCTGTTTTCCAAGTTAATGGAATGGGTTCAGGAGGCTCTACAGTGGCCGCCCTTAAAAATGATACCCTATTCCTTTTCTTTCTTAATTTTTCTCAGTCTCAGTTGGGACTTTAATGCCATTTTCATTTTTTCCTAATCCCTTTCCTGGTATATATCCCATCTTAATCATGATTTTTTGACTCGTGGAGCTGTATAATGGAGCGGGCATAATGATTTCTGCATCCCATTGTTGTAATAAATCTCGACCCCATAGATTAACAGGAATTGAAGTAATCATTGGCTGAACAGTACTTTCTTGATTATCTGGTCCTAAACAATGTAAAATCATTGTACTTTCATACACTTCTGAAGCTGTGCCTACGCCGACAAGTCTTCTAACAGCCTTTTGTTTAGGCCAATTTTTGGCCACTAATTTAAAGCAATGCCAGAGATATCTGCTCCAGTGTCTACCAACCCTTCAAACTGTTTTCCTTGAATAATGGCCTTACACACAGGTATGCTCTCAGAGACCAGACTTGCCCAATATGCAGCCTTTCCTGCCGGATCAGTGCTTCCGAACCCTCCTGTTCTTTTTATCTCACTCTTTCCAACTTTAATATAAGGTAGGAGTAATAATTGAGCAATCTTGTCTCCTGGCCTGGCACTCCAAGGAATTGAGGAACTAATAACCAATTGAATTTCGCCTTTATAGTCTGAATCAACCACACCAGTATGAATTTGAACTCCCTTTAGATTTAAACTTGATCTTCCTAAGATTAGTCCTACAGCGCCCTCAGGCAATGGGCCATATACCCCTGTGGGGATTTTTTGTGGCGGCTCCCCTGGAAGCAAAGACTGCTTGTATGGTGCATACATCTACTGCTGCACTGCCTCTTGTGGCGGGGGATAATTGCTGTATTGTGATAACTGGCTTATCCCCTGAGACACTTGTGACAGTGGGGGTTGTTGTTCCTGAAAACCCTGAGGAACAAAGGGCTGAATTTGGAATGCCCCAGTTTGTTGCGGGGCCTGAGGCTGGCCCCTCCTCTCGTTTCCCGACAGTGGTTGTCCATTTTTATCAAATTTAGAACGACATTGATTACCCCAATGTTTTCCCTTTTTACATCTTGTACATAGGCCAGGTGACTCTTTATCTGTTGTTGTAGTAGCTTCAGTAGTTACATTTTGCTTACTTGAGACTAGGCAATTCTTTTTTAGATGACCAATTTGACCACAATTATAACATTTTTCCCCAAATGTTCTAACTTGTCCTCCTAAAGCAACTCCTGTGATTGCTTGAGCCATAAGCATAGCTTTATGCATAGCTCCTCCAATTCCATTGCAGGCTTTAACGTACTCTGAGATTACATCTGATCCTGCGGGAACCCTTCCTTTTAATGGCTTAATGGCTGATTGACAGTCAAGATTGGTGTTTTCATACGCCATCAACTCCACTATGACCTTACGGGCATTTTCATTGGTAATTGACTTTTGAGTAGCATCTTGAAGTCTTGCTACAAAATCAGGGTAGGGCTCTTTAGAGCCTTGTCTTATTGTATTAAAGGAGGGGCAGGTGGTTCCTGGGTCTTGGATTTTCTCCCAGGCCCTAAGGCAGATAGCCCTGATTTGCTCAATGGCCTCATTTGGCATTATTACTTGTTGGTCAACGGTGCTCCAATTTTGACCTATTCCTAATAGTTGATCTGCATCTATGTTAATTGGAGGATTGGCAGTCCTATTTCTTTGGACCTGTACTTGTGCGTCATCAATCAACCAAGTCTTAAATTGTAAAAACTGAGAGGGTGAGAGTGATGATTTTGCCAGAATCTCCCAATCATAAGGAATGAGTCTATGTCCATGAGCAATGGAATCAAATGTTCTCATGTAAGGAGAGTTGGGTCCATACTGTTTTACTCCTTCTTTCATTTCTTTTAGCATTTTTATAGAAAAAGACTGATATCTGGCTTCAGCTATGGGAGGCTCTCCCTCTTGGACCCCTTCTCCAGGTGGTCTTGCTTCTAATATTACTGGGAATTGCCACGCCTCAATATCTCCTTGTTTTCTTGCCTCATCAATAATTTTATGTACTGCACTACCCTGTGTACTAGGCGGTGCTGTAGGATTAAGTCTCATGGTGGGCGGCTGAGGATATGGCACCCTGCCCTGTGGCAGTGGAAATGTTCCTGGTTGTCCATACGGATTTTCTGGGGGCTGCCGATACTGCAGCTCGGCTGGCAGCCAGTATTGATAGACTACTGGCGGCTGGGACTTATTTTCTACCGGCTGGTATTGTGGACACTGTATTTGGATTGGCATTGCCATGCCAGAGACTCTATCTTTTTCTATTTGATCTTCTTTTGGAGTTTGTACTTGTTTAACCTGCATTTGAGGTTGCAAAGTTACAGGCATCTGAGCTGCTGTAAGAGGAGTTGGCCATCGTGGTTTAGATTCTGATGGCTCTGCTAATTCTGGACTCTTTTCTTCTAATTTTAACGTTTCAGGATATACTACCTCCTGTAATTGATTAACATAAACATTTTGCATTGACCGAGCCATTACCAGCTCTGCTACACATTTGCAGTGTGAACTTTCCGTTCCTTTCCAGGATTCTATCCCTGCCTCTTTTTCACAATCTACTGCACAGCTTTTAGGGACATCAGAAATTGGAACGCTATCTTCTTCTGTTTGCAATGGTTCTAAAGCTACTTTAATAATGACTCAATCATTCCATACTGTAAGTGGGATGATTTTACTTTCCCTACTTGCTTGTTTTAATTCTTTGCCAATTTTTTCCCAGTCTTTTAGATCTAAAGTTCCCTGTTCTGGAAACCATGGACAAAACTGTTCTATTGTTTGAAATAGCATAATTAGATTTTTGGTAGAGACTTTAACTCCCCCTCTTTTTAAGAGAATTTTAATAAAGCTGTGATAAGAGGCATATTTACTTTCAGTTTGCCCCATTGTTACCCTAGGTTCTTCCGAGTGCACAAGCTTACCGCAAGGCTGACTGTAGACGTACTCGGGAGTCTCTCATCGACTTGTCCTCAATGACCACGCTCTGGTGTACCTTCACCTTAGAGAAAAGCTTCCACGTTGGGCACCAGATGAAGGGGTGGCTTGCCCCTCCACACCTGTGGGTGTTTCTCGTTAGGTGGAACAAGAGACTTGAGAAAAGAAATGAGACT
Source organism: Chlorocebus sabaeus (assembly GCF_047675955.1). NCBI lineage: Eukaryota > Metazoa > Chordata > Mammalia > Primates > Cercopithecidae > Chlorocebus > Chlorocebus sabaeus. Next base: position 56,385 of record NW_027327634.1, read on the forward strand.
CAGAGACAAAGTATAGAGAAAGAAAAAGTGGGCCCAGGGGACTGGCGCTCAGCTTAGAGAGGACCCACACTGGCACCGGTCTCTGAGTTCCCTTAGTATTTATTGATAATTATCTTTACCATCTTAAAGATAAGGGAGTGGCAGGACAATAGGATCATTGTAGGGAGGAAATCAGCAGTAAGACATATGAACAAAAATCTCTGTGACATGAATAAGTTTAAAGGAAAATGCTGTGCCTTGAGATGCATATGCAAACATCTCCATAAACCTTTTAGCAGCATTGTTTCAGCCTATCACATGGGGAGAAACCTTGGACAATACCTAGCTTTTCGGGCCGGGCGCGGTGGCTCAAGCCTGTAATCCCAGCACTTTGGGAGGCCGAGACGGGCGGATCACAAGGTCAGGAGATCGAGACCATCCTGGCGAACACGGTGAAACCCCGTCTCTACTAAAAATACATAAAAAATTAGCCGGGCGCAGTGGCGGCGCCTGTAGTCCCAGCTACTCGGGAGGCTGAGGCAGGAGAATGGCGTAAACCCGGGAGGCGGAGCTTGCAGTGAGCTGAGATCTGGCCACTGCACTCCAGCCTGGGTGACAGAGCAAGACTCCATCTCAAAAAAAAAAAAAAAAAAAAAAAAATACCTAGCTTTTCTAGGCAGAGGTCTCTGTGACCTTTGGCCATGTACGTGTCCCTGGGCAGTTGAAATTAAGAGAATGGTGATGACTTTTAACCAGCAAGCTGTCTTCAGGCACTTATTTAACAAAGACACATCCTGCACAGCCCAAAATCCATTAAACCTTGAGTCGCCGCAGCACGTGTCTCTTGCAAGGACAAAGTTGGGGGTAGGGTCACAGATTAACAGCATCTCAAATACAGAACAAAATGGAGTCTCTTATGTCTAGTTCTTTCTATATAGACACAGTAACAGGCTGATCTCTCTTTCTTTTCCCCACAGAAGTGTTAGTTTTTTATTTGTTCAATCATTTGGAAATGTAAAATCCATTCTTGATTCGCAGGCCACGAGAGCAGGCAGGGACAGGCTGCCCCTTGCCGACCTCTGGAATGAGCTTAGAGAAGGAAATGACAGGCTGGGCCAGCACAGCCTCCTCACAGCAAATTCGCTGCAAGGGGGTCCTTCTTAGCAACCACTTCTCATCCTTCATCTTGGCTTCAAGTGCAGTTCAGGTGGAGAAAGAGAGAACAGAACTGGCCTCAGCAACAAGAAGGAAGGAGACGCAGGGTCAAGCAGCCCTGTGGACCGATCACACTCAACATTCACACCAAGCGGAGCACAGGCAGGACCAGCCCAGGGGGGCCGAAGTGGAGGCTCTCTGGGGTGGGGGAACTCTGGGTGGGCAAGATTCACAACCTAAAACTCATATAGAAGTTCTACACAGCAGTAGTTACAGAAAACACACACTAAGAAAAGGCCAAAATAAAAATAGGACAGCCACCTTTGACCGCACCTTATCCCTCAGGAACCCACCTTCAAGCCCTGGCAGATGAAGACTCACTTCCTGATGCACTTCCCGGTGAATTATGTGGGCGAATGCATCCGAACTGTCCCCTACACGGACCCAGATCATGCCAGGTAGGAGGGTGGAGGTCGGGATCTCTCAGGCCTGAGCCTTACAGAAGCAACTTGTCAAGCCTGTTCGAGTTCACAGGGCATGTTTTAGCACAGGAAGAGTCTGCACTGACTCTGAGTGTTGGACCTGGGGCTTTGTGAGTCTACGAGCAGCCCTCTTTAAACAGCAGAGTCTTTATGAACAAAGGCCCTAACCACAAACTCCTTTCAAAATGCCCCATGTACTCCCCTCATCTCTAGGTGGAAATTGAATGAATTTAGGTTGAGACTTCTGATAAACATGGTAGATTAAGCCTTCGTGAGGACAGATGCATGGAACGGCAGCAAAGGTAGATCAAGACACAAAGCCACAAGGGAGAGTGGGAGGTGACCCAGGCAGCCATGGGGGCTGCAGGAGAACCTCATGAGCCAGACTGTGGGTGGGTGGGTGGGGGGTGCCTGACCCGGGGCCACAGAGGGACAGGGCAGTGGGGAGAAACCAGGTGGTCCTGCAGAGCCCTGCAGATGGCAGGGCTGGAGGCTGCCTCACAGTCCCTCTGAGGAGTTTGCCTCCCCTGTCTCCCCACCAAGTCAGAAGCTCAGGGAAGGAGGCCCGGGGTTGAGCGGCCAAAGCCACGGCCGAGAGTGAGGGTCAGGCCTGTTCCCAAAGTGGCGTGGGGCGAGGGAGTTTGCAGCCTACGAACTGGCCCTCCAGCCCTTTCTTCCAAAGTGTGGCTGCCCCTCGGCTGTGTTCATCCCATCTGTGGAAACTGGCCAGACCAGGAGGACAGACTCACAGACATACACTTTTGGGGACCTGTCAGTTGGGTGTGGATGACACAGATCTGTGCAAAAATGTTATATCCCGGAAATTCACTTCCTGTATCCTTGTCCCAGGCAGCTACCCCCATGAGGGACTAAACCAAGGAGGAGACCCCCAGGGTCTGGCTCCAACCTCGCTGGTCCCAACTGATGGTGCCCCAGCCACCCGAGTGGTAGAGAGGGGAAGGCAGGCTTAGGCCTGGGCAGTCTATCCTGATAGGAGAAGGTGCCGGGCCTCCAGGGTGTACGTGTGTCACAGTAGGACCACAGATGGGGAGGTGTGTAGCCAGGTGGGAGGAAATATGGGGCTGCAGTGGGGGCCCAGAAAGAGCTCTTCTGTAGAAAAGAGGTGTGTGGTCAGCTGTTTTGTTCATTAATTTCCATATTTGTAGGAGATAAACAGATCTGTCTGCTGTGCCAGCAGAAGAGTGGTCTGTTTCCACCATCCAATAGGAAAATGCAGACAGAAAACGCTAAAAATGTGGAGGTTCCCCCTGGGCCAGGGGGATTCTAGATCTTTTTTTCCTTGTTTTTTGTATTTTATAATCTTTCAACAGTGAGCATGTGTTTTTAATATACAAGTAACAGAAATTTCTCAAGGAGGAGGATGCATGGATGGATGGAAGGCCATCCCTGCTGGTGCTTGTAGAGGCTCCGTCCCCCAGGGTCTGGCTCCGACCTCGCTGGTCCCAACTGATGACGCCCCAGCCACCCAAGTGGCACTGGGTTTCTCCTGGAGGGCCCACACGAGATGGTCATGACTTCTCCCAGCACAGCCACTGGGAACACGCCCACTCCTTCCTTGATTTCCCACCTGGCCTATTTGACTCCCTTCATCTGCTTTGGGAAATGGCACATCTGTGGAAGTGGTGACCCGGGGCTGATCTCGCCACGGGCGTCTTTAAGGAGCCTGTGTCTTTGCTGCAGACGCTACCATCATTGTCTGCCCTGCCTTCTGTCGGAGGTGGATGTGTTCTGGAATCATCTAGAATGTGATGTCACGATTCGCAGTGGAAGGCAGATGAAATCAGGCCCGTTCCTGGAAATGTGATGTATCGGAGAGTGTGTGTTTTCTTAAGGGATTCCTATAAAACTCAAAGAGTTTGACTTCAGTTTCCTTTTTTTTTTGGTATCCTGATGTGAGACATTTAAATATTCATTTGCACATTTGCCTTTACAATAGAAATAACCTCTTTCTACTTCACCAGATTTTAAAAATGCCACATATGCATTGGAACAAGTTAAGCAGTGTGGTGCTGGAAGTGTTAGATTCCCTCCCCACCACCACTGCTTTCAACCATGTAATCCAAGACAACTGCTTGAAAATTGTGCTTCCTTGTGCTTTTTAGTTTTTGTTAATTAAAAAGAAAATCTCATGCCTGTAAGCCCAGCACTTTGAAGGCAGGAGGATCACTTGAAGCCAGGTGTTTAAGACCAGCCTGGGCAACGGAACTAGACCCTGCCTCTACAGAAATTGTAAAAATAGGCGTGGTGGCACGCATCTGTAGGCCCAGCTACTCAGGAGACTGGTGGGAGGATCCCTTGAGCACAGGAGTTCAAGGCTGCAGTGAGCTGTGATTGCCCTTATGCACTCCAGCCTGGCGACAGAGCAAGATCCCATCTCTTAAAAAACAAGAACAAAAAAATGGGACCGTAATTTATGTGACATTATTGTACAACTTGATTTTATTTTCATTTTCACTTAATCCAATAATTACTTCATTGTCTATGCTTTTTTATCAGCCATGGTGTTTTAAACTTGCATTTTTTAATCATTAATTTCAGTCTTAAAATCCTTGCATGTTTGATGACTGCTAAATTCCTACATACAGAAATTCGAGAAAAAGGTGGCGCTTACAGTGGAGGCGCAAAACTCAGCCACAGTGGGGTTTTCACCCTTTACTCTTACAGGTGAGCTTTGCTCTAGTTCACACATTGGGACGCACACGGTGTTTTAGTCTCCTACTCATGATTATCAGTGTCATTTTCTTCTACTGCAGTGAACTTTAGACAAAAGTTGTTCTATGTGCTGCTTTTCACTTCTCGAGCACTTAGCCACACCCAGCAATGTCCTTTCTGGTGCAAGGATTGGGGCCAGCAGCGTAAACGGGAAGCATTCTGTCTTTAGTAAACCCTGGCTTAAGCCAGCATATTTTGGCAGAACACGGTAGTGCCTCCATCCATGGTTTTGCCTTCCATGGTTTATTACCCAGTCACCCTTGGTCTGAAAATATTAAATGGAGAATTCCAGATATAAACACTTCCAAAGTTTTAAATTGTACACCATTCTTCTAAGCAGTGGGATGAAAGCTGACACTGTCTACGGTACCTGCCTGTTGGTCACTCAGTAGCCATCTAGGTCATCAGATACGCTGTGGGTGTCCAAGAGCTTCTGTTCACAGAACGCTTGTTTTACTTAGCATAACTTTTATTACAGTATAATTGTTGTATTTTGTTAATATCTTGCTGCACCTAATCTATAGACTTTTTCATAGGCATAGGAGAAAAACACAGTATCCATAGTGGCTGTCTGAGGTTGCAACCCTGCTCTGGGGGACCTGGGACACAGGCCCCAGGTGAGGGGCTGCGATACAGCCTGAGAACATTCTTAGCTCATTTCATTTGGAGGTGCCTGATGTGGATGCAACTGTTAGCTTTCATAAACATAACACCGTTATTCTAAAATAATAAATTCTTGATTGTGTATGGCTTTGCTGCCCAAGAGAACCTGTATTCTGACACTTTTTAAGAAGGAGCTGGCCAGGCATGGCGGCAAGTGCCTGTGGTCCTAGCTACAGGAGGCTAAGGCGGGAGGATCCCTTGAGCCTAGGGAGGTTGAAGCTGCAGTCAGCAGATTGTGCCACCACACGCCAGCCTGGGCGAATGAGAGCCTGGCTCGTGGATGCAGAGATAGATTAGGTAGGTAGGTAGGTAGGTAGGTAGGTAAGCAGGCACGTAGGTAGAGAAGTCGGTAGCCGTTGCCACCCTGCTGAGTTCTCCCATTTGCTGTGCTGGAAGCCACTCTTCTAGACAAGGATGGGGAAGCAGCTCACAACCCCTCTGCAGCTCTGAGTCAGGGTGGAGGGAGGGCTGGGCTCTTTCCATTTACACAAAGGGAAGTCTGGATCAGCCCCCTCAGACTGATTCCTGTACTGCCCTGGGTGTGTCCTTAAGGGAGATTAAAGGAAAACCTTTGTTTGCTTGATTTTTCCATGTGAGTCTTCTGTAATTTCCTCGTAATCTTGACCTGCCCCCACCCTCCACATCTTTCCTCTTCTGATGTCACAGAGAGGTGGATTTAAATCATCTGGGGAGGACTTTATGCAGACGGACCCTGTCTAAGAGGGAGAACGTGTTGAAAGTCTTATGTGATCGGATTTAAACTTCCACTGAGAGTAATTGAGCAATTTGTCAGGGGGCTGTTTGGACTAGATCAGATGTAAAATAGAGCTGTTAACCCATAGAAGATGTTGAACTGTTAAGTCACAGGTTTGTCATAAACTTGTCCTTTGGTAAAATGCTTGCCTATTTATTTCTCTGGGTTTCCTAGGGACCCAAAAGCAATAGAGACACTCCAATCTTTTGGGAAGGTTTACTGGGCAAAATCTGGAAAATTCACACAGCAAGACATTGACGAAGGCAAACTTTGTCTTCTCAACCGTAGATGATCCTGTCGCTCCTTCATACAAAGGTATTGTGAGTGTAACAGTGAGAATCTCAGTCCACAGCCTCGCAGATGACATTGCTGTTTTCCGAGTTCCCTCATGCACAGGCAGGAGCACCAGCTTCTGGCGCCTCTGTCCTTGCCTGTGATACGATTTCCACGTCTGACACCCTAAATATTGGCCTTGGAAACACGCTTCCCGACATCTGGGCGAGAAGAGTGCATCCTGTCATTTCAGTTTTACTGACCTGAGGCCCAGTGGGGCCAACCCACGGCAGTGACTGGGCTCATTCGTGTGGAAGGATGACGTGACCACGGCCCAGGCCTGGCCACATTACACTGTAGAGCCACTTTTGCTCACAGCATTATCAGCCTCACGCGGTCCTGAATGCATCCACGCTGCAGAAGCAGGCCTTGGTAAGAGTCAGCGTGGCTCGTGGGAGCTAGAGGTCAGGGTGTGATCTCTGGGCTGTTAGACATGACCCTGTGGTTGAAACACGTATGTGAAGTAACAGTGAGATGCACCTGTCCCCTCTGGGACACGAGGGCATAGCCCACTGTGCGAGCTCCTGGGTGGCAGCCCCCCTGTGCCTGTGGTTTGTCTTCTAGGAATGGACCACTTCTTGTACGGCCTCTCGGATGAGATGAAGCAGGCCCACAGGGAGCAGCTCTTCACCATCAGCCACAAGAAGCTCCTGGCCATGAGCGATAGGTGAGTGGGGAGTGGGGAGTGGGGAGTGGGGAGCGGGGAGTGGGGGAGACAGCGTCCGGGATTGGAGACCTTAACGGCACTGAAGTAGAAGCCAGTCCTCACTGACCTCGCCTGCCTTCCTCTCAGGTACCTCGGCACTGGGAAGAGCACGCATGGCCTGGCCATACTCAGACCCGAGAATCCCAAAATCGCCAAGGACCCATCCTGGATCATCAGGTGAGCGGCCCTGGTGCCCCCAACTGTGCAGGAGCCCCTGAGACAATAGGCCTCTAGAGCTGAATATGAAAAGTCAGAAATGCTACTGCTTTTCCAAGAATATTATGCCATTCTTAAAGTGTTGCCAACTGACTGGCAAGTCAATCTTAAGAGCGACCAGGAAGATGTCCATTGAAATAGTCATACACGAAATGCCAAAGATGCACCACGTAGAATTTTCACTTTCTACTGACTGAAAGGCTTGTTTTACCTCATTAGTTCTAGAATATTTAAGAATCTAAAAATAAAGGGCAACTCTGATTTAACCTCTGCTTGAGTCATTATCTTAAGTAGCATTTAGGGCTTTTACTAAAAAACAGAAGTAAAATGAAAAGGTACACAAAGGTGTCCCGTGTCTGCCTGTGCTGATTCATGAAACTCGATTACACCGAGGCCCTGTGGGAGCGTCCTCCTAACAGACGGAAGTTCAACGGGGCGGCCGGATGGAAGCAGTCCTGAGAAGCAGGTGGGCTGGGGTGAGTAAGCGCTCGCTTCGTCTTCACAGAGCCAGAAAGGAGAGCCGCCACGCCAGCTCTTCTTGGCCGTTGGACTCTGATTTCCCAAACAGCTTGTTTTTGGGGTCTCCTCTCCCTCCACACAGCTCTCCACCGCCGTTTCTGAGGCACAGCTGTGGTCTCCTGCAACCTAGAGCTAAGAGGCAGAAACGCTGTCCCTACAGGAGGTGGGCCCACGAGGGCAGCAGGGCCGTCACGCCAGCACCCATGTCTACTCTGGCAAGAGTCATCAGAGAATTCCAAATTAGGTCCCAGCAAGGACCGTGGCTTGGACTGGACGAGAAACTGGCTATCAGATTTTTCAAACCCCCACCTTGGTGGTTTTAACATGCAGCTAGGATTGCAATCAAGAGGCCGAGTAGGTAAGATTCATGTGTTCTCTTTTACTTTCTAAGGAGAGCAGGAGCCTGGGGTCAAGGCCCAGGGTCCTGGCCTGCTGCTGTGGTTGGAAACTGACACATGGCAATAAACATGGCATTCCCCTTGGCCTGTGTAAACTACTGGCTTTGTTCTCCTTTTATGACTTGTGCATAGTTCAGTGATCCCTACTAAAAATATTTTTATAATCTTTGCCGACAAAAGTGCTGAGAAAACCATTAGTAGCCACCCATAGATTGAGGTTTTAATCTCCTACTTAAAAAACTAAAACGGAGGACTGTTGGAGTTGTAGGCAAACGTTTAATACACACATCTGAAAGCATGAGACACAGTCCAGACAGCACGCACTGGAGCTGGTGGGGCACACGGTCGGTGACAGGTGCTTGCTTGTTAGGTATTAATGTCAATAAATACTTTCAGAAAGTGCTGATAAATAACTTAAGTGTTACAAAAACAGATGGTCCACGGTGAGTCCAGGTTGCAGGTACATGCAGGCAGGACTGGGTCAGACGCTCCAGGGCTGGGCTGCACGTGCTCTAGCTGGCCTGAGTCCGACACATCATAGTTGTCCATGTACTTGGCCAGGATCTTCATGAGGGGCCGCAGCTTGAGCCACCACTGTTCTTTGGGAATCCTGTGCCTGTGGAGGGATGGGGGGACAGCAGTGAGGCTGGGAGATGCCACGGCCAGCACAGTGAGCCGTCTTGCCAGAAACACGGGGTTTGTAGGGTCGGCTGAATCAACTAGATAATAAAGCCAATTTCAGGGTCAAATGAAACCATTGCTTTTATATTTCTAAAAATTCTTCCCAAAGACCTAGTGGTGGTTTCTTATTGTTGTTCTTTTGAGACAGAGTCTCGCTCTGTCCCCAGGCTGGAGAGCAGAGGTGCAGTCTCAGCTCACTGCAACCTCTGCCTCCCAGGTTCAGGCGATTTCTCCTGTCTCAGCCTCCTGAGTAGCTGGGACTACAGGTGTACACCACCACACCTGGCTAATTTTTGTATTTTTAGTAGAGATGGGGTTTCACCATGTGGGCCAGGCTGGTCTTGATCTCTTGACCTTGTGATCCACCCACCTAGGCCTCCCAAAGTGCTGGGATTATAGGTGTGAGCCGCCATGCCTGGCCAAGACCTAGTATTTTTTAACTGAGCTTCAGAAAATCTAGTTCCTCAAACCCCTGAATGAGTTGCCGAAAGCAACAGCAATGGCCATTCTCCTGTCCTGTACTCACGTTGGCTGGGTTTGCTAAGGCAATAAGACCCCAACTTACTCAAAATCCGTTTGCTTCTTCAGCTCTGCCACAGGTTGAAAAATAAGGTTTCTTTTGCTTATTTCCAGCACACAAACGGAATCATCGGTGGTAAATTTTTTTCCTATAAAAGATTTTAAAAAAGATTAACAACACCCTGTCACATGGGCAGGTGGGAGAGCAGAATCATGGGGCGAGATGAGAAGTGAGATTCCTGGCAACCATCCTGAACCTGGCCTGGAAGCCTGGGGGAGGCTGAGAATGGCCAAGAACGGCCGAGAACAGCTGAGAACAACTGCACAGTGTGGCCAGCGCCTGGCCTGGGCAGCTCTGCTCTTGTGGGATCGCCCTGATGGCTTCCTGGAAAGCAGCTTTTGTTTTTCCTCTCAGTGGAGAGAATTTTTCACTAAATAGTGGAATAGGGAAATTACCTTAAGAAATTGATGCCCACGAATACACACACAGAGGAGTGAGAAACATCCATAGCTAAATTAGCAAAAGAAAATCGATATAGAAAGAATCAGTCAGTTCTTCAAAAAGACAAACCAATTGAAACTGTTCACATCACTGTTTTTTGTAGACTGTCATTCTTCTACGTTGCACATTGGCAGTGATAATGGTTTGCCCTAAAAAAGCACACACCTGGTATGACTGAAGAAAGCTGAGGGGGGTGGGGGCAAGAAAGATGCTGGCACAAACAGCCACTCAGGAATGAGTGGGGACCAGCCACATTGGAACAATTAACAATTGTATTATACAAAATGTCATGTTTTTTAAAACTTTTCAGTTTATCTAAAGATTTGTTAGAATATGTAACTTACAAAACTGATTTAAGGAAAAACATGCATAGTTCTACAAACATGAACAATTCATTCAGCAGCCAAATCTTCCTCAAAACTGGAAGTTCTGACAGATGGAGTTGCAAGGAGGTTGTCCTAACATACATCCAAAAAATAGAAGGCCCCACTTAAACTGTGAGGGAAACTGCGGGCTGATGCTCAAGATCTCCAGAGCAAAAAGCCTGCACAAAAGAACTTCAGGTTGAATCTAGCAGTGATAAAAGAGAACATGTTACCCACGCCCAAGCTGACCTTATCCCAGGAATCCAAGGTTGGTTAAATAGCAACGCTCAGAGACCAGCAGGAGTTAGAACATCACACGCAGCTCAGTACTGGACTGAAGAAGGAACCAGTATACCCTACTTCTCCCCGATAGGACAGCATTTTCACCAAGGCAGACGGCCTCCCTCCGCGGACCCCTTACCTCTGCCCCAGGCCTCCTTGAGTTTCGCAGTGATCCACTCCATAGCTCTGGCAGAGATTTTGGTTCCAAAGTTTCTATCAAATGGAGAGGGTGCCCCACCCTGTTGGTGGTTAGAGTCATATGAAATATCAGTTATACAGTAACACTTTGTTGTTAAATAGAAATGACGATTTCTATTTCACAGAATTCACGTTTTTATTTCTAGGTCTTTACGGATAGCTGGAACAGAAAAAAACACAATCTCTGTTTCCTGTAGCCTGAACTCAGCCTGTTAAGCAAAAGTGTCAAGTGTTCCCCCTGCCCAGTAAGAGGAGGATTTTAATAAATGGAATGAGTCAACTAACAATCTCCAATATTTTAAAATCTTCAATCAGGATTTCATAAACTCATCTGGGGTGGGGATGGGTCGCAGCTTTAAGAATCTGATAAACGTTGTGGATTCTTTAACAAAATCACACATACGCCTCCTATTTCATCATCATTTCAGGGGATTCATCAGCTCTCTGGAATAAATTCACGGGCTCTGGTTTAAAAGTATAAAGAATAGGAGGTTGTGAGGAAGGAGTGTGTGTGAGTTAGGTATTACATGTCTGATAATCCATTTTAAATCTTAGGAAGCTCCAGTTTTTAACTCGATGAAGTGTTTAATTTGAATAAGCATTTCCAAGTAGTGGGGTTGTCACTGTTTTCATGAAAGCTGACAGTTCCCTTAAAATCCCCATTACTCAAACCTCACCAACAAAAGAATCCTAAAGCTGGTGATGTTTGGCATGACTTAAAAGTTTAGATGATTTGGCTGGGCATGGTGGGGATCACGCCTGTAATCCCACCACTTTGGGAGGCTGAGGTGGGCGAATCACCTGAGGTCAGGAGTTTGAGACCAGCCTGGCCAACGCAGTGAAACTCCATCTCTACTGAAAATACAAAAATTAGTTGTGCATGGTGGTGGACACCTGTACTCCCATCTACTCAGAAGGCTGAGGCAGGACAATCTCTTGAACCTGGAAGAGGTGGAGGTTGCAGTGAGCCAAGATTGCGCCACTGCACTCCAGCCTGGGTAACAGAGCAAGACTCTGTCTCAAAAAAAAAAAAAAAAAGTCTCCCAGCTAACTGGGTGTATGCATACACTGCAGATCGTTTTGTTGTATAGTGACAACACACGCGACACATAATGTGACACAACAAACTGACACAGGATGTCGATTTCACCTAAGCCCAGCTAACAGGGAGTGATGAAATCTCGTGCTGTGTTGCTCTTTCCCACCCAGAACGCAAATCATCCCTGTGCCCTAAGTCTCCATGCTGTCTGTGCCTCCTGTCCCTGAGTCACTCAGTAGCCGCCTTGGTTATCAGATGGTTATCAGTACCCACCCCCTCATGTATACAGGGGGCGGGTACTATCCCCAGGTTCAGGCACCCACTGGAGACTTGGGACACATTCCCTGAGGCTAAGAGGGATGACTATTTCCTTCTTCCTTCATAAACATCAGGTGCTAATTAGAGAAATGATTTTAAGATATCTAAAAGAGTAAGACTATAAAGCAAAAATTTTAGTTGTCTAAATGCGGGGAAGTCTGTAGAGCAACACACCACGACTCTGTTCTGCAACTGCTCAGCGTATAGTGCACTCCAGGGGCAAAGAAATTACCACTCATCCAGCCCAAAGTCACAGAGCAGAATCTAAGAACCGCAGTGTTACGGTGACCATAAGATCAGCCCTGGTCTCTCACTCACCTGAGCACAAGGCCCCTCTGGATAGTAGTCTTCATTTTCTGCGTCAGGCGCTCCACATTGGACTGGAAAAGAGCATTTTGTTAATCAGACAATAAACTTCTGCTAAGCACCTACTGTGTGCCAGGTCCTGCAGGGCAGGAAGTGCCAACCACACGTGGTGGTGAGCGTGGCCAAGGAGGCTGCAAGCTCTCACAGCTTGGGTCTCGGGGAGCCTCTCCAGGCGGCGAGAGCACGTCTGCAGCAATGAATGCTGAGCACAGGGCACTGATGTGAGCAGCCCTCACAGCGGCCACTAGAAACGCCTTCCGGAATCAACAGGGTCCCTCTGAAGATGATAATTCCGTGACTGGCCTAGTGCTCATTCATGGCTCTATTGCTCCTTATTTTCATGACGATGTTCTCTCGGCGCTCTCAGAGGAAAAGAGCGACCTGTGGCCTTTCAATGGAATCTCCTATGACGGCCTGATGAACCGTGTCTGATCAGAGAATTTTGTAAACTCTCATCGACACACAGATTTCTTAAGGAACAGATTGTCTTAGAAAAGGGTAACATCCTATATCAGATCATCTTGGGAGGATTACAAGAGGGAGGTAATTCTCTAATGACTCATCCTAAGAAAATGGAGATTTTTACATCTAATCAATCTGTCACTGGGCACGGTGGCAGAATTTCACAAAGTAGGAGCCTGGGCACAGTCGCTCATGCCTGTAATCCCAGCTCTTTAGGAGGCCAAGGCGGGTAGATTGCCTGAGGTCAAGAGTTTGAGACCAGCCTGGCCAACATGGTGAAACCCCGTCTCTACTAAAAATACAAAAATTAGCCGGGCATGGTGGCAGGTGCTGTAGTCCCACCTACTTGGGAGGCTGAGGCAGGAGAATCACTTGAAGCCAGGAGGCTGAAGTTGCAGTGAGCTGAGATTGTGCCACTGCACTCCAGCCTGGGTGACAGAGCAAGCGTCCATCTCAACAACAACAACAAAAAATCATAATTTCTCTTCTGAAGCTCTTGCCAGGTTGAATGCTGGTGAGGCAGGATCTTTGGACAGATTTCTGAAATACGGTCATGAGTCACATAACAGGGGGATATGTTCTGAGAAATGCATTGCTAGGTGACTTGAGCCTTGTGCAAACATCCTACAGTGAACTCTCACAAACCCAGGAGGCAGGGCCTGCCACATATCTGTTGTTCCTGACTACAAACCTAAATGTCTGAGACTGTTGAATACTGCAGGCAATTGTGTATCTAAACATGTCTAGATGTAGAAAAGCACAGTTAAAAATATATATATATATGTATATAACATATGTTTTTTAATATATATAATCTTTCTATAAAAGATAAATAACAGTGCACCTGTTTGGGGCAGCTCCAATATCATCTTATGGGACCCACCGCTGACAGAAACATCATGATGAAGTGAATGACTCCACAAGTATTTAATATGACATAGTGAAGAAATTCGTGATTCACATGTCACATAATTAGTGACAACGCCAAGGCCCTTTTTACTTGATCTACTTGGCCCAGAAACAAGTAACATCCTAACCTTTTAAAAGACAATGGTGCCGGGTACAGTGGCTCACGCCTGTAATCCCAGCACTTTGGAAGGCCAAGATGGGCAGATCACGAGGTCAGGAGTTCGAGACCAGCCTGACCAACAAGGTGAAACCCCATCTCTATTAAAAATACAAAAATTATCTGGGCATGGTGGCACGTGCCTGTAATCCCAACTACTCGGGAGTCTGAGGCAGGAGGATTGTTGGAACCTGGGAATCGGAGGTTGTAGCGAGCCGGGATCATGCCACTGCATTCCAACCTGGGTTGCAGAGCAATATATAACATTATATATTTATTTATATAACTAACTAAAGACAATTGTTCAAGTTGCATTTTATCTGCCAAGGCCTGTCATCCTGCATGGAGTTTAGTAACTGAACACTGCAGGGTCCAGGCCTGGATTCTGCTGTGCCATCCAAGCAGGGGCAGACCCCGGGCTCGGTGACACTCTTCCCTAAAAGAGCCACAGATGCCAAAAAACCACGGCCGTGTGTGTGTCAGTTTAGAGGCAGACGCAGCATCAGAGGCCTCAAGATTTAAAAGAAGCTGCAGCAAGCTTCAGAGCCAGTTGCAGACGTGGGTGGTGATTGTTAGCGGAGGCGCTCAAATCGTTTGTGACAGAAGTGAGAAAACATTAACTACACAACAGACTACATCAAAAAAACAAGCTCGTGTTTCACACAAGAGACTAGAAGGTGTCCTCAACCAGGCACGTCCGCCTTCACCTGACACATGGGAGAGGCATCTGGGCAATGCGAAGGGCATCAAGCATGGCGTGTTCTGTAGTACCTGTCTCCATGCCCCCTCGAAAAGCAAACCACCCTAGATACGATGTTTCACTCCACAGCACCGAGTGGATCCAAAGGGGACGGTCCCCCTAGGCCAGCCCCCGTCACATACCTGCAGATCCCTGCTGTCGAAGGGCTCTTCGAAAATGTATGCGGCATCGGCTCCGGCCGTGAGCCCCCCATGTTGGCCAGGTAGCCACGGTAGCCGCCCATGGACTTGATGAACACGCGCCGCTTGGTTCCGCTGGCAGACTGCTTGATGTGGTCGCAGGTCTGGTCACAGAGATCAGTCACTCCAGCCCAGGGCCAGGGTGCACCCACCATCCCAGAGCTCCCCGACGAGTAAGTGCAGCAAGGGCCCCCACCGCGCCTGAGCATGCGGTCCCAGCATCGCAGAGGTGAAGGGTGTACAGCAGCCGGGATGTGCCCTTGGAGTGGGTGTGAACATGCCCCCAACCCCCCCACCCCACCGTGGCAGCCACCTGGAGATGACCTCAATGACCTGTGGTGGGGGCCTGGCCATCTGCCGCTCCCTTCTCCCAGGACCCATAAGAGGAGACTGAAAAGACGACCCCACAAGCCAGCTCACTCCACGCTGCTCTCTGTCCCTGCTGAAGCAGCTTTCACCAGACACGGACACCGTTAGGTGTGAGCTGAGAAGTTAGGGGGCTCTCACCTACCAGCTTAGTCCATGGGAACAGCTGTGATCTTCTATTTTCTTCCATTAAAGCTCCCTGTGATTTTAGATCTGTGGCCATCTTCCGTTCATCAGGTGAATGTTACGTTTATAGAAACTCTACTCAAAGGCAGACGGTGGTTCTTAGACCCAGGTGCCTGGGGAGTCTTTCGGATGCATAGGCATCAGGTCCCCAAGTGAAATGTCTGCCATCCGCCCTCCACGAGGACCCAAGCTCAGTGGGGAGAAAAGCAGCAGAGAAATGCATCGGCCACCTTCCCACCCACACACGAGTCCGGGCTGCAGCGCCCTCTCCTGGGACTCTGCAAAACCTCTGCCTGGGCCTCAGCTCCCATCCCGGCACCCTCCAATCTGTTCACACAGACTGGAGACCCATCTATAAAAAACATAAATCTGATCCAGTCATTCAAAACCCTTTGGCTCACTTCAAGTACACGTCAAGACTTTCTCGGGAATCCCTGGCCCCGCCTGCTTCTGATACCAGGTCCCGCTCTAGATCCAGCAACCTCAGGTCCTCCTGGGGCCTCTGGATATGCTGGCTGCTGTGTGCATTCAGGTACAGTGGTGGGCGGGAGAGCAGCCCCCAAAGGAATCCCGGTCCTAATGCCTGGAACCTGAGAACGTTCCCTCATGCGGTGATAAAGGAATCCTGAGGACTATCCAGGTGCGCCCTAAGTGCCACCACTTGCATCAGCAGATGAGGGGTGTAGAGGCCCTGGAGCAGGATGCTGCACACCTACATGGGAGGAGGCGGCACCAGGGAACAAGGCGGGCAAGGCCCGCAGCTCTGGGCACCTGAATGGGCCACGAGGGACTCTCCTGGAGCAAACACTGGCCTCAGTCCATGGCTCCTGCCTTCCAGAACTGTGTGACAGTGAGTATTATTTTCCAGCCCCAGGTGTGTGGTCAGGGTCACAGCAGCCACGGAACACACACAGGCACCTTCCTCAGCTCTGACCAGGAGGGAAATGTCATTTTCTCACGAAAATGCCACCTGGTTTCTAACGGCAAAGTTCGTCTGTCAGGGGTTCTCGGGGCACCCCATGTCCTCTCTTCATAGAAATCACCCTGGAGTCTCTCCCTGCAGTTAGCTCGTGGTTATTTGACTTGCAGTCCTCACTAGGCTACAAATTCCATGAGGGCAGGAACTGTGGGCTGGACTTCCACCACTGCACCATCAGCAGGACCCGGCCAAGCACCCACAGCAGGCGCTCAAGAAATGCTTGTCTCTGAATGACATAAGCACAGTATTCTCCAGCCAGCCAGCCATCCTGGTCAAGGGCTGATCCTGGAGGATTCCCTAACCGGCCTCCATGGGACTCAGCCAAGAGTAAAAGCATGAAGTGGGGGTGTGGACTTGAGACTGGGGGCCACATGAGAGTCTGTGCACCAAAGTTTAACACCCACTGGGAAATTTTCACTTGAGATCTTCGGATGAAATTTTAAAACACACTTTGTTGAATAAACACAGGCTTCATTAAACCATTCCAACCTATACTTCGTTTCTTTGGCAGATTCTTTTCCTCCCAAAATAATTGGTTGATGTGTTCAAAAGTGAACACGGGCTCTAGTTAGCGGGCCACTTTGCATTGTGTAGAAGCCGAGATGGGGAGAGAAACAGGCAATGGGAAGAATTCCCATCTTTGTGCTTAGGAAGGACAGAGGACAGAAGCCCGTCAAGGGTCCAAAGAGCCCACAACTGCCTTCTTGAAGGGCCAGTGCAGAATTCTGAGGGTGTCACTGTTCCACCTGTACTGGGTTCTCTCTCTAATTGCGATCTAAGACTTAGGATGTCGTAAGGCTTTAAGACTTGCCCTTTGTCTTAGAGAATCCCGGGCATGGGAAGGAAAATGTGGGTGGGGCATCAGGACCCCCAGAGCCACAAAGCCTTATGGGTTATTTTTCCAACTGAATCTCCCCCGCAGCCCACCCTGAGGTGGGGAATTACTGTCACTCATTCAAAGAATGACATCAACCACTTAATGACAAAAGAATTCTGCAGGTAAGCAGCTCTCCCAAGAGGCTGATTTGTGCCCGAGCGTGTCTGAGTTCTAGTCCCACCAGGCTGCTGCTGTGGGTGCGTGGAACAGCGCAGCGCTGACACCTGAGCCACGCCCCCGATCGTGTGCTCCTCTGAGTGTAAACACAGTGACAGCTGGGACGGAAGAGTCCGCCTTTACTGGAGCTCAGATACAGCTTTCCTGAACTCTCTCATTACCTAGATGGCGTCTTAAACCTGAATTAGCTTCTAAAAATAGCAAGTCCCTCCGGCGGTGCCTCAGGCAATTAGTCAAAGTAGTACTGACAAGAAGAAGGCTGATCCCAAGCATGGCCCTGCCTGCCTGCAGTGTTTCAAGCCTGGACATCTAGAAACTGCTAAAGGAGAGCAAAGCCAGCGATGGCCGGACCCTAACGACATTCAGTGAACAGGAGTCAAGCGCGGGGCCCAAGGAAGTCCATGGAACGAGCCGTTGCCAACCTCTGCAAAGCCAGTAGAGCACCAGGGAACACGACAGGGAGAAGCCCAGGAGAGAGATGGCCCTCAGCTCGAGTGGGAGGCACAGGAGGCTGCAGCTGACCTCACGGCCCCTCCGCTCCCTTCCCTGCACTGGAACTCAGTTCTGAAGGAAGAACCCGGAACAGAACTGCTGTTTTCCGAGGTTCTGTGCCAAGCTGAACTAAGGAGTCTCCAACAGGGCTGGGAGTTTTCATGCAAACTCTGGAGCTGGTTTGGACGTGAACATCTAAGGTAAAGGCCAGCGGCTGCTCTCCAGGAGGCACCAGGCGGCCAAGTCACTGATGTAACCCCATGTGCCAAGGGGGCCACTGTCCCATTTGCAGATGAGGACCCTCTCTGGGTCAGCTTATCAGGGACCGGAGGGGGCCACCATGAGGGTGTCAGCACCACGCCCATGACTGGCAGAATCCACTCCTTCCAAAGCACATATTGGTGAAACTGCCTGCCCAGGAGGGCATGATCTCGGCTCTCTTCAGAACCTCTCGTCTCACCAGGAAGGCTGTGGTTCCAGGCAGTGGCCCCCAGTGGGCACGCCTCTGTCCCAGAGCTCGTACGTACCAGGCACTCAAACCCCTTCCTGCAGGCTCCCACAGCTGACCCTGCGGCCTCGCTACTCAACGCAGGCGGGAGAGGCAGTCTCCAGAGAAATGGTGCTCACCACTCCCCTAGTCTAGCAGGGATAGAAACACGACCCCAAGGACTGGATATATCCTCTCACTTTTAATCAATAAAGACAGGTTCTTCCTAAGGCAGAGAAGCTAAAAAATTTACCCTGTTCTGGCCAGTGTGACTGACATAAAGCCAAGCTAGAAAAGGGTGAGGGGGAAATCTGGCTCATTCTTAACACAGAAGAAACACACTGCTAAAATAAATGAAAGAAAGCAATGGGAGGAAATGATGTTTCTTGCATTTGAAACATCAACTTGCTTTGTTCAAGAGGTTTAAGACACACGTAAGCCATGCTCCACACACACGGCCGGCCGTTTCTGAAGTCAGTGTTTCTGGAACAAAACCCTTGGCCTGCCCAGTGAACATTCACACTGAGCACACTGTCGCGAGGCTGCTTGGCCAGCCAGCAGGGGGCAGGAGAGAGCCGCAGGTGCCATGTGGGGTCCCTGCAAACTGGCCTCACTCCCTCAGTCAAGGGCCTTGCCTCTTGCCAATCCAGGGGCTTCCTCCAAGGGGAAGCGGCCTCTTCAGCTGCCACCGCACTGACTTCAGAAGGCTTAGCCAATGGGACAATAGATTCAACAGAGTTCCATGTTGTTAAGGGAAACTTCTGTTACCAGGCAACCTTAGTATCATATTCAATGTAAAATAACCAACAAGATCGTTTCCAAACAAACATGCTAGTAGTGCCTTATCCTTCAATGCTGCTTAAACACGGAGAAGAATGAGGAAAAAAGAGCATGGCACTTACTTCTTAAAAAATAACACCTCTTCCAGGTTCCTTTTACCCATATCATAAAGACTTACAACTGGATTCCCTACAGGAAGGTGGAGTGGGGGTGGATCCCCACGCTGACCCAGCCTCCCCCCAGGTCAGTCACCCGCCCCTCACCGCGGGGTTCACAGCTCTCCAGACACTGTCTCCTCAACAAAGAAAGGTGGCATCTCTGAGATCTCTTCACAGGGAGCACCCAAACGGGAGCTAGAGAGACAGACACACCCACAACTGCTGTAAAATCCAGAAACGCAATACATATTTAAGGACTTCATTATTAGTTATTTAAAACTTGAAGAACAAAGTGAGCCTGCTTTTAACCTCTGCCACAATAACATCGTGTACGTCTGTCTTTTACCGTTTGTTCCTTCTCCAGCTGCTGCCGCCTGGCTGGCCGCCTGCAGAAGAGCCGCCTCCGGTACTCCTGCGAGGCCCTCGGTAAAAGCGTGAGCACCACGATCACATCTCAGGACGCTGCACACTTTAGGGTCGCCCACAGACCGCCATTGCCAATGCCTGGAAGGCACTGAACGGGCCCTCCTGCTCTTTGTAAATGTCACCTCTCGTAAGCTATGTTGTGTTGAAAATTTTTAACTGCAGTCCACACATACTTCTTTGTTTCTGTCTTGTTTTTATCCTAGAGGCATATTATTATGGAAAATTAAGTTTGCAAGTGTGAAGGGTTTTCTGAAAATCGACTTCTAATCCTGGAAGGACCAAAAAAAAAAAAACTGCCAGATGTGGTGCTCACGCCTGTAATGTCAGCAGTTTGGGAGGCCGAGGCAGGCAGATCGCTTGAGCCCAGGAGTTTGAGACCAGCCTGGAAAACATGGCAAAACCCTGTCTCTACTAAAATTACAAAAAAAAAAAAAAAAAAAAAAAAAAAAAAGGATTAGCTGGGCGTGGTGACATGTGTCTATTCCCAGCTACTCAGGAAGCTGAGATGGGAGGATCACCTGAGCCCAGGAGGTAAAGGCTGTAGTCAGCCAAGGTTTGCGTCACTGCACTCCAGTTTGGGCGACAGAGTGAGACCACTTCTCAAAAAAAAGCAAAAACTGTATAAATCAGTACAGAAGGGAACTGGCTGGGCACGGTGGTGCACGCCTGTAATCTCAGCATTTTGGGAGGTCGAGGTGGGCAGATCACAGCTGAGGTCAGGAGTTTGAGACCAACCTGGCCAATATGGCAAAACCCCATCTCTAATAAAAACACAAAAATTAGCCGGGCATGGTAGTGGGTGCCTGTAATCTTAGCTACTCAGGAGGCTGAGACAGGAGAATCACTTCAACCCTGGAAGCAGAAGTTGCAGTGGGCCGAGATTGCACCACTGCATGCCAGCCTGGGCAACAAGAGCAAGAGTCTACTTCCAAAAATAAAAATAAAATAAAAATAAAATAAAAATACAAAAAAGAGAGCTAATGCTTTTCATTTAAGGGAAGGGAGAAGAACATTCAGTATTTACACATCTCACGCACACATCTGCAGTGG
Organism: Chlorocebus sabaeus; assembly: GCF_047675955.1. Taxonomy (NCBI): domain Eukaryota; kingdom Metazoa; phylum Chordata; class Mammalia; order Primates; family Cercopithecidae; genus Chlorocebus; species Chlorocebus sabaeus. Next base: position 77,038 of record NW_027327634.1, read on the forward strand.
TGCCCTGAAGTATTCAAAGATACACATTCCTACAAACATAGCTCAAAACCACTCACCAAGTTACATGCTAAAAGCACATGCATTGGAAGAATGCTACATTATATTTTTTAAGCATCTGTATCCAATATTTTAGCATACTGTCAATTTTCTCTTCAGGTGCTGTATGCCTAAATTATTACATCTTTAGTCATTCATTTTAGAATTTATGACTTGCTTTAGACAAAAGAAATATATTTGAACATAAGCTACTAACTTAATGACTTAGGGGAAAAATTACTAAATTAACTTAGAAGTTAAACTTTGCAAACTGAATTTGTTGGACCTCATGTAAGCTAGATCATCAGTTTTTTAAATTGTTGTGTGTTTCCCTTGAGGATGGAAGTCTCTTTTCTCTCATGCACTGTGCACACCACTGCAGCCCGCGTCTCTCGTCCACTGCACCACAGTGCGACCTGCAATTCACACTGTACCACGCCTTCCACACTTTACCTGAAAGTCACTAAGTATAACCAAGGAGGAAATGAAAAGCAGATAAATGACCTCCACCCCCAAATCTAGCATACAAATGTTAAACATTCATCCAAGTAAAACCAAAAACCCCTGTTAGCTCACGATTGTAACTGGTAGAGTTATGTGCATGGCAATTGAAAGTCTCAAGAAAAAGTTTATACAAAAAGACATCTGCAAACATCGACAGTGCAGAGAGGACTTCACTCTGCATCCAGCCTGTCCTGGAAGCCACGGCCAAATGCCAGGTTGTATAGATCCGAAAAGCAGAAAAAAAAACACAAGTGTTGAAATGTGTACAGTCTTAGCAATGTACAACTTCGATGTAGGATGTGCAGAAACCTTGAATTTCCAATCAGAAAACAGGAACATGAGCAAGTTCCCCAGCAGCGCCCACCTTCTGCCTACGCCACGTTTAACAGGAATGCTGGCCACCTCCGGGGGGAGAGGCTTCCTGGTCACATTGGCTCTGGCAGCCGCACAGCTGGCCCTGCCACAAACACCTGTCTAATACTGAAGAACCACCCGCTCCCTGGGCTTTGCTCACTCTAGCCGAGAGAGCGTATTTACAGAGTATATTATCAACTGAGTCCTCGTTCAATGCGTCAAGGTTGTTGAAGGCAGGGCAACCCCATTCCTGGCCCAATTAAGTGAACTGAGCAGAGCAAATGGCCCCAGTTGGATGGCACTCAGTCACGACAGCAGCGGCCACTATTCACAGGGCACTGGCTTCGTGCCTGGAACAGTTCCAAGCATCTTCTTTCTGTCCGAGGAATGTGCACTGCAACCCTGTGGGGCTATTTGCAACGTCCACCAGAGTTCTGAGGCAGCCAAGTCCAGGCTGTCTGTGGGCCTCCCCGTGTGGCCGTTCACATCCCCTGCAGACCAGACCTCACTGCAGGGACCGCAGGGACCGTGGGTTCCAGGGCTGCCTTGAGGCACATGCCCCCTTCGCCACCTCTTCCTGGCCCCTGACACCAACCCTTACCACTGCTGCCAACACTTTATTTTCTCATGGCTCCTGAGGGGCCTGTTCTTTCTGCCCTTCCCTGCTCTTGGCTTGGAGGACGCCCACATCAACGCCAACGCTCACCTATCCCTACTCCCGCGTCCGGCTTGGAGGGTGCCCACATCAACGCCAACACTCACGTAATCACCACCCCTTCCATGGGACTTCATGCCTAGGAGTCTCAGTATCAGAAAGTCAGATTCCTGTGCTTGTTGGAGAATTTCTTCCCATCATGGAAGTGAAGGAGATACAATTCTAGGTGCCTGCAATAACCTCATTTCCACAGCTAAGCAACTTCAGTAGTAGTACAAAACAAAAAAGTTTTTTTTTTTTTAACTTATTTTATACAAGCTAAATATAATTTAATTTTTACATCCACGTTCTCATCAGCTCCCACCTGGTGAGCAGGCGAATAGTAATTTTCAAAGAAACAAATTGTTCTATAATTTCAACACTTAGCATTATCACTATTAAGCAAGAATTATCCCAAAAATACACGATCGTGTTCTCACATTCAAAAATTGATTGTCACACAGTGAAATAGCACTTACTGCAAAGGAATGTTTCTTTTCAGGTTTCTGTTCTGGGGGAAAAAAAAAAGATTTCTGGCAAAGAGATAAACATTAATTATGTAACTATCCAAAATGCGTCCGAGAAAAATAATGTCATCCAATTAGTTCTTTAAAGTGTTACAAATGCAGCTCAGTTTTAATAGTAATTCATCCATAATTATCAAAAGAATCTTTAAAAATCTTAATACTGAAAGAATAACCATAAATGGATACAAAACACAAAGCAGAAGAGTTAACATTTGGGGTAGGTTTTGGCCCATATTTTTAACATATGCATAGTTACTTACTTAGCTGAAGTATATCCCTCTCCTCCTAGGCTCTTCAAGCCTGATTTTCAAACATAGACTGGCTTTTGGTTCATGAAGGCAGCTTTAGAAGATGTCAGGATTGGGCCGGGCGCAGTGGCTCAAGCCTGCAATCTCAGAATTTTAGGAGGCCAAGGTGGGCCGATCACTTGAGGTAAGGAGTTCGAGACCAGCCTGGCCAATATGGCAAAATCCTGCCTATATTAAACATTTTTGTAATTAACCAAGCGTGGTGGCACACACCTATAATCCCAGCTACTCAGGAGGCTGAGGCAGAGAGAACTGCTTGAACCTAGGAAGCGGAGGTTGCAGTGAGCCAAGATGGCACCACTGCACTGCAGCCTGGGCGACAAAGTGAGACTGTCTCAAACAAGATCTTAGCCCTTAGAAAAGGCTGTGAGCATCCCTGGCCCCAGCCAACCCAAGCAATCACATGGTAATGGTTATCATCTGATTTTGACACAATAAAGTTCTATTATCCTCTCTAAACACAATGGTAAACTGTTGCCATCAGCCCACAGAAACTCCCAGCACCCAGTAACACTGGACTAACAAGATTAATGGGCCACATACGCAGGGTTCAGCTGCAGAAAGTGATGGCACCAAGAATGGTGTGTGCTCAAACCAGTCCCCACCCAACCAAGCCCCTTCTCCTTTTCCCCACTGGATTCATCAAATCAAATCTCGCTGTCCTTGGCAAACATACCATTAATTTATTTGCTGCCCAGAACAAAAGCACACTTCCAGTTAACATGACACCCCCGCTATGATAGAACAGCCTTAATTCAGATATGACATGGAGGAACAGAGGGAGGAGGGGTCGAGGGCCGTTCTGGAATCCACAGCTGTTTTCTGGGGAAGGTCTCTGTCCCACCCGAGCCTGACACTCGTGCCACACTGTCCCCCGTGGTGTCTGAAAGCTCCATGAAGACAGGGTCACTCTGAGCCCTTCACACCCACAATGCCAAAGAGGAGCAGGTGTTCAGGAAAAGTCTCCTGCTAGTGCTGAAGACAAGAATAATTCCTCGTGGTGCCCGAATGTCAGGAGAAAACAAGGTACCATGTGGACGCCTTCCAGGTGAATTTTGGAATGACTCTACCGAATGCCACTCATCCTTTTTCAGAACAAAACCAATACCAGAAAACATGTGTCGCCAGCAGAGAGATGGTCCCTTTGACGGCTCACAAACACACCTACGTTACACTGAATTTGTCTCAAAAGCCACCCTCTCTGTGCTAATGTAAAAAGTCTCCTTTATTAACCAGTACCCTTTCCCATCTGGTGCTTTTTAACAAGCAAGACAGTCCTGTAACACTCAGGCAGTCTAAAACGTCAAATGGAAGCCTAGAATCCTCTTCCATGCATCTTCACTGCAAAGTATTTTGACTTGAGCCAAATCGTGCTATTCCTACACCTCGATAGACAACTCAGAGCTTCCTATCAAAGAGATGCAGCATGATTTCTGCTAGGCACAGAAACTGGTGGGGTGGGCATGGGGTTGAGGGAACATTATATAGAAAGCACACCCCGATAATCATCTGCATGAGAGCCACACTGGACAGCAAGCCCCGGTCTGCTCAGTCCCTGCACAGTCACAGGTGTGAGGCCTACACAGGGCAGACACCTGGCACTGAACCCCCAAGGTCGTGACCTCTGCCCCTTCTCTGCTGCCCATCAGTTCCAAGCTTCTGGCAACAACGCCCGCTGCCCCCACTGCCTGATCGACTCTTCGTGAAGAGCAAATGTTGCCAGGATAGCTTATGAGTACATGTGCCAGGAAAGCAGCTCCGACTGACATTGAAACCCCGTTCTCGCACCCCTGGCAGCTACCTTGCCCCCGATGTGGACATGCTTACAGGCTCTGTCTCGCAGAGAGCCGAATGCAGACTCAATGTTGAGTCAGAAATACACAAAGAGAGTGATGGTTAGGAACTGCCTGCCTGTCCCCCAAAACACAGGTTGAAATCCTCACCCTCAATGCAATGCTGTCAGGTGGTCTTTGGGAGGTGATGAGTTCCCAAGGCTGGAGCCCCATGAATGGGGTTTGTGCCTCAGAAAGGAGCCCAGCAAATCCGTCACCCTCCCACTGTGTCTGGGTCAGAGAGAAGGTGTGCATGAACCAGGAAGTGGCCCGCACCAGAACCCACCTGTGTGGCACCCTGATCCCGCCTTCCAGCCTCTAGAACTGTGAGAAATTCCTGTTGTTCATAAGCCACTCAGTCAATGGTGTTTCGTTACAGCAGCCTGAGCTGCCTGAGATGACAATGCTTCACCGTTCTACGGAGACGGCTACTCCCCTCTCCCAGAAAGAGGGGTTTAATTAAAATCCCTGTCTCTCCTCGCCGCCACCACAGATCTCATTCCCCCACCCAGTAAGCCAGCAGTCGCTAGGATTAAAGGAAAAGGAGGATCGTTTTAGACCAGCCCCTCCATGTCGGTCTGAAGCCTTTGACTTTGCCCACTTGCACGCTGGCTGTGTCACCAGGTTCCCCATGCCAGCTCTGCAACTGCACCGGGTCCCAGGCTCTGCAGACTTCTCCAGTTGCCCATCCAGCACACCCATTTCCCTTTCTCCTTTCCAGATTGTCCTTCAATATCCAACCACCCTCTCTGCAACCCAAGGCCTTTTGATCCAGCCGTGCACTGGAGTCCTTGGCTCAGGTAACCCAGGACCAAGCCGTTGGCACCTACGATCTACTGGTTGTGGGGTCTGCACAGCCACTAGCTGCCCCAGCCACACCAGGGCCTGGGAGGGGAGGCAGAGGAAGCTCTGAAGTTGCCAATAGTCACGCGGGGACAGGGGTCCTTGGGATGAGGAGGATGTCATGGAAAGAAATTCAGAGAAAGAGCCCGAGGGCTGGACGGGTCATACCCGAAGCCTGCACTGCTGAGTTTTCCAGGTTTCTGAACTCAATCGCTGACCCACATAGCACATGTTTCCTGAGTGCTGACCCTGTGTGGTATTGGATACGGCAATAAAGCAGGACCCCCACCTCCCCCCGTCCCCCACATACATGGGGCCTCCGTCCTGGCAGGAAGTCAGGCCTGGGCACCCAGCTGGCACAGCGAGCCTGGGAATGGGGCCATTTCAGATGGACAATGGGTGCAGCCTTGCCACAGCCCAGCAGTCACCTGCACTGCCACAGCCAGGCTGAGTCTGGATCAACCGCACAGAAACCTGACCCTCTCAAGGGCACGCCTGCGCTCATTAGGGAGAGACACTGTGTCCTGCTTATCTCCAACACTATCTCTGCATGTCTAGTTACAAACGGATCACACAGTCTCGGAAGCACATATCCCAGGCCTCCCCCTGCTCCTCTCCTTGGTGCCATTGACGGGAAGGGGCCGGCATGGCCGTGAGGTCGCATACCCACAGCCACCCTGCCGCTGAGAGGTGGGCCTTTGATGGTTACTTCTGCCAAAGAACCCGCTCCATCTTGGAGCACGTCATGGCGGGCGGGAAGCTCCGTCCGGAGAAACAGCGATGCTTCTCCCCAGGGCCAACGGAGGGCACCCCCCACCCTGCATTCAGCAGCTTACTTACATTCTGGAAAACATCTGAATGAATGGGGAACACTAAAATGAAAAGAAAATTTAGAAGGCTGTGTGAAGTCTCAGCGAGTCCAAAGGTTTCTGAACAAAGACTGCTGGGGTCGACGAGCTTACAGGGAAAGTTTCCACACGGGCCTTCAACAGGCAACACTCAGCAGAGAGCGCCACGCTCTGGGCAGAACCTCAGACACCACAAAGTCACATCAGAGCCAACAGCAACTGAAATACAGCTCTCTCCTAAGATGTGCGTGTTACCTGCAGAAAGTTACTAGACACTAAGACGAGGGAAGAAAAGGATAAAGTTAGAAACAAATGTAAAGTAATTTCTGCATACAAAAAAATTCTATATCCACTGGCTTCCTTTCTGGGAGTAACAACTTTTATATAAGATGCACATCCCAGTTGGAAGGAGTCTGGGTTTTCCGTGGGCAGAGACAAGGGCTCTCCAGGAAATGTGAGCCCTTTCTCACTGGCTGAGCCGCGTGCCCTGAGGCCATCCTGGCCTGCCTGAGCACCTCCCTGCTCTGCCTCCAGCCAGCTCCTTCCGGCACTCACCCCGCTGCTCCCAGAGCCTGCGCTTGCGCAGGATCTCCTCTTCTGCTGCTGTCAATCTGCTGCTGCCAAACTTTCAACTTTAGGGCAAATAAGTTGGAAACTAAAAAGTTATAAGACCCCTTAGCTTTTTAAAAATTTGTCTTCTCAGAAAACAAAGATGTTGCCCCCATCTGCATGTTCATATGTGTTTTTATATATTTTTTAATCAATACTTACAAAAGCATGCACTGTTGGCTACATTCAGTTCAATTACATTTGATGTAAGAAGTTTTAAATTCAGTGAATTCAGGCACTCAAAATTTAAGCCCTCTGACATCTATTAATCAAATGGAAATATGACAGGTAGATATTACAAAAATCAAGAAGTGTTTAATATAAATCCTGGACTTTTAGATGTTTTCACAAATGTAATGTATGTATCAGTACACAAACTGAGCATTTTCACAAATCTTTGAGCTCAAATTCCATTCTTAACTTTTACAGGTAAATCAATATCCATATGTGATTTTAAGCAGCTCAAGCATCAGCTCTTAAAAACAACCAGAAACGCTGTGGGCCAATTCCACTGAGTAGCAAATAAGGGAACTGCACCCAACAACCCAGGTACCTCCCCCTGAGGCATCTGGAGCATGAGGATTAGGAGCAGCCTTTGGTTTCTGAGGTGCCCAAGAGTGGGGACTCCTGACTCCCCAAGTCTATGAAGGCCACAGTGATAAGGAAAACTGATGTAAGAAAAAAAAAAAACATCCCTGCCGGCTCCCTGCCACAGGCTTACAGATCTCACTTCCTCTCTGCCCCCCAAAGCCTGACTCCTAGAGAAGCTGGTCAATATACAGGATCCTGGCTATCCTGGCAGTGCTCAAGCTGATGCTGTAATTAACTTTGTAGTGAGTTACTTAATGCAAAGGTTTAACTTCTGAATAATTTAGATATGTGTATTCTAACAGGGAAATCCTGAGAGTAGAACATAGGCCACACCTTCACACAGATGCTATCTGGCTAGCACTTTGCCTTTTCAAGAGATGTTTTTAAAAGCAGTTTTCAATTCATAGCAAAATCAGGAGGAAAGTACAGAGTCCTCACATATCTCCTTCCCCAGCACAGGCAAAGCTTCCATCATTCTCCTGCCCCTACCGGACCAGCACGTCTGTACGACCGACAGACCCGCATCAACACAGCACCACCACCGAGTCCACAGCTCACACGAGAGCTTGGCCTGCTGCTGCTCACTCTGTGGGTTTCAGAGATGTGGAACGGCATGGATCCCCTACGAAAGCCCCACCCGGAGTGGCTTCCCCACCCTACACATCCCCCTATGCTCCTCCCATTCATCCCTCCCTTCCCCAACCCCTGGCAGCTGCTGACCATTTTACTGTCTCCACAGCTTTGCCTTTTCCACACTGTCCTGTGGTTGGACTCAGAGAGCAGGCAGCCTTTCCAGATTGGAGGCTCACTTAGCAACATGCGTTCAAGATCCGTGTCTTTTCATGGCTTAGTGGTCCAGTTCTTTTTAGTGCTGAATAATATCCCAGTTTTGACATAACACAGTTTATCCATTCACCTACTGGAGCGCATCTTGGTTCCTTTCTAGTTTTGGCAATTATAAATAAAGCTGTTGTCAACATCTGTGTGCACATTTCTGCACGGAAGTAAACTTTCAGCTCCTCTGAGTAAACGTGCAGGACCGTGATTGCTTCTGCAGTCAGAGTGCTTAATTCCACAGAAAACTGCCACGCTGCCTCCCGCCGCAGCTGCCCCACTTTCCCCAGCGATGAGTGAGGGTCCTGATGCCCACACACCCACCAGCACGAGATGGTGTCTGAGTTCCAGTATTGACCAGGCTGCTGGGTGCGCAGTGGCGCCTCGCCCTACGACATAAGACGCGGGCCATCTTTCCACGTGTAGATTTGCCATCGGTGTATCTTCTTTGTTGGGGTATATCTGTCCAGGTCTTTGGTCAATTTTTAATCAGGTTGTTCATTTTCTTGTTGCATTTTGAGAGTTCCTTGCGCGGTTTGGATAACAGCCTTTATCAGATGAGTCTTTTACAGATACGTTCTCCCCATCTGTGGCCTGCCCTCTCATGCTCCTGAGACAGTTTTATTTTAAAAAACACTTTAGACAGAAGATGGACCTCCCAGCCCAACACGGTTCTCATTTTGGCCGTGGTCACCACCCTCCCAGCCCTGGTTCCCACCTTTCCACGATCTGCTCGTCCTATGGGGGTCGCTCCATACGAAGTCCCTAACACATCTCCAATGATGGCAACATAAAAGCAGGCAGTTTGCAGGTAGGAAGGAACTGATGGAGGCTGGAGCAGCGTGTGAAGGCCAGCGGCTTCATCCCTCAGGGACAGGCAGGCCTCTCAGATGTCCCTCTGGGTCACCTCCCAAATGAAGTACCCGCCTTGGCCATGGTCAGGAAGCAGGACCTGGCCCAGATCTCAGCATATTTGACCTGGCACGGCATTTACAGGTAAGCCTCCATAACCGGAAACTCTACTCTGGGGAGAACACATTTTCATTATCAAGGCTTATTAATTAGAAACCAAAGAGCAGTGCCTGGAGTGAGGATGCAGGGACTCTGTGTGACCCACACGCTCGTTTCCACCTGGCACAAAGGACCCTGGAGTGAGGATGCAGTGCCTGCTCTGAGTCACCAGCATACCCGTCGTTTCTACGTAAAGAACCCTGTGAGTCTGTCCCAGCACTTTTTAGCCTAGACTTAAAAATTCACAGCCCAGGAAACTCTAACCATTTTAGGAACCTGAGGGGTGGGCCAAGGGGATCTCACCGAGTTTGGTGCTCACTGTGGGGTCGCAAAAGGGTGGCTAGGGCTTCCCGCAAGCACTCCCGGGAGGCCGTGCACTGGCCTGAGGCTGGTTCCACCTCCTGTCCTCGGTTCTCATGCCCAGCAGTGACAGAAGCCCTCCTTCCGGAGCAGTCCCTGGCTCCAGGTCCTAACGTCCCTGTCCAGGCCCCTGGTGGGGCAGCTTCTACCCCAGGGAGGCTGGGACTGGAGACAGCCTGGAGCTCTAGGCAATCCTGGCAACCACCTGCTTCCCGAAGTGGCTGCAGACAAACTTCAGCTTCCAAAACCTGGCACAGGCTGTGTAAGGCCTGGAACGCGGTAGGCACACTTCGCAGGGTCCCTGCTCAGATGCAAAAGCAAGGCTAAGAGCAGGAAAATTATTTAATTACCCTCAGGGTCATCAAATAAAGTCATAGTCACTTAGACCTATATGTGACTAGAAGTATACACATTATAGAAGGGTATATAAATGTAAATACATATATGCTTATTTTCCTTTTACATACCTTACATATATATGTATACGTGCATGTGTATAAAACACTGATGATAAACCGTAGTTAATATTTCAAATCTCAGTCACAAAGATCTCAGAAACAAATTACTATCCTTAAATCCTAAACAAAGACGTAACATTTTACATTCTTGCGAACAAAACGTTCTCTATTGGCATTTTACTTTAAAAACTAAGAATGCATTGCACTCTCTCAATTTCTATTTTAAATAATCACTTTCACTGAGAGATTCTGTAACTTGCTACACCCACCCCTTGATTTCTAACAATAGCTCATTAGTTTAAGAAAAACTGCTCTACGGGACTTTCACTATTTTAAAGCATAATGGTGTCTATCACTCTATACCCAAGAATATAAAGATGCCCTTGCAGATGTTTCCAAAGCAATTCAGATGAGATGGTCTAGACACACAGTTTAGGACAACAATATTTTCAAAAAACACAAATCACATTTTCAAGGGCAGAAGATCAAGACCAAATCCAGGATGTTCTGAAGGGGTCACCTTATATTTAAATTATTTCCTGTATTTGTAACTTGGGTGGAACATGACATCCTTAAAGGTAACCAAATAATGCATCACAGCACTTAAAACCCGCAGCATAACATCTCTTTTCTTTTAAATACACTTAATTTTGTCACATTTTCATTTTCTAATTTCAAAATTTCTAAAGCTCCTAAAGCCTCAAATCGAGATAGAATTTGACTTTGCCAATTCCCAAAGTCACAAGCAGGTTCTATGTCCACAGCTATTTGGAATGTGGTTTCTGATGGAAGCTTCTATGAACACACATGAAATCCCTCTGGACTGCAAAGGCTGACTCAACATGTCTCAGAATGAAAATATATACAGTTGTGATGGACAACAGAACAGATACTAATTACTAAGCCAACAGGAAAGTCTACAGCACTTCTCATACAGAACGAATGCAAAGTGTTTGAGGAAAAGTCTTTCCAACTGAAAATATCAGAGCTGATTGGAACAAAGATGATTCTGAAGATGGTCCTGGCTGCTTTACGAGACTTCAGAATTTTCCTCATCTCCAAGTGAAAATGAACCTCCTGTTTTTACCCACTGAGGACAGGGAGAGGACAGGGTAGGATAACAGACTTTCAAACACTTCATAGGGGGAGAAAGGAAGACGGGTCAGCCCGGTACACCCATCAGCACACCCACACCAACTGTGCAGATGACTAAGCTAACTCTGTGATGGCCAGGCATGTCAATGAGACAGCCGGGCACGGGTGACTTGCCAAGAGACAAGATGGCCAAGTTTGGGTGGAATCCCTGGAGGGTGGTCACTCCAGGGCCTCTCAGGTCTGTGCCCAGGAATCTGCATTTCGAAGTAGCCCAGATAAGCTGCTGCCCAGAGGCCCTCAGCAGTCATGGCTCATGCAGGCAGTGGAACCCTGCACGCCTCCTCCTTCTGCAACGCCTGGCGAGCGTGGATTTTCCTTAATTGATGACACCACACTCCTCTACGCCTACTCTCACCATTGGTCCCAAGTTTACTGAACTTACAAACATAACAAGAGAAGCGAAGTACAAACGAAAGCATCCACCTGAAACAGAACTGACCAGGGCTCGCGTCAGCGGACACAGCAAACAGTGCATATCTGTGTACGGCTCACCACTCACAAAGCCCACGGCAGCGCAGTTTCCACTCAGAACATCCGGGTGGCTGTGGGCAGGGAGAAGATGCTGCACAGCTGTTTCTATGCTAAATACTTAAAGGTGTGAATTTTACTACATGTAGAAAAATGTGGGTTTAACATACAAATGTGTGCCTTCATGTTAATTACATGAAAACACGAAATCCAGGTGTTTCGGTTCATACCACTGTCGAGAATTTTTTGTTTGTTTTCATACAACTGCCCAACTGGGGCCCAGAACCAACACCTACCAGCTGTGTCACTGCATCTGTTTTACTGTCACACGCCAGCCCTACACCCCCCACACAAAAACGTCATGGCACTTAATAAAAAATTAATTTTACAACATAATTAACAGACAACTTGTGGTCCTCTTCAAAGAGATTGCAGCACATGAAGGGTTTCAAATACAAGTCTGTTCTGGGTCTCCTGATCTCAGGACCCGTCCACACTGGTGGCTTTAACGGTGCTTCGTGGAAACTTCCGGAAGGCGTGTGTGTTATGTCTAAGAGCAAACTGCCGTTCACACCTCAGCACGGTTTGCCTCTTCTTTCCTCCATCCCACAGGCACCGTTTTCTCCCAGGGAGCTGGTGCTGTGCCCTGAGGGTCTGTCCCAAAAGTCTCTGGTGCCATTGTGGAGAACCAGCCTCCGTCTGTCCAGGTGTGTTGTACAGAAAGCAACTCATCCAAATCTGTTTTAAAAACACACTCGCATTTCCTGCGAGTGTCATATGAGGGAGAGCTCGGAATGTTTCAGGTTTCAGAGCATTTTGGAGTAGGGACGCTCAGCCTGAATTTGAACGTCTTTTCAAGGAGGCCACACACTGAAGCCCCCGATGTCCGCCCCACACAATCCCAGCACACCCTCTGAAGTCCCCAGCAACAAGATTTTCTTTCTTCAAAAATAAAAAAATAAATAAAAAAATAAAAACCCCAAGTCACATAAACTCACACGCAACCACTGAAGGGGGTTGTGGACACCTGCACAGACTGGATGAAATTGAACTGCCACATCTTTCCCAGTGGTTTCCTGACTCCTGGGAATAACTCAGCGTTCACACCCTCACTTCTGGATAAGGGAGAAGATGCAAAGAAATCTGTTAAAACAAAGACATGGAAACAAGTTTAAGAAGGGTTTGAAAGGTTCCTCCTGTCCCCCTGGAGGGGAGAGGAGGACGCCTGGAAGGCTTACGGGGGACAGGAGCACAGCCTCCTCGGTGTGCCATGGACGTCGCCTCGCTGAGGGGAGAGGACGATGCCTGGAAGGCTCACGGGGGTGGGAGCACAGCCTCCTCAGTGCTTTCTACACTCAGCAGCTTCAGAGATTCCCGTAGAAGCAGAACGCGTGAGAACCGAGACCGGAACACACCCCAAAGAAAGGGGATGAGGGGTCAACAAAAGCATTCGCTCATTACCAAGGAGCACGGGCATGACGCCGCTTCAAAGAACGTGTGAAAAAGTCACTCACGGGTGTTTCAGAAAATAAGGGTAGCGTGAGATTGCTCGATCAGTTCAAACAGGCTGCCATCCCCCAGGCCATGAAGCCCCTGAGATGAGCCTCTCTCAGTGAACAGAAGTCACTCGCACCTCTGCCAGAGAAAGTCCTACAAGCCGACACGTGACCTCACGAAACCTGGCCTACAGCCCGTCGACCACAGTGAGTCTGACACGGTACATCCCTCCAGATGGTTAAGGACCCCAGCCTTCTCGACACCAGGGATGGGTATCGCGGAAGACAATTTTTCTGAGGGGTGGTTTTGAAATGCAACTGTTCCACCTCAGGTCAGGCATTGGATCCTCATAAGGAGCACCTCCGAGATCCCTTCACATGCCGTTTACAATAGGGTCCCAGCGCCTAGGAGAATCTAAATGCTGCCGCTGATCCAAGAGGAGGCAGAGCTCAGGCGGTCATGCTCACTTCGCCCGCCACTCACCTCCGGCTATGACCCCGCGGTCCCTAACAGACCATGGACCAGCACCAGTCTGCAGTCCAGGACTAAGCCCTACTGGCCAGCACACACACACCAGCCCAGGTGGAGACACTACTCGTGACCCTGGCTGGGCAGGAAGGAAGCCTGAGGGCCATTTCCTGACCAGGATGCCACACCCCCGACCCAAATACAGAGGTTCCCCATAAAAACCCACTGTACACTCACCAGAAAACAGAGCCACACCTGGGCAACACAACGAGACCCCCCATCCCTGCAACAAAGAAAAGAAAATTAGCCAGGCATGCTGGTGCGTGCCCCAGGTCCCAGCTGCTCGGGTGACTGAGGGGGGAGGATCGCCTGAGCCAGGGATCACGCCACCGCATGCCAGCCTGGGTGACAGAGCAAGACCCTGTCTCGGAAAATATAAATAAACTAAAAACCAACAGAAACTGGGTGCATGTAGGGTGGAAGAAACGCCGCAGGAGACTAGCGAACGGCACCACAGGGTTTCTATCAGGAAGAACAGCACGTCTCCCAACCAAGTGCTCCCGCCCTCATGAGACCCTGTGCTTGGGAAGCACCAGCGAGGCCACGTGGCTGGCCTCTTCCTGCTTTAAATCAAGTGGAGCCAGACGCTGTGATGACACACAGGGACTATGACAAACCCTGGAGGTTCTAACTGAGAAAACAATGACATGTGTGAGTTCCTATGACAACGTCTCAAAACAATGGAAGGAGGGTACCGTTTGCAGATAAGACAACTTCTGAAGTCTATTCAAGTGTTACCTCTTGGGAAAATAGGGAAGACTCATTTTCTCCATAGACAGCGCACACACAGCACTTTGCCACACATAATACAAGGCGGTTTATGGCAGTGGCCGCATATTTTCACGTGTATCACCTTTTGGGCATCTTCTAGGTTTGCTAGAGCCGGCGGCTACTTTTATTCCCCACAAAACACACAGAAATGCATGAGCATTATCTCCTCTCATGGAGCATCTACACTAACAGGAAGAAGAATGTCGTGCTCCAAGTGTACCTGCAAACACGGTTTTCTTCTGAAAACCCAAGTGCATGCAAAGCAAACACGGCATATCACTAAAGCGCACAGGAGAGCAGAGCACCTCTTAGTAGAAAGCATGTAAAGGATAGCTAGTTGGGAGCATTATTTTAAAACGTTTCTATGGAATGAGTTATCCCAGGGAGCCCGTTTGGTACCTGCATTCAAAGGCAAGTCATTATTCGACATCCAACCTTTAACAGAAGGTTCACAGTAAGATCCCCGGAAACGGCATTCCCCTGGTGACTTTTCAATGCTCAGATTGCAGTATCGATACAGCTTGGTAAGCAGTCAGGAGAGGGGCGGCTCAGAGGCTGAAAGCACACAGGTCAGGGCCCTCCTGGGTCCGACAGCCTCACCTGGGCCTCGCTTTCTGCACTGCCCAGGGCTGCTCATGAGATTGTGCCGAAACGGATGTGTGCACGCCAAACAGCTCTCAGCAGGGGCTCAACAGCCAGAAGCCGTTCCACCACACCGTCATCCCCCTTCTAACCAGAGAACACCCGATACAGAAACAGGAGAAACAGGTATTAAATGAGTTGGCAAAGCCAAAATCCACCCGGATCTACCACTCCAAAACAAACATACACCACACTGCCCAATATTGATGGGAGCCAAAAACATGGAAGTCCTGAGAGCCCACACGGACCACAGCCAGACACCACTTCTGCAAGAACCAAGCACGCGCCTAGAGATCGCCCGTGATGACCCAGGAGAGCAGCTTGGAGCAGAGACAAACGTGAAGGAGAGGCACAGGGGCCAGGGTGCTGGGTGTGCCCGTCTGTGTGACCTCACTGAGATTGCTGACCTCTGGCCCTTGGTGTCCGTCCTGTGGAGGAGGTAGCCCCCAAATCCCTGCCTCCCTTCAGCGCTCACTGAGGCTGCCCTGAAGCCTCCCCAGGGCTGAGACCGCTTCGAAATCCTGTCAACTGCACACCCACATAAACAAAGTGTCAAGTACGCAGACAGGAAAAGAAAAGTATGCGAATCCTCCCGTATCCAACAGGCATTGAAAAAGGAACAGGAAAATTGTGGTAGTCTTGAAACCACCACCAGCTATCACGTCCTGTTGAGATGTTTTAGCCAATCAGGAACATCTCTTTACCAAGCACCTGTGTGTTTAGGAAGCCCGTTGACAGATTCCAAACAGCCTCGGAGCCTGCGACCTGACCCCCATTCTACGCGCATCACCTCTCCGGCGGAACAAGCCCCGGACACCATTCAGACGGTGAGGAACAGGAACAAGGGTAGCTTTACCTCACCACCACCAAACAAGCTCCACCCCGAGGAGCCCGGAGAACAGCGACGTTTGCTTAGACGCTTTCCCACTGACCTTGTCAGAGCGAACGTTCCCATCCCACGCCACCCAGTGTTTGACTCTCCCTGGGATACCAGCAGCCGCCAACCCTCACAACTCACAAGCTGGAAACAGAGGCCAAGCTGACACAGGAGGGAGGCCTCTCTCCATCCCCTACTGAATTCGCTCAGGACACGGAGGTTCCCGCACACACACGGCCCCCGTATTCCACACCTGGAGAACATTCTAACAACAGACGCTGCAAAGACGTTCCCCTAAAGAGAAACTCAGTTTCTAACTTCCCTTAGGGAAAAATAGGAGGCCCAGAATTTTCCAGAAAATCAAGCCTGGGAGGAAGCCCCTCACCTCTGGCACTTCCTAAACCTGCCTTCCCGCAGGTGCTCAGGGATGTCCCCGCGCCAGCCCCGTCCACCCAGGACGGCAGCAGGGCTCAGGCAGCCAGCACCTGGGCAGCAGGCGAAGCAACCCCAGGGTGAAAACGTCATCCCAGGCACCACTTCCCGGAGCCCCTCAGCAAGAAAAACAGAGGCGGGACCAGAACCGAGGGCTGACTCGAGGCTGGGGAGCCACAGACCCGCACAGCTCAATCATCGGACACGCTCTGCTGTGGACAGAGGAGCCCAGCCCAGGGAGAGGCCAGCACAGAGATCCTCGTGCCGGCTCCACGGGCCAGCGTCCCCCAGGGCTGCAAGTTTGCGATCACAGCTTCAGAATCGGGTTCCAGAATCTTCCGGAATCAAAGACACACCCAACTGTAAAGCTGCCAGGACAGCAGGGCCCAGGAGCAGGCTCAGGGGAGGAGCAGGTAGAAACCCCACACACAGCACACACGTGTGCATGCTTACTCCACACATGCCACCCCTTCACCCGATACTATACACGCAAACGCCTCTATGCACTCCATACACACCCTCAAATACACTCACCAAATGTGATGCGTGTACACACTCCACACACATTCCAACATACACGACACACGCATGAAAACGCTCATTCCACACACACCTGCTAAATACACTCACCACACACGCACAAACGTGACACACGTGCACACTCATTCCAGACCTCACGCCCCTCACCAAGTACACAGGTGCACACATCCACAAGTCCAGCACCTGCAGACTCCACAAGCTTTGGTTTCCCCCACTGTTTCTCTCATCACATGAGATCCACACACACACGTGTCATTTACTGACATCTAACACCCGGGGAGGCCCTTAGACAGAACTGCGGTCACAAGTCGGCTTCATTCAGGCATTCATCACCAGCCCCCGGAAGCCACCTCTCCTGTCCCCACGGGGAGAGGGGGCCGAGACCGCAGGCGTCGCTGGGCTTACAGATCCCCAGGCTGGCAACCCAGCGAAATCAGGAGGGCTCGGCCACGGCCCTGGAGGGAGACGGGTACTGGCTCAGGTATGCGGCACACGGGTCCTCATTTCCATGCGGCGTCACCTACGACAGCGTCGGGTGAAAGCCAGTGGGGCTTGGCATTCCTGGGATAGACGGTCCTGGAATTACAAGGGAAGATTTTTCACTTCTCCCCTCTGAACACATGAGGTCCATGGTCCCCGCTCACATCTAACCCTGGGAATCGGAATCGGTGACTCCTTGTCCACCTGAGGACCACCCAAGAGGATCCACACACCTGCTGCAACAGCAGCACCGCACCTGGTCCGCAGGGGAGCAAAGCAAATCCCACCTTTTGACGAAAACTGGATTACCCCGACACTGGCAGCCTGCAGTGTGTATATATCGTCAGGCCCCCACATCTGCGGCGCCACCTGCAAGAGGAACACAAACCCTTAGTCCCGGGTTCTCACGATGGCCTGTGAGGTGGATGCTGGCACCTTCTCTCCTCCCAGTGGAGAGGAGAGAAGGCCAGGGCCAGGGCCAGGGCCAGAGCTGGCGTGTCAGGAGGGTCAGGGTTCAAAAACCCCATCATCCGCCTCACAAAGCAGCCCTGACCGTTCAAGTGACTTCTATCATCAGCCTGAAAATGGACCACAGTTACCAGTAATTCTGAGTGCTGTTCCTTCTGACGTCAGACATTTCGCTAGAAAGATTTTGCCAAATCGGCTTTCAAAATCCTATGCTATGAAATGTCTAATGAAAATCTGAGCTGTGAAATAAAGCACACATTTCAAAGAATCCCAAAATGACTATCCCGAAGGAAGTTGTAACTTGAAGTGAAAAATATCCTCTAAAAGACATCAGCCAGAATTACCTGCCATCATTACTGATCCCATACGATTAATGAATTCTACAGCATCATCTCAGATATGAACTCAAAACCATGAGCTGAATGCACATGTTAGCACAACCAAAGTTCTGCTTTCATAAGCAGCACAGGCGTCTCTGGAGAGGATTTTAATTGGGACTACAATGCGCACGGTGGTGGTAAGAGGTTTCATGCCGGCTGTTCTCCAAGGTGCAACACAGAAACACCACTAACCTCGAAGACACCTTTGTAACGAGATGATGAGAGACGATGTGGACAGAATACTGGAAATATTTGAAAAGGAGAAACAATGCAAGGAAAGAATCTTATCAGTTACCCTTTAACACGCTTAGAAAAAACCGATTTCTCTTTTGGGATGATTAAAGAAGAAAACGACATTTCTGGATTTTTCTTTTTCTTTTTTTTTTTTTTTTTTACATTTTCCTTTCTGAGACAGGGTCTTGGCTCTGTCACCAAGACTGGAGTACAGTGGAGCAATCACAGCTCACCGTAGCCTTAAGTGTTCTTCCCACCTCGGACTCCAGAGTAACAGGGACCACAGGCACGCACCACCATACTCAGCTAATTTTTCTGTTGTGAGAGAGATGGGGTGTCTTGCTCTGTTGTCCAGGCTGCTCTTGAACTCCTTGGCCTCACAAAGTGCTGCGATTACATTACGGGCATAAGCCAGCGTGCCCAACCAACCTTTTTCTTAATTCTATAACAATTACGCCGCATTCAGAGGAAGGATAACTATCAGTGAGAAGAAACTTGGCGAAGCAATATGTTGATACGAAAACAAAATGGTAACAATTCCTCATTGTGACATTTGAGTTTGAAACTGTTAACATACCAAGCAAAAATGATAGCTCAAATCAGGTTTTACAAAGAAGTGCAATAGATGATGATTCCAATTGTATGTTTGTTTCTAGATCTGAGAAAGTCAGTCATAGCCGACTTCTACAGTTTTGTTGATATAGACCCAAGATTAAATCACAATGTGTGTGCTAACGTGCCCCAGGGTGCGGCAGGGAACCCAACGCCCACCAAGCACGCATATGCAGAAATATTTTGCCCAGATCTATTTTCCAACATAGAATTAAAGAGGTCCCAGATATACTTCTCTCTCTCCCCACCAAGCATGTGAGGTCAAGTTTATCCTAGTATTCGATAAAAAGGCTCACGTGAAAAAGGGAACAGCAACGCTCAGGCGACCCCCGCAGGCCCCGGCAGACGCTCTATAGCAGAAGGGACGCGGCACAGGCAGGGCTGTGGGTGCACCTGCACCCTCGCTAACCTCATGGTGCAAGCACCCGAGGCTCTACAGATTCCACTCCCAGAGTTAGTGGGAAACTCCATCCTAGCACCGGGATGCTCTGCGTTGCTAGATGTACCTGCTTTAAGATATGCATGAACTGTCCTTACTCTACACACGAGACTCACTAGGAGATACTTTCAGATTTATCGGAAAATAGACATTCCAGCAAATGCATTTCTGTAAGATTCTCTACCTCTTTTCACTGGGGGGGGGGGGGGGGTGGGGGAGGGGGGAGGGGGAAAAGGTAACTTGCCTCCAAGGGTTGGAGACAAAGCCGTTACTGCAAGACAAGAGTGCTGCGCACCCCGGGAACCGCTGCGCCACGAGGCACGAGGCACGAGGCACGGCCGTGCACCCCGGACGCAGGAGTAGCACACGAGGCTAGCACAGGCTGACGCCAGCCCTCTCCAGAAGCAGGCCTGTCCCTTCCTCCTCCCCCTCAGCCCCCAGCTCCCTCCAGGCCTCAGTGGCTGCTGACAGGGCAGAGGCCACAACTAGAGGAGGCTCTCAACTCCACCAGGGACAGGAGCCCCGGACGCTGGGGCTCCGCTGCTGCCCTCCGCGCCCACCTCCCTCTGCTCCGCCCTATCTCAGGAGCCAGGCGTGGCCACTTTGACCCTCTCCTTCCCTTCTGTGGCTACTACAAAAACCAGTCCAGCGAGTCCAGGCTGCCTCGCACGCCACGGATGCCCGGCACAGGCCACAAGTCCTCATCCAAGCTCCTGGGGCAAGAAGGCTCTTGCAGTATTTCGCTTTCTGGTTGAGCATCCCCAGCCTGAAATCCAAAGTGCTCCGAAGAGCATTTCCTGCGAGTGTCATATGAGGGAGAGCTCGGAATGGTTCAGGTTTCAGAGCATTTTGGAGTAGGGACGCTCAGCCTGAATTTGAACGTCTTTTCAAGGAGGCCACACACTGAAGCCCCCGATGTCCGCCCCACACAATCCCAGCACACCCTCTGAAGTCCCCAGCAACAAGATTTTCTTTCTTCAAAAAAAATAAAAAATAAATAAATAAAAAACCCCAAGTCACATAAACTCACACGCAACCACTGAAGGGGGTTGTGGACACCTGCACAGACTGGATGAAATGGAACTGTCACATCTTTACCAGGGTAATTTCAAGTCATTCCTCAAAACACACACCTGTTTTACTGAGCTGCATTTTAAGGTGAACACACACAAATCATTTCGGGGAAACAAATGTCACTTTGGGCTGTGTGTGGTTTCTTGACTCCTGGGAATAACTCAGCGTTCACACCCTCACTTCTGGATAAGGGAGAAGATGCAAAGAAATCTGTTAAAACAAAGACATGGAAACAAGTTTAAGAAGGGTTTGAAAGGTTCCTCCTGTCCCCCTGGAGGGGAGAGGAGGACGCCTGGAAGGCTTACGGGGGACAGGAGCACAGCCTCCTCGGTGTGCCATGGACGTCGCCTCGCTGAGGGGAGAGGACGATGCCTGGAAGGCTCACGGGGGTGGGAGCACAGCCTCCTCAGTGCTTTCTACACTCAGCAGCTTCAGAGATTCCCGTAGAAGCAGAACGCGTGAGAACCGAGTCCGGAACACACCCCAAGGAAAGGGGATGAGGGGTAAACAAAAGCATTCGCTCATTACCAAGGAGCACGGGCATGACGCCGCTTCAAAGAACGTGTGAAAAAGTCACTCACGGGTGTTTCAGAAAATAAGGGTAGCGTGAGATTGCTCGATCAGTTCAAACAGGCTGCCATCCCCCAGGCCATGAAGCCCCTGAGATGAGCCTCTCTCAGTGAACAGAAGTCACTCGCACCTCTGCCAGAGAAAGTCCTACAAGCCGACACGTGACCTCACGAAACCTGGCCTACAGCCCGTCGACCACAGTGAGTCTGACACGGTACATCCCTCCAGATGGTTAAGGACCCCAGCCTTCTCGACACCAGGGATGGGTATCGCGGAAGACAATTTTTCTGAGGGGTGGTTTTGAAATGCAACTGTTCCACCTCAGGTCAGGCATTGGATCCTCATAAGGAGCACCTCCGAGATCCCTTCACATGCCGTTTACAATAGGATCCCAGCGCCTAGGAGAATCTAAATGCTGCCGCTGATCCAAGAGGAGGCAGAGCTCAGGCGGTCATGCTCACTTCGCCCGCCACCCACCTCCGGCTATGACCCCGCGGTCCCTAACAGACCATGGACCAGCACCAGTCTGCAGTCCAGGACTAAGCCCTACTGGCCAGCACACACACACCAGCCCAGGTGGAGACACTACTCGTGACCCTGGCTGGGCAGGAAGGAAGCCTGAGGGCCATTTCCTGACCAGGATGCCACACCCCCGACCCAAATACAGAGGTTCCCCATAAAAACCCACTGTACACTCACCAGAAAACAGAGCCACACCTGGGCAACACAACAAGACCCCCCCATCCCTGCAACAAAGAAAAGAAAATTAGCCAGGCATGCTGGTGCGCGACCAAGGTCCCAGCTGCTCGGGTGACTGAGGGGGGAGGATCGCCTGAGCCAGGGATCACGCCACCGCATGCCAGCCTGGGTGACAGAGCAAGACCCTGTCTCGGTAAATATAAACAAACTCAAAACCAACAGAAACTGGGTGCATGTAGGGTGGAAGAAACGCCTCAGGAGACTAGAGAACGGCACCACAGGGTTTCTATCAGGAAGAACAGCACGTCTCCCAACCAAGTGCTCCCGCCCTCATGAGACCCTGTGCTTGGGAAGCACCAGCGAGGCCACGTGGCTGGCCTCTTCCTGCTTTAAATCAAGTGGAACCAGACGCTGTGATGACACACAGGGACTATGACAAACCCTGGAGGTTCTAACTGAGAAAACAATGACATGTGTGAGTTCCTATGACAACGTCTCAAAACAATGGAAGGAGGGTACCGTTTGCAGATAAGACAACCTCTGAAGTCTATTCAAGTGTTACCTCTTGGGAAAATAGGGAAGACTCATTTTCTCCATAGACAGCGCACACACAGCACTTTGCCACACATAATACAAGGCGGTTTATGGCAGTGGCCGCATATTTTCACGTGTATCACCTTTTGGGCATCTTCTAGGTTTGCTAGAGCCGGCGGCTACTTTTATTCCCCACAAAACACACAGAAATGCATGAGCATTATCTCCTCTCATGGAGCATCTACACTAACAGGAAGAAGAATGTCGTGCTCCAAGTGTACCTGCAAACACGGTTTTCTTCTGAAAACCCAAGTGCATGCAAAGCAAACACGGCATATCACTAAAGCGCACAGGAGAGCAGAGCACCTCTTAGTAGAAAGCATGTAAAGGATAGCTAGTTGGGAGCATTATTTTAAAACGTTTCTATGGAATGAGTTATCCCAGGGAGCCCGTTTGGTACCTGCATTCAAAGGCAAGTCATTATTCGACATCCAACCTTTAACAGAAGGTTCACAGTAAGATCCCCGGAAACGGCATTCCCCTGGTGACTTTTCAATGCTCAGATTGCAGTATCGATACAGCTTGGTAAGCAGTCAGGAGAGGGGCGGCTCAGAGGCTGAAAGCACACAGGTCAGGGCCCTCCTGGGTCCGACAGCCTCACCTGGGCCTCGCTTTCTGCACTGCCCAGGGCTGCTCATGAGATTGTGCCGAAACGGATGTGTGCACGCCAAACAGCTCTCAGCAGGGGCTCAACAGCCAGAAGCCGTTCCACCACACCGTCATCCCCCTTCTAACCAGAGAACACCCGATACAGAAACAGGAGAAACAGGTATTAAATGAGTTGGCAAAGCCAAAATCCACCCGGATCTACCACTCCAAAACAAACATACACCACACTGCCCAATATTGATGGGAGCCAAAAACATGGAAGTCCTGAGAGCCCACACTGACCACAGCCAGACACCACTTCTGCAAGAACCAAGCACGCGCCTAGAGATCGCCCGTGATGACCCAGGAGAGCAGCTTGGAGCAGAGACAAACGTGAAGGAGAGGCACAGGGGCCAGGGTGCTGGGTGTGCCCGTCTGTGTGACCTCACTGAGATTGCCGACCTCTGGCCCTTGGTGTCCGTCCTGTGGAGGAGGTAGCCCCCAAATCCCTGCCTCCCTTCAGCGCTCACTGAGGCTGCCCTGAAGCCTCCCCAGGGCTGAGACCGCTTCGAAATCCTGTCAACTGCACACCCACATAAACAAAGTGTCAAGTACGCAGACAGGAAAAGAAAAGTATGCGAATCCTCCCGTATCCAACAGGCATTGAAAAAGGAACAGGAAAATTGTGGTAGTCTTGAAACCACCACCAGCTATCACGTCCTGTTGAGATGTTTTAGCCAATCAGGAACATCTCTTTACCAAGCACCTGTGTGTTTAGGAAGCCCGTTGACAGATTCCAAACAGCCTCGGAGCCTGCGACCTGACCCCCATTCTACGCGCATCACCTCTCCGGCGGAACAAGCCCTGGACACCATTCAGATGGCGAGGAACAGGAGCAAGGGTAGCGTTCCCTCACCACCACCAAACAAGCTCGACCCCAAGGAGCCCGGAGAACAGCGACGTTTGCTTAGACGCTTTCCCACTGACCTTGTCAGAGCGAACGTTCCCATCCCACGCCACCCAGTGTTTGACTCTCCCTGGGATGCCAGCAGCCGCCAACCCTCACAACTCACAAGCTGGAAACAGAGGCCAAGCTGACAGGAGGGAGGCCTCTCTCCATCCCCTACTGAATTCGCTCAGGACACAGAGGTTCCCAAACACACACGGCCCCGGGTATTCCACACCTGGAGAATATTCTAACAACAGACGCTGCAAAGACGTTCCCCTAAAGAGAAACTCAGTTTCTAACTTCCCTTAGGGAAAAATAGGAGGCCCAGAACTTTCCAGAAAATCAAGCCTGGGAGGAAGCCCCTCACCTCTGGCACTTCCTAAACCTGCCTTCCCGCAGGTGCTCAGGGATGTCCCCGCGCCAGCCCCGTCCACCCAGGACGGCAGCAGGGCTCAGGCAGCCAGCACCTGGGCAGCAGGCGAAGCAACCCCAGGGTGAAAACGTCATCCCAGGCACCACTCCCCGGAGCCCCTCAGCAAGAAAAACAGAGGCGGGACCAGAACCGAGGGCTGACTCGAGGCTGGGGAGCCACAGACCCGCACAGTTCAATCATCGGACACGCTCTGCTGTGGACAGAGGAGCCCAGCCCAGGGAGAGGCCAGCACAGAGATCCTCGTGCCGGCTCCACGGGCCAGCGTCCCCCAGGGCTGCAAGTTTGCGATCACAGCTTCAGAATCGGGTTCCAGAATCTTCCGGAATCAAAGACACACCCAACTGTAAAGCTGCCAGGACAGCAGGGCCCAGGAGCAGGCTCAGGGGAGGAGCAGGTAGAAACCCCACACACAGCACACACGTGTGCATGCTTACTCCACACATGCCACCCCTTCACCCAATACTATACACGCAAACGCCTCTATGCACTCCATACACACCCTCAAATACACTCACCAAATGTGATGCGTGTACACACTCCACACACCCTCCAACATACACGGCACACGCATGAACACGCTCACTCCACACACACCTGCTAAATACACTCACCACACACGCACAAACGTGACACACGTGCACACTCATTCCAGACCTCACGCCCCTCACCAAGTACACAGGTGCACACATCCCCAAGTCCAGCACCTGCAGACTCCACAAGCTTTGGTTTCCCCCACTGTTTCTCTCATCACATGAGATCCACACACACACGTGTCATTTACTGACATCTAACACCCGGGGAGGCCCTTAGACAGAACTGCAGTCACAAGTCGGCTTCATTCAGGCATTCATCACCAGTCCCTGGAAGCCACCTCTCCTGTCCCCACGGGGAGGGGGGCCGAGACCGCAGGCGTCGCTGGGCTTACAGATCCCCAGGCTGGCAACCCAGCGAAATCAGGAGGGCTCGGCCACGGCCCTGGAGGGAGACGGGTACTGGCTCAGGTATGCGGCACACGGGTCCTCATTTCCATGCGGCGTCACCTACGACAGCGTCGGGTGAAAGCCAGTGGGGCTTGGCATTCCTGGGATAGACGGTCCTGGAATTACAAGGGAAGCTTTTTCACTTCTCCCCTCTGAACACATGAGGTCCATGGTCCCCGCTCACATCTAACCCTGGGAATCGGAATCGGTGACTCCTTGTCTACCTGAGGACCACCCAAGAGGATCCACACACCTGCTGCAACAGCAGCACCGCACCTGGTCCGCAGGGGAGCAAAGCAAATCCCACCTTTTGACGAAAACTGGATTACCCCGACACTGGCAGCCTGCAGTGTGTATATATCGTCAGGCCCCCACATCTGCGGCGCCACCTGCAAGAGGAACACAAACCCTTAGTCCCGGGTTCTCACGATGGCCTGTGAGGTGGATGCTGGCACCTTCTCTTCTCCCAGTGGAGAGGAGAGAAGGCCAGGGCCAGGGCCAGAGCTGGCGTGTCAGGAGGGTCAGGGTTCAAAAACCCCATCATCCGCCTCACAAAGCAGCCCTGACCGTTCAAGTGACTTCTATCATCAGCCTGAAAATGGACCACAGTTACCAGTAATTCTGAGTGCTGTTCCTTCTGACGTCAGACATTTCGCTAGAAAGATTTTGCCAAATCGGCTTTCAAAATCCTATGCTATGAAATGTCTAATGAAAATCTGAGCTGTGAAATAAAGCACACATTTCAATGAATCCCAAAATGACTATCACAAAGGAAGCTGTAACTTGAAGTGAAAAATATCCTCTAAATGACATCAGCCAGAATTACCTGCCATCATTACTGATCCCATATGATTAATGAATTCTACAGCATCATCTCAGATATGAACTTAAAACCATGAGCTGAATGCACATGTTAGCACAACCAAAGTTCTGCTTTCATAAGCAGCACAGGCGTCTCTGGAGAGGATTTTAATTGGGACTACAATGCGCACGGTGGTGGTAAGAGGTTTCATGCCGGCTGTTCTCCAAGGTGCAACACAGAAACACCACTAACCTCGAAGACACCTTTGTAACGAGATGATGAGAGACGATGTGGACAGAATACTGGAAATATTTGAAAAGGAGAAACAATGCAAGGAAAGAATCTTATCAGTTACCCTTTTAACACGCTTAGAAAAAACCGATTTCTCTTTTGGGATGATTAAAGAAGAAAATGACATTTCTGGATTTTTTTTTTTTTTTTACATTTTTCTTTCTGAGACAGGGTCTTGGCTCTGTCACCAAGACTGGAGTACAGTGGAGCAATCACAGCTCACCGTAGCCTTAAGTGTTCTTCCCACCTCGGACTCCAGAGTAGCAGGGACCACAGGCACGCACCACCATACTCAGCTAATTTTTCTGTTGTGAGAGAGATGGGGTGTCTTGCTCTGTTGTCCAGGCTGCTCTTGAACTCCTTGGCCTCACAAAGGGCTGCGATTACATTACGGGCATAAGCCAGCGTGCCCAACCAACCTTTTTCTTAATTCTATAACAATTACGCCGCATTCAGAGGAAGGATAACTATTAGTGAGAAGAAACTTGGCGAAGCAATATGTTGATACGAAAACAAAATGGTAACAATTCCTCATTGTGACATTTGAGTTTGAAACTGTTAACATACCAAGCAAAAATGATAGCTCAAATCAGGTTTTACAAAGAAGTCCAATAGATGATGATTCCAATTGTATGTTTGTTTCTAGATCTGAGAAAGTCAGTCATAGCCAACTTCTACAGTTTTGTTGCCATAGACCCAAGATTAAATCACAATGTGCGGGCGAACGTGCCCCAGGGTGCGGCAGGGAACCCCACGCCCACCAAGCACGCATATGCAGAAATATTTTGCCCAAATCTATTTTCCAACATAGAATTAAAGAGGTCCCATATATACTTTTCTCTCTCCCCACCAAGTATGTGAGGTCAAGTTTATCCTAGTATTCGATAAAAAGGCTCACGTGAAAAAGGGAACAGCAACGCTCAGGCGACCCCCGCAGGCCCCGGCAGATGCTCTATAGCAGAAGGGACGCGGCACAGGCAGGGCTGTGGGTGCACCTGCACCCTCGCTAACCTCATGGTGCAAGCACCCGAGGCTCTACAGATTCCACTCCCAGAGTTAGTGGGAAACTCCATCCTAGCACCGGGATGCTCTCCGTTGCTAGATGTACCTGCTTTAAGATATGCATGAACTGTCCTTACTCTACACACGAGACTCACTAGGAGATACTTTCAGATTTATCGGAAAATAGACATTCCAGCAAATGCATTTCTGTAAGATTCTCTACCTCTTTTCACTGGGTGGGGGGTGGGGGAGGGGGGGAGGGGGAAAAGGTAACTTGCCTCCAAGGGTTGGAGACAAAGCCGTTACTGCAAGACAAGAGTGCTGCGCACCCCAGGAACCGCTGCGCCACGAGGCACGAGGCACGAGGCACGAGGCACGGCCGTGCACACCGGACACAGGAGTAGCACACGAGGCTAGCACAGGTTGACGCCAGCCCTCTCCAGAAGCAGGTCTGTCCCTTCCTCCTCCCCCTCAGCCCCCAGCTCCCTCCAGACCTCAGTGGCTGCTGACAGGGCAGAGGCCACAACTAGAGGAGGCTCTCAACTCCACCAGGGACAGGAGCCCCGGACGCTGGGGACTCCACTGCTGCCCTCCGCGCCCACCTCCCTCTGCTCCGCCTTTCTCAGGAGCGAGGCGTGGCCACTTTGACCCTCTCTTCCCTTCTGTGGCTCCTACAAAAACCAGTGCAGCGAGCCCAGGCTGCCTCGCACGCCACGGATGCCCGGCACAGGCCACATGTCCTCATCCAAGCTCCTGGGGCAAGAAGGCTCTTGCAGTATTTCGCTTTCTGGTTGAGCATCCCCAGCCTGAAATCCAAAGTGCTCCGAAGAGCATTTCCTGCGAGTGTCATATGAGGGAGAGCTCGGAATGGTTCAGGTTTCAGAGCATTTTGGAGTAGGGACGCTCAGCCTGAATTTGAACGTCTTTTCAAGGAGGCCACACACTGAAGCCCCCGATGTCCGCCCCACACAATCCCAGCACACCCTCTGAAGTCCCCAGCAACAAGATTTTTGTTCTTCAAAAAAAAAAATAATAAAAGGTAAATAGATCAATAAATAAATAACCCCAAGTCACATAAACTCACACGCAACCACTGAAGGGGGTTGTGGACACCTGCACAGACTGGATGAAATGGAACTGTCACATCTTTACCAGGGTAATTTCAAGTCATTCCTCAAAACACACACCTGTTTTACTGAGCTGCATTTTAAGGTGAACACACACAAATCATTTCGGGGAAACAAATGTCACTTTGGGCTGTGTGTGGTTTCTTGACTCCTGGGAATAACTCAGCGTTCACACCCTCACTTCTGGATAAGGGAGAAGATGCAAAGAAATCTGTTAAAACAAAGACATGGAAACAAGTTTAAGAAGGGTTTGAAAGGTTCCTCCTGTCCCCCTGGAGGGGAGAGGAGGACGCCTGGAAGGCTTACGGGGGACAGGAGCACAGCCTCCTCGGTGTGCCATGGACGTCGCCTCGCTGAGGGGAGAGGACGATGCCTGGAAGGCTCACGGGGGTGGGAGCACAGCCTCCTCAGTGCTTTCTACACTCAGCAGCTTCAGAGATTCCCGTAGAAGCAGAACGCGTGAGAACCGAGACCGGAACACACCCCAAAGATAGGGGATGAGGGGTCAACAAAAGCATTCGCTCATTACCAAGGAGCACGGGCATGACGCCGCTTCAAAGAACGTGTGAAAAAGTCACTCACGGGTGTTTCAGAAAATAAGGGTAGCGTGAGATTGCTCGATCAGTTCAAACAGGCTGCCATCCCCCAGGCCATGAAGCCCCTGAGATGAGCCTCTCACAGTGAACAGAAGTCACTCGCACCTCTGCCAGAGAAAGTCCTACAAGCCGACACGTGACCTCACGAAACCTGGCCTACAGCCCGTCGACCACAGTGAGTCTGACACGGTACATCCCTCCAGATGGTTAAGGACCCCAGCCTTCTCGACACCAGGGATGGGTATCGCGGAAGACAATTTTTCTGAGGGGTGGTTTTGAAATGCAACTGTTCCACCTCAGGTCAGGCATTGGATCCTCATAAGGAGCACCTCCGAGATCCCTTCACATGCCGTTTACAATAGGGTCCCAGCGCCTAGGAGAATCTAAATGCTGCCGCTGATCCAAGAGGAGGCAGAGCTCAGGCGGTCATGCTCACTTCGCCCGCCACTCACCTCCGGCTATGACCCCGCGGTCCCTAACAGACCATGGACCAGCACCAGTCTGCAGTCCAGGACTAAGCCCTACTGGCCAGCACACACACACCAGCCCAGGTGGAGACACTACTCGTGACCCTGGCTGGGCAGGAAGGAAGCCTGAGGGCCATTTCCTGACCAGGATGCCACACCCCCGACCCAAATACAGAGGTTCCCCATAAAAACCCACTGTACACTCACCAGAAAACAGAGCCACACCTGGGCAACACAACGAGACCCCCCATCCCTGCAACAAAGAAAAGAAAATTAGCCAGGCATGCTGGTGCGTGCCCCAGGTCCCAGCTGCTCGGGTGACTGAGGGGGGAGGATCGCCTGAGCCAGGGATCACGCCACCGCATGCCAGCCTGGGTGACAGAGCAAGACCCTGTCTCGGAAAATATAAATAAACTAAAAACCAACAGAAACTGGGTGCATGTAGGGTGGAAGAAACGCCGCAGGAGACTAGCGAACGGCACCACAGGGTTTCTATCAGGAAGAACAGCACGTCTCCCAACCAAGTGCTCCCGCCCTCATGAGACCCTGTGCTTGGGAAGCACCAGCGAGGCCACGTGGCTGGCCTCTTCCTGCTTTAAATCAAGTGGAGCCAGACGCTGTGATGACACACAGGGACTATGACAAACCCTGGAGGTTCTAACTGAGAAAACAATGACATGTGTGAGTTCCTATGACAACGTCTCAAAACAATGGAAGGAGGGTACCGTTTGCAGATAAGACAACTTCTGAAGTCTATTCAAGTGTTACCTCTTGGGAAAATAGGGAAGACTCATTTTCTCCATAGACAGCGCACACACAGCACTTTGCCACACATAATACAAGGCGGTTTATGGCAGTGGCCGCATATTTTCACGTGTATCACCTTTTGGGCATCTTCTAGGTTTGCTAGAGCCGGCGGCTACTTTTATTCCCCACAAAACACACAGAAATGCATGAGCATTATCTCCTCTCATGGAGCATCTACACTAACAGGAAGAAGAATGTCGTGCTCCAAGTGTACCTGCAAACACGGTTTTCTTCTGAAAACCCAAGTGCATGCAAAGCAAACACGGCATATCACTAAAGCGCACAGGAGAGCAGAGCACCTCTTAGTAGAAAGCATGTAAAGGATAGCTAGTTGGGAGCATTATTTTAAAACGTTTCTATGGAATGAGTTATCCCAGGGAGCCCGTTTGGTACCTGCATTCAAAGGCAAGTCATTATTCGACATCCAACCTTTAACAGAAGGTTCACAGTAAGATCCCCGGAAACGGCATTCCCCTGGTGACTTTTCAATGCTCAGATTGCAGTATCGATACAGCTTGGTAAGCAGTCAGGAGAGGGGCGGCTCAGAGGCTGAAAGCACACAGGTCAGGGCCCTCCTGGGTCCGACAGCCTCACCTGGGCCTCGCTTTCTGCACTGCCCAGGGCTGCTCATGAGATTGTGCCGAAACGGATGTGTGCACGCCAAACAGCTCTCAGCAGGGGCTCAACAGCCAGAAGCCGTTCCACCACACCGTCATCCCCCTTCTAACCAGAGAACACCCGATACAGAAACAGGAGAAACAGGTATTAAATGAGTTGGCAAAGCCAAAATCCACCCGGATCTACCACTCCAAAACAAACATACACCACACTGCCCAATATTGATGGGAGCCAAAAACATGGAAGTCCTGAGAGCCCACACTGACCACAGCCAGACACCACTTCTGCAAGAACCAAGCACGCGCCTAGAGATCGCCCGTGATGACCCAGGAGAGCAGCTTGGAGCAGAGACAAACGTGAAGGAGAGGCACAGGGGCCAGGGTGCTGGGTGTGCCCGTCTGTGTGACCTCACTGAGATTGCCGACCTCTGGCCCTTGGTGTCCGTCCTGTGGAGGAGGTAGCCCCCAAATCCCTGCCTCCCTTCAGCGCTCACTGAGGCTGCCCTGAAGCCTCCCCAGGGCTGAGACCGCTTCGAAATCCTGTCAACTGCACACCCACATAAACAAAGTGTCAAGTACGCAGACAGGAAAAGAAAAGTATGCGAATCCTCCCGTATCCAACAGGCATTGAAAAAGGAACAGGAAAATTGTGGTAGTCTTGAAACCACCACCAGCTATCACGTCCTGTTGAGATGTTTTAGCCAATCAGGAACATCTCTTTACCAAGCACCTGTGTGTTTAGGAAGCCCGTTGACAGATTCCAAACAGCCTCGGAGCCTGCGACCTGACCCCCATTCTACGCGCATCACCTCTCCGGCGGAACAAGCCCCGGACACCATTCAGATGGTGAGGAACAGGAACAAGGGTAGCTTGCCCTCACCACCACCAAACAAGCTCCACCCCGAGGAGCCCGGAGAACAGCGACGTTTGCTTAGACGCTTTCCCACTGACCTTGTCAGAGCGAACGTTCCCATCCCACGCCACCCAGTGTTTGACTCTCCCTGGGATACCAGCAGCCGCCAACCCTCACAACTCTCAAGCTGGAAACAGAGGCCAAGCTGACAGGAGGGAGGCCTCTCTCCATCCCCTACTGAATTCGCTCAGGACACGGAGGTTCCCAAACACACACGGCCCCGGGTATTCCACACCTGGAGAATATTCTAACAACAGACGCTGCAAAGACGTTCCCCTAAAGAGAAACTCAGTTTCTAACTTCCCTTAGGGAAAAATAGGAGGCCCAGAACTTTCCAGAAAATCAAGCCTGGGAGGAAGCCCCTCACCTCTGGCACTTCCTAAACCTGCCTTCCCGCAGGTGCTCAGGGATGTCCCCGCGCCAGCCCCGTCCACCCAGGACGGCAGCAGGGCTCAGGCAGCCAGCACCTGGGCAGCAGGCGAAGCAACCCCAGGGTGAAAACGTCATCCCAGGCACCACTCCCCGGAGCCCCTCAGCAAGAAAAACAGAGGCGGGACCAGAACCGAGGGCTGACTCGAGGCTGGGGAGCCACAGACCCGCACAGTTCAATCATCGGACACGCTCTGCTGTGGACAGAGGAGCCCAGCCCAGGGAGAGGCCAGCACAGAGATCCTCGTGCCGGCTCCACGGGCCAGCGTCCCCCAGGGCTGCAAGTTTGCGATCACAGCTTCAGAATCGGGTTCCAGAATCTTCCGGAATCAAAGACACACCCAACTGTAAAGCTGCCAGGACAGCAGGGCCCAGGAGCAGGCTCAGGGGAGGAGCAGGTAGAAACCCCACACACAGCACACACGTGTGCATGCTTACTCCACACATGCCACCCCTTCACCCGATACTATACACGCAAACGCCTCTATGCACTCCATACACACCCTCAAATACACTCACCAAATGTGATGCGTGTACACACTCCACACACCCTCCAACATACACGGCACACGCATGAACACGCTCACTCCACACACACCTGCTAAATACACTC
This sequence comes from Chlorocebus sabaeus, assembly GCF_047675955.1. Lineage (NCBI taxonomy): Eukaryota > Metazoa > Chordata > Mammalia > Primates > Cercopithecidae > Chlorocebus > Chlorocebus sabaeus. Next base: position 109,921 of record NW_027327634.1, read on the forward strand.
ACCACACACGCACAAACGTGACACACGTGCACACTCATTCCAGACCTCACGCCCCTCACCAAGTACACAGGTGCACACATCCCCAAGTCCAGCACCTGCAGACTCCACAAGCTTTGGTTTCCCCCACTGTTTCTCTCCTCACATGAGATCCACACACACACGTGTCATTTACTGACATCTAACACCCGGGGAGGCCCTTAGACAGAACTGCAGTCACAAGTCGGCTTCATTCAGGCATTCATCACCAGCCCCTGGAAGCCACCTCTCCTGTCCCCACGGGGAGGGGGGGCCGAGACCGCAGGCGTCGCTGGGCTTACAGATCCCCAGGCTGGCAACCCAGCGAAATCAGGAGGGCTCGGCCACGGCCCTGGAGGGAGACGGGTACTGGCTCAGGTATGCGGCACACGGGTCCTCATTTCCATGCGGCGTCACCTACGACAGCGTCGGGTGAAAGCCAGTGGGGCTTGGCATTCCTGGGATAGACGGTCCTGGAATTACAAGGGAAGCTTTTTTACTTCTCCCCTCTGAACACATGAGGTCCATGGTCCCCGCTCACATCTAACCCTGGGAATCGGAATCGGTGACTCCTTGTCCACCTGAGGACCACCCAAGAGGATCCACACACCTGCTGCAACAGCAGCACCGCACCTGGTCCGCAGGGGAGCAAAGCAAATCCCACCTTTTGACGAAAACTGGATTACCCCGACACTGGCAGCCTGCAGTGTGTATATATCGTCAGGCCCCCACATCTGCGGCGCCACCTGCAAGAGGAACACAAACCCTTAGTCCCGGGTTCTCACGATGGCCTGTGAGGTGGATGCTGGCACCTTCTCTTCTCCCAGTGGAGAGGAGAGAAGGCCAGGGCCAGGGCCAGAGCTGGCGTGTCAGGAGGGTCAGGGTTCAAAAACCCCATCATCCGCCTCACAAAGCAGCCCTGACCGTTCAAGTGACTTCTATCATCAGCCTGAAAATGGACCACAGTTACCAGTAATTCTGAGTGCTGTTCCTTCTGACGTCAGACATTTCGCTAGAAAGATTTTGCCAAATCGGCTTTCAAAATCCTATGCTATGAAATGTCTAATGAAAATCTGAGCTGTGAAATAAAGCACACATTTCAATGAATCCCAAAATGACTATCACAAAGGAAGCTGTAACTTGAAGTGAAAAATATCCTCTAAATGACATCAGCCAGAATTACCTGCCATCATTACTGATCCCATATGATTAATGAATTCTACAGCATCATCTCAGATATGAACTTAAAACCATGAGCTGAATGCACATGTTAGCACAACCAAAGTTCTGCTTTCATAAGCAGCACAGGCGTCTCTGGAGAGGATTTTAATTGGGACTACAATGCGCACGGTGGTGGTAAGAGGTTTCATGCCGGCTGTTCTCCAAGGTGCAACACAGAAACACCACTAACCTCGAAGACACCTTTGTAACGAGATGATGAGAGACGATGTGGACAGAATACTGGAAATATTTGAAAAGGAGAAACAATGCAAGGAAAGAATCTTATCAGTTACCCTTTTAACACGCTTAGAAAAAACCGATTTCTCTTTTGGGATGATTAAAGAAGAAAATGACATTTCTGGATTTTTTTTTTTTTTTTACATTTTTCTTTCTGAGACAGGGTCTTGGCTCTGTCACCAAGACTGGAGTACAGTGGAGCAATCACAGCTCACCGTAGCCTTAAGTGTTCTTCCCACCTCGGACTCCAGAGTAGCAGGGACCACAGGCACGCACCACCATACTCAGCTAATTTTTCTGTTGTGAGAGAGATGGGGTGTCTTGCTCTGTTGTCCAGGCTGCTCTTGAACTCCTTGGCCTCACAAAGGGCTGCGATTACATTACGGGCATAAGCCAGCGTGCCCAACCAACCTTTTTCTTAATTCTATAACAATTACGCCGCATTCAGAGGAAGGATAACTATTAGTGAGAAGAAACTTGGCGAAGCAATATGTTGATACGAAAACAAAATGGTAACAATTCCTCATTGTGACATTTGAGTTTGAAACTGTTAACATACCAAGCAAAAATGATAGCTCAAATCAGGTTTTACAAAGAAGTCCAATAGATGATGATTCCAATTGTATGTTTGTTTCTAGATCTGAGAAAGTCAGTCATAGCCAACTTCTACAGTTTTGTTGCCATAGACCCAAGATTAAATCACAATGTGCGGGCGAACGTGCCCCAGGGTGCGGCAGGGAACCCCACGCCCACCAAGCACGCATATGCAGAAATATTTTGCCCAAATCTATTTTCCAACATAGAATTAAAGAGGTCCCATATATACTTTTCTCTCTCCCCACCAAGTATGTGAGGTCAAGTTTATCCTAGTATTCGATAAAAAGGCTCACGTGAAAAAGGGAACAGCAACGCTCAGGCGACCCCCGCAGGCCCCGGCAGATGCTCTATAGCAGAAGGGACGCGGCACAGGCAGGGCTGTGGGTGCACCTGCACCCTCGCTAACCTCATGGTGCAAGCACCCGAGGCTCTACAGATTCCACTCCCAGAGTTAGTGGGAAACTCCATCCTAGCACCGGGATGCTCTCCGTTGCTAGATGTACCTGCTTTAAGATATGCATGAACTGTCCTTACTCTACACACGAGACTCACTAGGAGATACTTTCAGATTTATCGGAAAATAGACATTCCAGCAAATGCATTTCTGTAAGATTCTCTACCTCTTTTCACTGGGTGGGGGGTGGGGGAGGGGGGAGGGGGAAAAGGTAACTTGCCTCCAAGGGTTGGAGACAAAGCCGTTACTGCAAGACAAGAGTGCTGCGCACCCCGGGAACCGCTGCGCCATGAGGCACGAGGCACGAGGCACGAGGCACGAGGCACGGCCGTGCACACCGGACGCAGGAGTAGCACACGAGGCTAGCACAGGTTGACGCCAGCCCTCTCCAGAAGCAGGTCTGTCCCTTCCTCCTCCCCCTCAGCCCCCAGCTCCCTCCAGACCTCAGTGGCTGCTGACAGGGCAGAGGCCACAACTAGAGGAGGCTCTCAACTCCACCAGGGACAGGAGCCCCGGACGCTGGGGACTCCACTGCTGCCCTCCGCGCCCACCTCCCTCTGCTCCGCCTTTCTCAGGAGCGAGGCGTGGCCACTTTGACCCTCTCTTCCCTTCTGTGGCTCCTACAAAAACCAGTGCAGCGAGCCCAGGCTGCCTCGCACGCCACGGATGCCCGGCACAGGCCACATGTCCTCATCCAAGCTCCTGGGGCAAGAAGGCTCTTGCAGTATTTCGCTTTCTGGTTGAGCATCCCCAGCCTGAAATCCAAAGTGCTCCGAAGAGCATTTCCTGCGAGTGTCATATGAGGGAGAGCTCGGAATGGTTCAGGTTTCAGAGCATTTTGGAGTAGGGACGCTCAGCCTGAATTTGAACGTCTTTTCAAGGAGGCCACACACTGAAGCCCCCGATGTCCGCCCCACACAATCCCAGCACACCCTCTGAAGTCCCCAGCAACAAGATTTTTGTTCTTCAAAAAAAAAAAATAATAAAAGGTAAATAGATCAATAAATAAATAACCCCAAGTCACATAAACTCACACGCAACCACTGAAGGGGGTTGTGGACACCTGCACAGACTGGATGAAATGGAACTGTCACATCTTTACCAGGGTAATTTCAAGTCATTCCTCAAAACACACACCTGTTTTACTGAGCTGCATTTTAAGGTGAACACACACAAATCATTTCGGGGAAACAAATGTCACTTTGGGCTGTGTGTGGTTTCTTGACTCCTGGGAATAACTCAGCGTTCACACCCTCACTTCTGGATAAGGGAGAAGATGCAAAGAAATCTGTTAAAACAAAGACATGGAAACAAGTTTAAGAAGGGTTTGAAAGGTTCCTCCTGTCCCCCTGGAGGGGAGAGGAGGACGCCTGGAAGGCTTACGGGGGACAGGAGCACAGCCTCCTCGGTGTGCCATGGACGTCGCCTCGCTGAGGGGAGAGGACGATGCCTGGAAGGCTCACGGGGGTGGGAGCACAGCCTCCTCAGTGCTTTCTACACTCAGCAGCTTCAGAGATTCCCGTAGAAGCAGAACGCGTGAGAACCGAGACCGGAACACACCCCAAAGAAAGGGGATGAGGGGTCAACAAAAGCATTCGCTCATTACCAAGGAGCACGGGCATGACGCCGCTTCAAAGAACGTGTGAAAAAGTCACTCACGGGTGTTTCAGAAAATAAGGGTAGCGTGAGATTGCTCGATCAGTTCAAACAGGCTGCCATCCCCCAGGCCATGAAGCCCCTGAGATGAGCCTCTCACAGTGAACAGAAGTCACTCGCACCTCTGCCAGAGAAAGTCCTACAAGCCGACACGTGACCTCACGAAACCTGGCCTACAGCCCGTCGACCACAGTGAGTCTGACACGGTACATCCCTCCAGATGGTTAAGGACCCCAGCCTTCTCGACACCAGGGATGGGTATCGCGGAAGACAATTTTTCTGAGGGGTGGTTTTGAAATGCAACTGTTCCACCTCAGGTCAGGCATTGGATCCTCATAAGGAGCACCTCCGAGATCCCTTCACATGCCGTTTACAATAGGGTCCCAGCGCCTAGGAGAATCTAAATGCTGCCGCTGATCCAAGAGGAGGCAGAGCTCAGGCGGTCATGCTCACTTCGCCCGCCACTCACCTCCGGCTATGACCCCGCGGTCCCTAACAGACCATGGACCAGCACCAGTCTGCAGTCCAGGACTAAGCCCTACTGGCCAGCACACACACACCAGCCCAGGTGGAGACACTACTCGAGACCCTGGCTGGGCAGGAAGGAAGCCTGAGGGCCATTTCCTGACCAGGATGCCACACCCCCGACCCAAATACAGAGGTTCCCCATAAAAACCCACTGTACACTCACCAGAAAACAGAGCCACACCTGGGCAACACAACGAGACCCCCCATCCCTGCAACAAAGAAAAGAAAATTAGCCAGGCATGCTGGTGCGTGCCCCAGGTCCCAGCTGCTCGGGTGACTGAGGGGGGAGGATCGCCTGAGCCAGGGATCACGCCACCGCATGCCAGCCTGGGTGACAGAGCAAGACCCTGTCTCGGAAAATATAAATAAACTAAAAACCAACAGAAACTGGGTGCATGTAGGGTGGAAGAAACGCCGCAGGAGACTAGCGAACGGCACCACAGGGTTTCTATCAGGAAGAACAGCACGTCTCCCAACCAAGTGCTCCCGCCCTCATGAGACCCTGTGCTTGGGAAACACCAGCGAGGCCACGTGGCTGGCCTCTTCCTGCTTTAAATCAAGTGGAGCCAGACGCTGCGATGACACACAGGGACTATGACAAACCCTGGAGGTTCTAACTGAGAAAACAATGACATGTGTGAGTTCCTATGACAACGTCTCAAAACAATGGAAGGAGGGTACCGTTTGCAGATAAGACAACTTCTGAAGTCTATTCAAGTGTTACCTCTTGGGAAAATAGGGAAGACTCATTTTCTCCATAGACAGCGCACACACAGCACTTTGCCACACATAATACAAGGCGGTTTATGGCAGTGGCCGCATATTTTCACGTGTATCACCTTTTGGGCATCTTCTAGGTTTGCTAGAGCCGGCGGCTACTTTTATTCCCCACAAAACACACAGAAATGCATGAGCATTATCTCCTCTCATGGAGCATCTACACTAACAGGAAGAAGAATGTCGTGCTCCAAGTGTACCTGCAAACACGGTTTTCTTCTGAAAACCCAAGTGCATGCAAAGCAAACACGGCATATCACTAAAGCGCACAGGAGAGCAGAGCACCTCTTAGTAGAAAGCATGTAAAGGATAGCTAGTTGGGAGCATTATTTTAAAACGTTTCTATGGAATGAGTTATCCCAGGGAGCCCGTTTGGTACCTGCATTCAAAGGCAAGTCATTATTCGACATCCAACCTTTAACAGAAGGTTCACAGTAAGATCCCCGGAAACGGCATTCCCCTGGTGACTTTTCAATGCTCAGATTGCAGTATCGATACAGCTTGGTAAGCAGTCAGGAGAGGGGCGGCTCAGAGGCTGAAAGCACACAGGTCAGGGCCCTCCTGGGTCCGACAGCCTCACCTGGGCCTCGCTTTCTGCACTGCCCAGGGCTGCTCATGAGATTGTGCCGAAACGGATGTGTGCACGCCAAACAGCTCTCAGCAGGGGCTCAACAGCCAGAAGCCGTTCCACCACACCGTCATCCCCCTTCTAACCAGAGAACACCCGATACAGAAACAGGAGAAACAGGTATTAAATGAGTTGGCAAAGCCAAAATCCACCCGGATCTACCACTCCAAAACAAACATACACCACACTGCCCAATATTGATGGGAGCCAAAAACATGGAAGTCCTGAGAGCCCACACTGACCACAGCCAGACACCACTTCTGCAAGAACCAAGCACGCGCCTAGAGATCGCCCGTGATGACCCAGGAGAGCAGCTTGGAGCAGAGACAAACGTGAAGGAGAGGCACAGGGGCCAGGGTGCTGGGTGTGCCCGTCTGTGTGACCTCACTGAGATTGCTGACCTCTGGCCCTTGGTGTCCGTCCTGTGGAGGAGGTAGCCCCCAAATCCCTGCCTCCCTTCAGCGCTCACTGAGGCTGCCCTGAAGCCTCCCCAGGGCTGAGACCGCTTCGAAATCCTGTCAACTGCACACCCACATAAGCACACAAATAAACAAAGTGTCAAGTACGCAGACAGGAAAAGAAAAGTATGCGAATCCTCCCGTATCCAACAGGCATTGAAAAAGGAACAGGAAAATTGTGGTAGTCTTGAAACCACCACCAGCTATCACGTCCTGTTGAGATGTTTTAGCCAATCAGGAACATCTCTTTACCAAGCACCTGTGTGTTTAGGAAGCCCGTTGACAGATTCCAAACAGCCTCGGAGCCTGCGACCTGACCCCCATTCTACGCGCATCACCTCTCCGGCGGAACAAGCCCTGGACACCATTCAGATGGCGAGGAACAGGAGCAAGGGTAGCGTTCCCTCACCACCACCAAACAAGCTCGACCCCGAGGAGCCCGGAGAACAGCGACGTTTGCTTAGACGCTTTCCCACTGACCTTGTCAGAGCGAACGTTCCCATCCCACGCCACCCAGTGTTTGACTCTCCCTGGGATGCCAGCAGCCGCCAACCCTCACAACTCACAAGCTGGAAACAGAGGCCAAGCTGACAGGAGGGAGGCCTCTCTCCATCCCCTACTGAATTCGCTCAGGACACGGAGGTTCCCAAACACACACGGCCCCGGGTATTCCACACCTGGAGAACATTCTAACAACAGACGCTGCAAAGACGTTCCCCTAAAGAGAAACTCAGTTTCTAACTTCCCTTAGGGAAAAATAGGAGGCCCAGAACTTTCCAGAAAATCAAGCCTGGGAGGAAGCCCCTCACCTCTGGCACTTCCTAAACCTGCCTTCCCGCAGGTGCTCAGGGATGTCCCCGCGCCAGCCCCGTCCACCCAGGACGGCAGCAGGGCTCAGGCAGCCAGCACCTGGGCAGCAGGCGAAGCAACCCCAGGGTGAAAACGTCATCCCAGGCACCACTCCCCGGAGCCCCTCAGCAAGAAAAACAGAGGCGGGACCAGAACCGAGGGCTGACTCGAGGCTGGGGAGCCACAGACCCGCACAGTTCAATCATCGGACACGCTCTGCTGTGGACAGAGGAGCCCAGCCCAGGGAGAGGCCAGCACAGAGATCCTCGTGCCGGCTCCACGGGCCAGCGTCCCCCAGGGCTGCAAGTTTGCGATCACAGCTTCAGAATCGGGTTCCAGAATCTTCCGGAATCAAAGACACACCCAACTGTAAAGCTGCCAGGACAGCAGGGCCCAGGAGCAGGCTCAGGGGAGGAGCAGGTAGAAACCCCACACACAGCACACACGTGTGCATGCTTACTCCACACATGCCACCCCTTCACCCGATACTATACACGCAAACGCCTCTATGCACTCCATACACACCCTCAAATACACTCACCAAATGTGATGCGTGTACACACTCCACACACCCTCCAACATACACGGCACACGCATGAACACGCTCACTCCACACACACCTGCTAAATACACTCACCACACACGCACAAACGTGACACACGTGCACACTCATTCCAGACCTCACGCCCCTCACCAAGTACACAGGTGCACACATCCCCAAGTCCAGCACCTGCAGACTCCACAAGCTTTGGTTTCCCCCACTGTTTCTCTCATCACATGAGATCCACACACACACGTGTCATTTACTGACATCTAACACCCGGGGAGGCCCTTAGACAGAACTGCAGTCACAAGTCGGCTTCATTCAGGCATTCATCACCAGCCCCTGGAAGCCACCTCTCCTGTCCCCACGGGGAGGGGGGGCCGAGACCGCAGGCGTCGCTGGGCTTACAGATCCCCAGGCTGGCAACCCAGCGAAATCAGGAGGGCTCGGCCACGGCCCTGGAGGGAGACGGGTACTGGCTCAGGTATGCGGCACACGGGTCCTCATTTCCATGCGGCGTCACCTACGACAGCGTCGGGTGAAAGCCAGTGGGGCTTGGCATTCCTGGGATAGACGGTCCTGGAATTACAAGGGAAGCTTTTTCACTTCTCCCCTCTGAACACATGAGGTCCATGGTCCCCGCTCACATCTAACCCTGGGAATCGGAATCGGTGACTCCTTGTCTACCTGAGGACCACCCAAGAGGATCCACACACCTGCTGCAACAGCAGCACCGCACCTGGTCCGCAGGGGAGCAAAGCAAATCCCACCTTTTGACGAAAACTGGATTACCCCGACACTGGCAGCCTGCAGTGTGTATATATCGTCAGGCCCCCACATCTGCGGCGCCACCTGCAAGAGGAACACAAACCCTTAGTCCCGGGTTCTCACGATGGCCTGTGAGGTGGATGCTGGCACCTTCTCTTCTCCCAGTGGAGAGGAGAGAAGGCCAGGGCCAGGGCCAGAGCTGGCGTGTCAGGAGGGTCAGGGTTCAAAAACCCCATCATCCGCCTCACAAAGCAGCCCTGACCGTTCAAGTGACTTCTATCATCAGCCTGAAAATGGACCACAGTTACCAGTAATTCTGAGTGCTGTTCCTTCTGACGTCAGACATTTCGCTAGAAAGATTTTGCCAAATCGGCTTTCAAAATCCTATGCTATGAAATGTCTAATGAAAATCTGAGCTGTGAAATAAAGCACACATTTCAATGAATCCCAAAATGACTATCACAAAGGAAGCTGTAACTTGAAGTGAAAAATATCCTCTAAATGACATCAGCCAGAATTACCTGCCATCATTACTGATCCCATATGATTAATGAATTCTACAGCATCATCTCAGATATGAACTTAAAACCATGAGCTGAATGCACATGTTAGCACAACCAAAGTTCTGCTTTCATAAGCAGCACAGGCGTCTCTGGAGAGGATTTTAATTGGGACTACAATGCGCACGGTGGTGGTAAGAGGTTTCATGCCGGCTGTTCTCCAAGGTGCAACACAGAAACACCACTAACCTCGAAGACACCTTTGTAACGAGATGATGAGAGACGATGTGGACAGAATACTGGAAATATTTGAAAAGGAGAAACAATGCAAGGAAAGAATCTTATCAGTTACCCTTTTAACACGCTTAGAAAAAACCGATTTCTCTTTTGGGATGATTAAAGAAGAAAATGACATTTCTGGATTTTTTTTTTTTTTTTACATTTTTCTTTCTGAGACAGGGTCTTGGCTCTGTCACCAAGACTGGAGTACAGTGGAGCAATCACAGCTCACCGTAGCCTTAAGTGTTCTTCCCACCTCGGACTCCAGAGTAGCAGGGACCACAGGCACGCACCACCATACTCAGCTAATTTTTCTGTTGTGAGAGAGATGGGGTGTCTTGCTCTGTTGTCCAGGCTGCTCTTGAACTCCTTGGCCTCACAAAGGGCTGCGATTACATTACGGGCATAAGCCAGCGTGCCCAACCAACCTTTTTCTTAATTCTATAACAATTACGCCGCATTCAGAGGAAGGATAACTATTAGTGAGAAGAAACTTGGCGAAGCAATATGTTGATACGAAAACAAAATGGTAACAATTCCTCATTGTGACATTTGAGTTTGAAACTGTTAACATACCAAGCAAAAATGATAGCTCAAATCAGGTTTTACAAAGAAGTCCAATAGATGATGATTCCAATTGTATGTTTGTTTCTAGATCTGAGAAAGTCAGTCATAGCCAACTTCTACAGTTTTGTTGCCATAGACCCAAGATTAAATCACAATGTGCGGGCGAACGTGCCCCAGGGTGCGGCAGGGAACCCCACGCCCACCAAGCACGCATATGCAGAAATATTTTGCCCAAATCTATTTTCCAACATAGAATTAAAGAGGTCCCATATATACTTTTCTCTCTCCCCACCAAGTATGTGAGGTCAAGTTTATCCTAGTATTCGATAAAAAGGCTCACGTGAAAAAGGGAACAGCAACGCTCAGGCGACCCCCGCAGGCCCCGGCAGATGCTCTATAGCAGAAGGGACGCGGCACAGGCAGGGCTGTGGGTGCACCTGCACCCTCGCTAACCTCATGGTGCAAGCACCCGAGGCTCTACAGATTCCACTCCCAGAGTTAGTGGGAAACTCCATCCTAGCACCGGGATGCTCTCCGTTGCTAGATGTACCTGCTTTAAGATATGCATGAACTGTCCTTACTCTACACACGAGACTCACTAGGAGATACTTTCAGATTTATCGGAAAATAGACATTCCAGCAAATGCATTTCTGTAAGATTCTCTACCTCTTTTCACTGGGTGGGGGGTGGGGGAGGGGGGGAGGGGGAAAAGGTAACTTGCCTCCAAGGGTTGGAGACAAAGCCGTTACTGCAAGACAAGAGTGCTGCGCACCCCAGGAACCGCTGCGCCACGAGGCACGAGGCACGAGGCACGAGGCACGGCCGTGCACACCGGACACAGGAGTAGCACACGAGGCTAGCACAGGTTGACGCCAGCCCTCTCCAGAAGCAGGTCTGTCCCTTCCTCCTCCCCCTCAGCCCCCAGCTCCCTCCAGACCTCAGTGGCTGCTGACAGGGCAGAGGCCACAACTAGAGGAGGCTCTCAACTCCACCAGGGACAGGAGCCCCGGACGCTGGGGACTCCACTGCTGCCCTCCGCGCCCACCTCCCTCTGCTCCGCCTTTCTCAGGAGCGAGGCGTGGCCACTTTGACCCTCTCTTCCCTTCTGTGGCTCCTACAAAAACCAGTGCAGCGAGCCCAGGCTGCCTCGCACGCCACGGATGCCCGGCACAGGCCACATGTCCTCATCCAAGCTCCTGGGGCAAGAAGGCTCTTGCAGTATTTCGCTTTCTGGTTGAGCATCCCCAGCCTGAAATCCAAAGTGCTCCGAAGAGCATTTCCTGCGAGTGTCATATGAGGGAGAGCTCGGAATGGTTCAGGTTTCAGAGCATTTTGGAGTAGGGACGCTCAGCCTGAATTTGAACGTCTTTTCAAGGAGGCCACACACTGAAGCCCCCGATGTCCGCCCCACACAATCCCAGCACACCCTCTGAAGTCCCCAGCAACAAGATTTTTGTTCTTCAAAAAAAAAAATAATAAAAGGTAAATAGATCAATAAATAAATAACCCCAAGTCACATAAACTCACACGCAACCACTGAAGGGGGTTGTGGACACCTGCACAGACTGGATGAAATGGAACTGTCACATCTTTACCAGGGTAATTTCAAGTCATTCCTCAAAACACACACCTGTTTTACTGAGCTGCATTTTAAGGTGAACACACACAAATCATTTCGGGGAAACAAATGTCACTTTGGGCTGTGTGTGGTTTCTTGACTCCTGGGAATAACTCAGCGTTCACACCCTCACTTCTGGATAAGGGAGAAGATGCAAAGAAATCTGTTAAAACAAAGACATGGAAACAAGTTTAAGAAGGGTTTGAAAGGTTCCTCCTGTCCCCCTGGAGGGGAGAGGAGGACGCCTGGAAGGCTTACGGGGGACAGGAGCACAGCCTCCTCGGTGTGCCATGGACGTCGCCTCGCTGAGGGGAGAGGACGATGCCTGGAAGGCTCACGGGGGTGGGAGCACAGCCTCCTCAGTGCTTTCTACACTCAGCAGCTTCAGAGATTCCCGTAGAAGCAGAACGCGTGAGAACCGAGACCGGAACACACCCCAAAGAAAGGGGATGAGGGGTCAACAAAAGCATTCGCTCATTACCAAGGAGCACGGGCATGACGCCGCTTCAAAGAACGTGTGAAAAAGTCACTCACGGGTGTTTCAGAAAATAAGGGTAGCGTGAGATTGCTCGATCAGTTCAAACAGGCTGCCATCCCCCAGGCCATGAAGCCCCTGAGATGAGCCTCTCACAGTGAACAGAAGTCACTCGCACCTCTGCCAGAGAAAGTCCTACAAGCCGACACGTGACCTCACGAAACCTGGCCTACAGCCCGTCGACCACAGTGAGTCTGACACGGTACATCCCTCCAGATGGTTAAGGACCCCAGCCTTCTCGACACCAGGGATGGGTATCGCGGAAGACAATTTTTCTGAGGGGTGGTTTTGAAATGCAACTGTTCCACCTCAGGTCAGGCATTGGATCCTCATAAGGAGCACCTCCGAGATCCCTTCACATGCCGTTTACAATAGGGTCCCAGCGCCTAGGAGAATCTAAATGCTGCCGCTGATCCAAGAGGAGGCAGAGCTCAGGCGGTCATGCTCACTTCGCCCGCCACTCACCTCCGGCTATGACCCCGCGGTCCCTAACAGACCATGGACCAGCACCAGTCTGCAGTCCAGGACTAAGCCCTACTGGCCAGCACACACACACCAGCCCAGGTGGAGACACTACTCGTGACCCTGGCTGGGCAGGAAGGAAGCCTGAGGGCCATTTCCTGACCAGGATGCCACACCCCCGACCCAAATACAGAGGTTCCCCATAAAAACCCACTGTACACTCACCAGAAAACAGAGCCACACCTGGGCAACACAACGAGACCCCCCATCCCTGCAACAAAGAAAAGAAAATTAGCCAGGCATGCTGGTGCGTGCCCCAGGTCCCAGCTGCTCGGGTGACTGAGGGGGGAGGATCGCCTGAGCCAGGGATCACGCCACCGCATGCCAGCCTGGGTGACAGAGCAAGACCCTGTCTCGGAAAATATAAATAAACTAAAAACCAACAGAAACTGGGTGCATGTAGGGTGGAAGAAACGCCGCAGGAGACTAGCGAACGGCACCACAGGGTTTCTATCAGGAAGAACAGCACGTCTCCCAACCAAGTGCTCCCGCCCTCATGAGACCCTGTGCTTGGGAAGCACCAGCGAGGCCACGTGGCTGGCCTCTTCCTGCTTTAAATCAAGTGGAGCCAGACGCTGTGATGACACACAGGGACTATGACAAACCCTGGAGGTTCTAACTGAGAAAACAATGACATGTGTGAGTTCCTATGACAACGTCTCAAAACAATGGAAGGAGGGTACCGTTTGCAGATAAGACAACTTCTGAAGTCTATTCAAGTGTTACCTCTTGGGAAAATAGGGAAGACTCATTTTCTCCATAGACAGCGCACACACAGCACTTTGCCACACATAATACAAGGCGGTTTATGGCAGTGGCCGCATATTTTCACGTGTATCACCTTTTGGGCATCTTCTAGGTTTGCTAGAGCCGGCGGCTACTTTTATTCCCCACAAAACACACAGAAATGCATGAGCATTATCTCCTCTCATGGAGCATCTACACTAACAGGAAGAAGAATGTCGTGCTCCAAGTGTACCTGCAAACACGGTTTTCTTCTGAAAACCCAAGTGCATGCAAAGCAAACACGGCATATCACTAAAGCGCACAGGAGAGCAGAGCACCTCTTAGTAGAAAGCATGTAAAGGATAGCTAGTTGGGAGCATTATTTTAAAACGTTTCTATGGAATGAGTTATCCCAGGGAGCCCGTTTGGTACCTGCATTCAAAGGCAAGTCATTATTCGACATCCAACCTTTAACAGAAGGTTCACAGTAAGATCCCCGGAAACGGCATTCCCCTGGTGACTTTTCAATGCTCAGATTGCAGTATCGATACAGCTTGGTAAGCAGTCAGGAGAGGGGCGGCTCAGAGGCTGAAAGCACACAGGTCAGGGCCCTCCTGGGTCCGACAGCCTCACCTGGGCCTCGCTTTCTGCACTGCCCAGGGCTGCTCATGAGATTGTGCCGAAACGGATGTGTGCACGCCAAACAGCTCTCAGCAGGGGCTCAACAGCCAGAAGCCGTTCCACCACACCGTCATCCCCCTTCTAACCAGAGAACACCCGATACAGAAACAGGAGAAACAGGTATTAAATGAGTTGGCAAAGCCAAAATCCACCCGGATCTACCACTCCAAAACAAACATACACCACACTGCCCAATATTGATGGGAGCCAAAAACATGGAAGTCCTGAGAGCCCACACTGACCACAGCCAGACACCACTTCTGCAAGAACCAAGCACGCGCCTAGAGATCGCCCGTGATGACCCAGGAGAGCAGCTTGGAGCAGAGACAAACGTGAAGGAGAGGCACAGGGGCCAGGGTGCTGGGTGTGCCCGTCTGTGTGACCTCACTGAGATTGCCGACCTCTGGCCCTTGGTGTCCGTCCTGTGGAGGAGGTAGCCCCCAAATCCCTGCCTCCCTTCAGCGCTCACTGAGGCTGCCCTGAAGCCTCCCCAGGGCTGAGACCGCTTCGAAATCCTGTCAACTGCACACCCACATAAACAAAGTGTCAAGTACGCAGACAGGAAAAGAAAAGTATGCGAATCCTCCCGTATCCAACAGGCATTGAAAAAGGAACAGGAAAATTGTGGTAGTCTTGAAACCACCACCAGCTATCACGTCCTGTTGAGATGTTTTAGCCAATCAGGAACATCTCTTTACCAAGCACCTGTGTGTTTAGGAAGCCCGTTGACAGATTCCAAACAGCCTCGGAGCCTGCGACCTGACCCCCATTCTACGCGCATCACCTCTCCGGCGGAACAAGCCCCGGACACCATTCAGATGGTGAGGAACAGGAACAAGGGTAGCTTGCCCTCACCACCACCAAACAAGCTCCACCCCGAGGAGCCCGGAGAACAGCGACGTTTGCTTAGACGCTTTCCCACTGACCTTGTCAGAGCGAACGTTCCCATCCCACGCCACCCAGTGTTTGACTCTCCCTGGGATACCAGCAGCCGCCAACCCTCACAACTCTCAAGCTGGAAACAGAGGCCAAGCTGACAGGAGGGAGGCCTCTCTCCATCCCCTACTGAATTCGCTCAGGACACGGAGGTTCCCAAACACACACGGCCCCGGGTATTCCACACCTGGAGAATATTCTAACAACAGACGCTGCAAAGACGTTCCCCTAAAGAGAAACTCAGTTTCTAACTTCCCTTAGGGAAAAATAGGAGGCCCAGAACTTTCCAGAAAATCAAGCCTGGGAGGAAGCCCCTCACCTCTGGCACTTCCTAAACCTGCCTTCCCGCAGGTGCTCAGGGATGTCCCCGCGCCAGCCCCGTCCACCCAGGACGGCAGCAGGGCTCAGGCAGCCAGCACCTGGGCAGCAGGCGAAGCAACCCCAGGGTGAAAACGTCATCCCAGGCACCACTCCCCGGAGCCCCTCAGCAAGAAAAACAGAGGCGGGACCAGAACCGAGGGCTGACTCGAGGCTGGGGAGCCACAGACCCGCACAGTTCAATCATCGGACACGCTCTGCTGTGGACAGAGGAGCCCAGCCCAGGGAGAGGCCAGCACAGAGATCCTCGTGCCGGCTCCACGGGCCAGCGTCCCCCAGGGCTGCAAGTTTGCGATCACAGCTTCAGAATCGGGTTCCAGAATCTTCCGGAATCAAAGACACACCCAACTGTAAAGCTGCCAGGACAGCAGGGCCCAGGAGCAGGCTCAGGGGAGGAGCAGGTAGAAACCCCACACACAGCACACACGTGTGCATGCTTACTCCACACATGCCACCCCTTCACCCGATACTATACACGCAAACGCCTCTATGCACTCCATACACACCCTCAAATACACTCACCAAATGTGATGCGTGTACACACTCCACACACCCTCCAACATACACGGCACACGCATGAACACGCTCACTCCACACACACCTGCTAAATACACTCACCACACACGCACAAACGTGACACACGTGCACACTCATTCCAGACCTCACGCCCCTCACCAAGTACACAGGTGCACACATCCCCAAGTCCAGCACCTGCAGACTCCACAAGCTTTGGTTTCCCCCACTGTTTCTCTCCTCACATGAGATCCACACACACACGTGTCATTTACTGACATCTAACACCCGGGGAGGCCCTTAGACAGAACTGCAGTCACAAGTCGGCTTCATTCAGGCATTCATCACCAGCCCCTGGAAGCCACCTCTCCTGTCCCCACGGGGAGGGGGGGCCGAGACCGCAGGCGTCGCTGGGCTTACAGATCCCCAGGCTGGCAACCCAGCGAAATCAGGAGGGCTCGGCCACGGCCCTGGAGGGAGACGGGTACTGGCTCAGGTATGCGGCACACGGGTCCTCATTTCCATGCGGCGTCACCTACGACAGCGTCGGGTGAAAGCCAGTGGGGCTTGGCATTCCTGGGATAGACGGTCCTGGAATTACAAGGGAAGCTTTTTTACTTCTCCCCTCTGAACACATGAGGTCCATGGTCCCCGCTCACATCTAACCCTGGGAATCGGAATCGGTGACTCCTTGTCCACCTGAGGACCACCCAAGAGGATCCACACACCTGCTGCAACAGCAGCACCGCACCTGGTCCGCAGGGGAGCAAAGCAAATCCCACCTTTTGACGAAAACTGGATTACCCCGACACTGGCAGCCTGCAGTGTGTATATATCGTCAGGCCCCCACATCTGCGGCGCCACCTGCAAGAGGAACACAAACCCTTAGTCCCGGGTTCTCACGATGGCCTGTGAGGTGGATGCTGGCACCTTCTCTTCTCCCAGTGGAGAGGAGAGAAGGCCAGGGCCAGGGCCAGAGCTGGCGTGTCAGGAGGGTCAGGGTTCAAAAACCCCATCATCCGCCTCACAAAGCAGCCCTGACCGTTCAAGTGACTTCTATCATCAGCCTGAAAATGGACCACAGTTACCAGTAATTCTGAGTGCTGTTCCTTCTGACGTCAGACATTTCGCTAGAAAGATTTTGCCAAATCGGCTTTCAAAATCCTATGCTATGAAATGTCTAATGAAAATCTGAGCTGTGAAATAAAGCACACATTTCAATGAATCCCAAAATGACTATCACAAAGGAAGCTGTAACTTGAAGTGAAAAATATCCTCTAAATGACATCAGCCAGAATTACCTGCCATCATTACTGATCCCATATGATTAATGAATTCTACAGCATCATCTCAGATATGAACTTAAAACCATGAGCTGAATGCACATGTTAGCACAACCAAAGTTCTGCTTTCATAAGCAGCACAGGCGTCTCTGGAGAGGATTTTAATTGGGACTACAATGCGCACGGTGGTGGTAAGAGGTTTCATGCCGGCTGTTCTCCAAGGTGCAACACAGAAACACCACTAACCTCGAAGACACCTTTGTAACGAGATGATGAGAGACGATGTGGACAGAATACTGGAAATATTTGAAAAGGAGAAACAATGCAAGGAAAGAATCTTATCAGTTACCCTTTTAACACGCTTAGAAAAAACCGATTTCTCTTTTGGGATGATTAAAGAAGAAAATGACATTTCTGGATTTTTTTTTTTTTTTTACATTTTTCTTTCTGAGACAGGGTCTTGGCTCTGTCACCAAGACTGGAGTACAGTGGAGCAATCACAGCTCACCGTAGCCTTAAGTGTTCTTCCCACCTCGGACTCCAGAGTAGCAGGGACCACAGGCACGCACCACCATACTCAGCTAATTTTTCTGTTGTGAGAGAGATGGGGTGTCTTGCTCTGTTGTCCAGGCTGCTCTTGAACTCCTTGGCCTCACAAAGGGCTGCGATTACATTACGGGCATAAGCCAGCGTGCCCAACCAACCTTTTTCTTAATTCTATAACAATTACGCCGCATTCAGAGGAAGGATAACTATTAGTGAGAAGAAACTTGGCGAAGCAATATGTTGATACGAAAACAAAATGGTAACAATTCCTCATTGTGACATTTGAGTTTGAAACTGTTAACATACCAAGCAAAAATGATAGCTCAAATCAGGTTTTACAAAGAAGTCCAATAGATGATGATTCCAATTGTATGTTTGTTTCTAGATCTGAGAAAGTCAGTCATAGCCAACTTCTACAGTTTTGTTGCCATAGACCCAAGATTAAATCACAATGTGCGGGCGAACGTGCCCCAGGGTGCGGCAGGGAACCCCACGCCCACCAAGCACGCATATGCAGAAATATTTTGCCCAAATCTATTTTCCAACATAGAATTAAAGAGGTCCCATATATACTTTTCTCTCTCCCCACCAAGTATGTGAGGTCAAGTTTATCCTAGTATTCGATAAAAAGGCTCACGTGAAAAAGGGAACAGCAACGCTCAGGCGACCCCCGCAGGCCCCGGCAGATGCTCTATAGCAGAAGGGACGCGGCACAGGCAGGGCTGTGGGTGCACCTGCACCCTCGCTAACCTCATGGTGCAAGCACCCGAGGCTCTACAGATTCCACTCCCAGAGTTAGTGGGAAACTCCATCCTAGCACCGGGATGCTCTCCGTTGCTAGATGTACCTGCTTTAAGATATGCATGAACTGTCCTTACTCTACACACGAGACTCACTAGGAGATACTTTCAGATTTATCGGAAAATAGACATTCCAGCAAATGCATTTCTGTAAGATTCTCTACCTCTTTTCACTGGGTGGGGGGTGGGGGAGGGGGGAGGGGGAAAAGGTAACTTGCCTCCAAGGGTTGGAGACAAAGCCGTTACTGCAAGACAAGAGTGCTGCGCACCCCGGGAACCGCTGCGCCATGAGGCACGAGGCACGAGGCACGAGGCACGAGGCACGGCCGTGCACACCGGACGCAGGAGTAGCACACGAGGCTAGCACAGGTTGACGCCAGCCCTCTCCAGAAGCAGGTCTGTCCCTTCCTCCTCCCCCTCAGCCCCCAGCTCCCTCCAGACCTCAGTGGCTGCTGACAGGGCAGAGGCCACAACTAGAGGAGGCTCTCAACTCCACCAGGGACAGGAGCCCCGGACGCTGGGGACTCCACTGCTGCCCTCCGCGCCCACCTCCCTCTGCTCCGCCTTTCTCAGGAGCGAGGCGTGGCCACTTTGACCCTCTCTTCCCTTCTGTGGCTCCTACAAAAACCAGTGCAGCGAGCCCAGGCTGCCTCGCACGCCACGGATGCCCGGCACAGGCCACATGTCCTCATCCAAGCTCCTGGGGCAAGAAGGCTCTTGCAGTATTTCGCTTTCTGGTTGAGCATCCCCAGCCTGAAATCCAAAGTGCTCCGAAGAGCATTTCCTGCGAGTGTCATATGAGGGAGAGCTCGGAATGGTTCAGGTTTCAGAGCATTTTGGAGTAGGGACGCTCAGCCTGAATTTGAACGTCTTTTCAAGGAGGCCACACACTGAAGCCCCCGATGTCCGCCCCACACAATCCCAGCACACCCTCTGAAGTCCCCAGCAACAAGATTTTTGTTCTTCAAAAAAAAAAAATAATAAAAGGTAAATAGATCAATAAATAAATAACCCCAAGTCACATAAACTCACACGCAACCACTGAAGGGGGTTGTGGACACCTGCACAGACTGGATGAAATGGAACTGTCACATCTTTACCAGGGTAATTTCAAGTCATTCCTCAAAACACACACCTGTTTTACTGAGCTGCATTTTAAGGTGAACACACACAAATCATTTCGGGGAAACAAATGTCACTTTGGGCTGTGTGTGGTTTCTTGACTCCTGGGAATAACTCAGCGTTCACACCCTCACTTCTGGATAAGGGAGAAGATGCAAAGAAATCTGTTAAAACAAAGACATGGAAACAAGTTTAAGAAGGGTTTGAAAGGTTCCTCCTGTCCCCCTGGAGGGGAGAGGAGGACGCCTGGAAGGCTTACGGGGGACAGGAGCACAGCCTCCTCGGTGTGCCATGGACGTCGCCTCGCTGAGGGGAGAGGACGATGCCTGGAAGGCTCACGGGGGTGGGAGCACAGCCTCCTCAGTGCTTTCTACACTCAGCAGCTTCAGAGATTCCCGTAGAAGCAGAACGCGTGAGAACCGAGACCGGAACACACCCCAAAGAAAGGGGATGAGGGGTCAACAAAAGCATTCGCTCATTACCAAGGAGCACGGGCATGACGCCGCTTCAAAGAACGTGTGAAAAAGTCACTCACGGGTGTTTCAGAAAATAAGGGTAGCGTGAGATTGCTCGATCAGTTCAAACAGGCTGCCATCCCCCAGGCCATGAAGCCCCTGAGATGAGCCTCTCACAGTGAACAGAAGTCACTCGCACCTCTGCCAGAGAAAGTCCTACAAGCCGACACGTGACCTCACGAAACCTGGCCTACAGCCCGTCGACCACAGTGAGTCTGACACGGTACATCCCTCCAGATGGTTAAGGACCCCAGCCTTCTCGACACCAGGGATGGGTATCGCGGAAGACAATTTTTCTGAGGGGTGGTTTTGAAATGCAACTGTTCCACCTCAGGTCAGGCATTGGATCCTCATAAGGAGCACCTCCGAGATCCCTTCACATGCCGTTTACAATAGGGTCCCAGCGCCTAGGAGAATCTAAATGCTGCCGCTGATCCAAGAGGAGGCAGAGCTCAGGCGGTCATGCTCACTTCGCCCGCCACTCACCTCCGGCTATGACCCCGCGGTCCCTAACAGACCATGGACCAGCACCAGTCTGCAGTCCAGGACTAAGCCCTACTGGCCAGCACACACACACCAGCCCAGGTGGAGACACTACTCGAGACCCTGGCTGGGCAGGAAGGAAGCCTGAGGGCCATTTCCTGACCAGGATGCCACACCCCCGACCCAAATACAGAGGTTCCCCATAAAAACCCACTGTACACTCACCAGAAAACAGAGCCACACCTGGGCAACACAACGAGACCCCCCATCCCTGCAACAAAGAAAAGAAAATTAGCCAGGCATGCTGGTGCGTGCCCCAGGTCCCAGCTGCTCGGGTGACTGAGGGGGGAGGATCGCCTGAGCCAGGGATCACGCCACCGCATGCCAGCCTGGGTGACAGAGCAAGACCCTGTCTCGGAAAATATAAATAAACTAAAAACCAACAGAAACTGGGTGCATGTAGGGTGGAAGAAACGCCGCAGGAGACTAGCGAACGGCACCACAGGGTTTCTATCAGGAAGAACAGCACGTCTCCCAACCAAGTGCTCCCGCCCTCATGAGACCCTGTGCTTGGGAAACACCAGCGAGGCCACGTGGCTGGCCTCTTCCTGCTTTAAATCAAGTGGAGCCAGACGCTGCGATGACACACAGGGACTATGACAAACCCTGGAGGTTCTAACTGAGAAAACAATGACATGTGTGAGTTCCTATGACAACGTCTCAAAACAATGGAAGGAGGGTACCGTTTGCAGATAAGACAACTTCTGAAGTCTATTCAAGTGTTACCTCTTGGGAAAATAGGGAAGACTCATTTTCTCCATAGACAGCGCACACACAGCACTTTGCCACACATAATACAAGGCGGTTTATGGCAGTGGCCGCATATTTTCACGTGTATCACCTTTTGGGCATCTTCTAGGTTTGCTAGAGCCGGCGGCTACTTTTATTCCCCACAAAACACACAGAAATGCATGAGCATTATCTCCTCTCATGGAGCATCTACACTAACAGGAAGAAGAATGTCGTGCTCCAAGTGTACCTGCAAACACGGTTTTCTTCTGAAAACCCAAGTGCATGCAAAGCAAACACGGCATATCACTAAAGCGCACAGGAGAGCAGAGCACCTCTTAGTAGAAAGCATGTAAAGGATAGCTAGTTGGGAGCATTATTTTAAAACGTTTCTATGGAATGAGTTATCCCAGGGAGCCCGTTTGGTACCTGCATTCAAAGGCAAGTCATTATTCGACATCCAACCTTTAACAGAAGGTTCACAGTAAGATCCCCGGAAACGGCATTCCCCTGGTGACTTTTCAATGCTCAGATTGCAGTATCGATACAGCTTGGTAAGCAGTCAGGAGAGGGGCGGCTCAGAGGCTGAAAGCACACAGGTCAGGGCCCTCCTGGGTCCGACAGCCTCACCTGGGCCTCGCTTTCTGCACTGCCCAGGGCTGCTCATGAGATTGTGCCGAAACGGATGTGTGCACGCCAAACAGCTCTCAGCAGGGGCTCAACAGCCAGAAGCCGTTCCACCACACCGTCATCCCCCTTCTAACCAGAGAACACCCGATACAGAAACAGGAGAAACAGGTATTAAATGAGTTGGCAAAGCCAAAATCCACCCGGATCTACCACTCCAAAACAAACATACACCACACTGCCCAATATTGATGGGAGCCAAAAACATGGAAGTCCTGAGAGCCCACACTGACCACAGCCAGACACCACTTCTGCAAGAACCAAGCACGCGCCTAGAGATCGCCCGTGATGACCCAGGAGAGCAGCTTGGAGCAGAGACAAACGTGAAGGAGAGGCACAGGGGCCAGGGTGCTGGGTGTGCCCGTCTGTGTGACCTCACTGAGATTGCTGACCTCTGGCCCTTGGTGTCCGTCCTGTGGAGGAGGTAGCCCCCAAATCCCTGCCTCCCTTCAGCGCTCACTGAGGCTGCCCTGAAGCCTCCCCAGGGCTGAGACCGCTTCGAAATCCTGTCAACTGCACACCCACATAAGCACACAAATAAACAAAGTGTCAAGTACGCAGACAGGAAAAGAAAAGTATGCGAATCCTCCCGTATCCAACAGGCATTGAAAAAGGAACAGGAAAATTGTGGTAGTCTTGAAACCACCACCAGCTATCACGTCCTGTTGAGATGTTTTAGCCAATCAGGAACATCTCTTTACCAAGCACCTGTGTGTTTAGGAAGCCCGTTGACAGATTCCAAACAGCCTCGGAGCCTGCGACCTGACCCCCATTCTACGCGCATCACCTCTCCGGCGGAACAAGCCCTGGACACCATTCAGATGGCGAGGAACAGGAGCAAGGGTAGCGTTCCCTCACCACCACCAAACAAGCTCGACCCCGAGGAGCCCGGAGAACAGCGACGTTTGCTTAGACGCTTTCCCACTGACCTTGTCAGAGCGAACGTTCCCATCCCACGCCACCCAGTGTTTGACTCTCCCTGGGATGCCAGCAGCCGCCAACCCTCACAACTCACAAGCTGGAAACAGAGGCCAAGCTGACAGGAGGGAGGCCTCTCTCCATCCCCTACTGAATTCGCTCAGGACACGGAGGTTCCCAAACACACACGGCCCCGGGTATTCCACACCTGGAGAACATTCTAACAACAGACGCTGCAAAGACGTTCCCCTAAAGAGAAACTCAGTTTCTAACTTCCCTTAGGGAAAAATAGGAGGCCCAGAACTTTCCAGAAAATCAAGCCTGGGAGGAAGCCCCTCACCTCTGGCACTTCCTAAACCTGCCTTCCCGCAGGTGCTCAGGGATGTCCCCGCGCCAGCCCCGTCCACCCAGGACGGCAGCAGGGCTCAGGCAGCCAGCACCTGGGCAGCAGGCGAAGCAACCCCAGGGTGAAAACGTCATCCCAGGCACCACTCCCCGGAGCCCCTCAGCAAGAAAAACAGAGGCGGGACCAGAACCGAGGGCTGACTCGAGGCTGGGGAGCCACAGACCCGCACAGTTCAATCATCGGACACGCTCTGCTGTGGACAGAGGAGCCCAGCCCAGGGAGAGGCCAGCACAGAGATCCTCGTGCCGGCTCCACGGGCCAGCGTCCCCCAGGGCTGCAAGTTTGCGATCACAGCTTCAGAATCGGGTTCCAGAATCTTCCGGAATCAAAGACACACCCAACTGTAAAGCTGCCAGGACAGCAGGGCCCAGGAGCAGGCTCAGGGGAGGAGCAGGTAGAAACCCCACACACAGCACACACGTGTGCATGCTTACTCCACACATGCCACCCCTTCACCCGATACTATACACGCAAACGCCTCTATGCACTCCATACACACCCTCAAATACACTCACCAAATGTGATGCGTGTACACACTCCACACACCCTCCAACATACACGGCACACGCATGAACACGCTCACTCCACACACACCTGCTAAATACACTCACCACACACGCACAAACGTGACACACGTGCACACTCATTCCAGACCTCACGCCCCTCACCAAGTACACAGGTGCACACATCCCCAAGTCCAGCACCTGCAGACTCCACAAGCTTTGGTTTCCCCCACTGTTTCTCTCATCACATGAGATCCACACACACACGTGTCATTTACTGACATCTAACACCCGGGGAGGCCCTTAGACAGAACTGCAGTCACAAGTCGGCTTCATTCAGGCATTCATCACCAGCCCCTGGAAGCCACCTCTCCTGTCCCCACGGGGAGGGGGGGCCGAGACCGCAGGCGTCGCTGGGCTTACAGATCCCCAGGCTGGCAACCCAGCGAAATCAGGAGGGCTCGGCCACGGCCCTGGAGGGAGACGGGTACTGGCTCAGGTATGCGGCACACGGGTCCTCATTTCCATGCGGCGTCACCTACGACAGCGTCGGGTGAAAGCCAGTGGGGCTTGGCATTCCTGGGATAGACGGTCCTGGAATTACAAGGGAAGCTTTTTCACTTCTCCCCTCTGAACACATGAGGTCCATGGTCCCCGCTCACATCTAACCCTGGGAATCGGAATCGGTGACTCCTTGTCTACCTGAGGACCACCCAAGAGGATCCACACACCTGCTGCAACAGCAGCACCGCACCTGGTCCGCAGGGGAGCAAAGCAAATCCCACCTTTTGACGAAAACTGGATTACCCCGACACTGGCAGCCTGCAGTGTGTATATATCGTCAGGCCCCCACATCTGCGGCGCCACCTGCAAGAGGAACACAAACCCTTAGTCCCGGGTTCTCACGATGGCCTGTGAGGTGGATGCTGGCACCTTCTCTTCTCCCAGTGGAGAGGAGAGAAGGCCAGGGCCAGGGCCAGAGCTGGCGTGTCAGGAGGGTCAGGGTTCAAAAACCCCATCATCCGCCTCACAAAGCAGCCCTGACCGTTCAAGTGACTTCTATCATCAGCCTGAAAATGGACCACAGTTACCAGTAATTCTGAGTGCTGTTCCTTCTGACGTCAGACATTTCGCTAGAAAGATTTTGCCAAATCGGCTTTCAAAATCCTATGCTATGAAATGTCTAATGAAAATCTGAGCTGTGAAATAAAGCACACATTTCAATGAATCCCAAAATGACTATCACAAAGGAAGCTGTAACTTGAAGTGAAAAATATCCTCTAAATGACATCAGCCAGAATTACCTGCCATCATTACTGATCCCATATGATTAATGAATTCTACAGCATCATCTCAGATATGAACTTAAAACCATGAGCTGAATGCACATGTTAGCACAACCAAAGTTCTGCTTTCATAAGCAGCACAGGCGTCTCTGGAGAGGATTTTAATTGGGACTACAATGCGCACGGTGGTGGTAAGAGGTTTCATGCCGGCTGTTCTCCAAGGTGCAACACAGAAACACCACTAACCTCGAAGACACCTTTGTAACGAGATGATGAGAGACGATGTGGACAGAATACTGGAAATATTTGAAAAGGAGAAACAATGCAAGGAAAGAATCTTATCAGTTACCCTTTTAACACGCTTAGAAAAAACCGATTTCTCTTTTGGGATGATTAAAGAAGAAAATGACATTTCTGGATTTTTTTTTTTTTTTTTTACATTTTTCTTTCTGAGACAGGGTCTTGGCTCTGTCACCAAGACTGGAGTACAGTGGAGCAATCACAGCTCACCGTAGCCTTAAGTGTTCTTCCCACCTCGGACTCCAGAGTAGCAGGGACCACAGGCACGCACCACCATACTCAGCTAATTTTTCTGTTGTGAGAGAGATGGGGTGTCTTGCTCTGTTGTCCAGGCTGCTCTTGAACTCCTTGGCCTCACAAAGGGCTGCGATTACATTACGGGCATAAGCCAGCGTGCCCAACCAACCTTTTTCTTAATTCTATAACAATTACGCCGCATTCAGAGGAAGGATAACTATTAGTGAGAAGAAACTTGGCGAAGCAATATGTTGATACGAAAACAAAATGGTAACAATTCCTCATTGTGACATTTGAGTTTGAAACTGTTAACATACCAAGCAAAAATGATAGCTCAAATCAGGTTTTACAAAGAAGTCCAATAGATGATGATTCCAATTGTATGTTTGTTTCTAGATCTGAGAAAGTCAGTCATAGCCAACTTCTACAGTTTTGTTGCCATAGACCCAAGATTAAATCACAATGTGCGGGCGAACGTGCCCCAGGGTGCGGCAGGGAACCCCACGCCCACCAAGCACGCATATGCAGAAATATTTTGCCCAAATCTATTTTCCAACATAGAATTAAAGAGGTCCCATATATACTTTTCTCTCTCCCCACCAAGTATGTGAGGTCAAGTTTATCCTAGTATTCGATAAAAAGGCTCACGTGAAAAAGGGAACAGCAACGCTCAGGCGACCCCCGCAGGCCCCGGCAGATGCTCTATAGCAGAAGGGACGCGGCACAGGCAGGGCTGTGGGTGCACCTGCACCCTCGCTAACCTCATGGTGCAAGCACCCGAGGCTCTACAGATTCCACTCCCAGAGTTAGTGGGAAACTCCATCCTAGCACCGGGATGCTCTCCGTTGCTAGATGTACCTGCTTTAAGATATGCATGAACTGTCCTTACTCTACACACGAGACTCACTAGGAGATACTTTCAGATTTATCGGAAAATAGACATTCCAGCAAATGCATTTCTGTAAGATTCTCTACCTCTTTTCACTGGGTGGGGGGTGGGGGAGGGGGGAGGGGGAAAAGGTAACTTGCCTCCAAGGGTTGGAGACAAAGCCGTTACTGCAAGACAAGAGTGCTGCGCACCCCAGGAACCGCTGCGCCACGAGGCACGAGGCACGAGGCACGAGGCACGAGGCACGAGGCACGAGGCACGGCCGTGCACACCGGACACAGGAGTAGCACACGAGGCTAGCACAGGTTGACGCCAGCCCTCTCCAGAAGCAGGTCTGTCCCTTCCTCCTCCCCCTCAGCCCCCAGCTCCCTCCAGACCTCAGTGGCTGCTGACAGGGCAGAGGCCACAACTAGAGGAGGCTCTCAACTCCACCAGGGACAGGAGCCCCGGACGCTGGGGACTCCACTGCTGCCCTCCGCGCCCACCTCCCTCTGCTCCGCCTTTCTCAGGAGCGAGGCGTGGCCACTTTGACCCTCTCTTCCCTTCTGTGGCTCCTACAAAAACCAGTGCAGCGAGCCCAGGCTGCCTCGCACGCCACGGATGCCCGGCACAGGCCACATGTCCTCATCCAAGCTCCTGGGGCAAGAAGGCTCTTGCAGTATTTCGCTTTCTGGTTGAGCATCCCCAGCCTGAAATCCAAAGTGCTCCGAAGAGCATTTCCTGCGAGTGTCATATGAGGGAGAGCTCGGAATGGTTCAGGTTTCAGAGCATTTTGGAGTAGGGACGCTCAGCCTGAATTTGAACGTCTTTTCAAGGAGGCCACACACTGAAGCCCCCGATGTCCGCCCCACACAATCCCAGCACACCCTCTGAAGTCCCCAGCAACAAGATTTTTGTTCTTCAAAAAAAAAAATAATAAAAGGTAAATAGATCAATAAATAAATAACCCCAAGTCACATAAACTCACACGCAACCACTGAAGGGGGTTGTGGACACCTGCACAGACTGGATGAAATGGAACTGTCACATCTTTACCAGGGTAATTTCAAGTCATTCCTCTAAACACACACCTGTTTTACTGAGCTGCATTTTAAGGTGAACACACACAAATCATTTCGGGGAAACAAATGTCACTTTGGGCTGTGTGTGGTTTCTTGACTCCTGGGAATAACTCAGCGTTCACACCCTCACTTCTGGATAAGGGAGAAGATGCAAAGAAATCTGTTAAAACAAAGACATGGAAACAAGTTTAAGAAGGGTTTGAAAGGTTCCTCCTGTCCCCCTGGAGGGGAGAGGAGGACGCCTGGAAGGCTTACGGGGGACAGGAGCACAGCCTCCTCGGTGTGCCATGGACGTCGCCTCGCTGAGGGGAGAGGACGATGCCTGGAAGGCTCACGGGGGTGGGAGCACAGCCTCCTCAGTGCTTTCTACACTCAGCAGCTTCAGAGATTCCCGTAGAAGCAGAACGCGTGAGAACCGAGTCCGGAACACACCCCAAAGAAAGGGGATGAGGGGTTAACAAAAGCATTCGCTCATTACCAAGGAGCACGGGCATGACGCCGCTTCAAAGAACGTGTGAAAAAGTCACTCACGGGTGTTTCAGAAAATAAGGGTAGCGTGAGATTGCTCGATCAGTTCAAACAGGCTGCCATCCCCCAGGCCATGAAGCCCCTGAGATGAGCCTCTCACAGTGAACAGAAGTCACTCGCACCTCTGCCAGAGAAAGTCCTACAAGCCGACACGTGACCTCACGAAACCTGGCCTACAGCCCGTCGACCACAGTGAGTCTGACACGGTACATCCCTCCAGATGGTTAAGGACCCCAGCCTTCTCGACACCAGGGATGGGTATCGCGGAAGACAATTTTTCTGAGGGGTGGTTTTGAAATGCAACTGTTCCACCTCAGGTCAGGCATTGGATCCTCATAAGGAGCACCTCCGAGATCCCTTCACATGCCGTTTACAATAGGGTCCCAGCGCCTAGGAGAATCTAAATGCTGCCGCTGATCCAAGAGGAGGCAGAGCTCAGGCGGTCATGCTCACTTCGCCCGCCACTCACCTCCGGCTATGACCCCGGTCCCTAACAGACCATGGACCAGCACCAGTCTGCAGTCCAGGACTAAGCCCTACTGGCCAGCACACACACACCAGCCCAGGTGGAGACACTACTCGTGACCCTGGCTGGGCAGGAAGGAAGCCTGAGGGCCATTTCCTGACCAGGATGCCACACCCCCGACCCAAATACAGAGGTTCCCCATAAAAACCCACTGTACACTCACCAGAAAACAGAGCCACACCTGGGCAACACAACGAGACCCCCCATCCCTGCAACAAAGAAAAGAAAATTAGCCAGGCATGCTGGTGCGTGCCCCAGGTCCCAGCTGCTCGGGTGACTGAGGGGGGAGGATCGCCTGAGCCAGGGATCACGCCACCGCATGCCAGCCTGGGTGACAGAGCAAGACCCTGTCTCGGAAAATATAAATAAACTAAAAACCAACAGAAACTGGGTGCATGTAGGGTGGAAGAAACGCCGCAGGAGACTAGCGAACGGCACCACAGGGTTTCTATCAGGAAGAACAGCACGTCTCCCAACCAAGTGCTCCCGCCCTCATGAGACCCTGTGCTTGGGAAGCACCAGCGAGGCCACGTGGCTGGCCTCTTCCTGCTTTAAATCAAGTGGAGCCAGACGCTGTGATGACACACAGGGACTATGACAAACCCTGGAGGTTCTAACTGAGAAAACAATGACATGTGTGAGTTCCTATGACAACGTCTCAAAACAATGGAAGGAGGGTACCGTTTGCAGATAAGACAACTTCTGAAGTCTATTCAAGTGTTACCTCTTGGGAAAATAGGGAAGACTCATTTTCTCCATAGACAGCGCACACACAGCACTTTGCCACACATAATACAAGGCGGTTTATGGCAGTGGCCGCATATTTTCACGTGTATCACCTTTTGGGCATCTTCTAGGTTTGCTAGAGCCGGCGGCTACTTTTATTCCCCACAAAACACACAGAAATGCATGAGCATTATCTCCTCTCATGGAGCATCTACACTAACAGGAAGAAGAATGTCGTGCTCCAAGTGTACCTGCAAACACGGTTTTCTTCTGAAAACCCAAGTGCATGCAAAGCAAACACGGCATATCACTAAAGCGCACAGGAGAGCAGAGCACCTCTTAGTAGAAAGCATGTAAAGGATAGCTAGTTGGGAGCATTATTTTAAAACGTTTCTATGGAATGAGTTATCCCAGGGAGCCCGTTTGGTACCTGCATTCAAAGGCAAGTCATTATTCGACATCCAACCTTTAACAGAAGGTTCACAGTAAGATCCCCGGAAACGGCATTCCCCTGGTGACTTTTCAATGCTCAGATTGCAGTATCGATACAGCTTGGTAAGCAGTCAGGAGAGGGGCGGCTCAGAGGCTGAAAGCACACAGGTCAGGGCCCTCCTGGGTCCGACAGCCTCACCTGGGCCTCGCTTTCTGCACTGCCCAGGGCTGCTCATGAGATTGTGCCGAAACGGATGTGTGCACGCCAAACAGCTCTCAGCAGGGGCTCAACAGCCAGAAGCCGTTCCACCACACCGTCATCCCCCTTCTAACCAGAGAACACCCGATACAGAAACAGGAGAAACAGGTATTAAATGAGTTGGCAAAGCCAAAATCCACCCGGATCTACCACTCCAAAACAAACATACACCACACTGCCCAATATTGATGGGAGCCAAAAACATGGAAGTCCTGAGAGCCCACACTGACCACAGCCAGACACCACTTCTGCAAGAACCAAGCACGCGCCTAGAGATCGCCCGTGATGACCCAGGAGAGCAGCTTGGAGCAGAGACAAACGTGAAGGAGAGGCACAGGGGCCAGGGTGCTGGGTGTGCCCGTCTGTGTGACCTCACTGAGATTGCTGACCTCTGGCCCTTGGTGTCCGTCCTGTGGAGGAGGTAGCCCCCAAATCCCTGCCTCCCTTCAGCGCTCACTGAGGCTGCCCTGAAGCCTCCCCAGGGCTGAGACCGCTTCGAAATCCTGTCAACTGCACACCCACATAAGCACACAAATAAACAAAGTGTCAAGTACGCAGACAGGAAAAGAAAAGTATGCGAATCCTCCCGTATCCAACAGGCATTGAAAAAGGAACAGGAAAATTGTGGTAGTCTTGAAACCACCACCAGCTATCACGTCCTGTTGAGATGTTTTAGCCAATCAGGAACATCTCTTTACCAAGCACCTGTGTGTTTAGGAAGCCCGTTGACAGATTCCAAACAGCCTCGGAGCCTGCGACCTGACCCCCATTCTACGCGCATCACCTCTCCGGCGGAACAAGCCCTGGACACCATTCAGATGGCGAGGAACAGGAGCAAGGGTAGCGTTCCCTCACCACCACCAAACAAGCTCGACCCCGAGGAGCCCGGAGAACAGCGACGTTTGCTTAGACGCTTTCCCACTGACCTTGTCAGAGCGAACGTTCCCATCCCACGCCACCCAGTGTTTGACTCTCCCTGGGATGCCAGCAGCCGCCAACCCTCACAACTCACAAGCTGGAAACAGAGGCCAAGCTGACAGGAGGGAGGCCTCTCTCCATCCCCTACTGAATTCGCTCAGGACACGGAGGTTCCCAAACACACACGGCCCCGGGTATTCCACACCTGGAGAACATTCTAACAACAGACGCTGCAAAGACGTTCCCCTAAAGAGAAACTCAGTTTCTAACTTCCCTTAGGGAAAAATAGGAGGCCCAGAACTTTCCAGAAAATCAAGCCTGGGAGGAAGCCCCTCACCTCTGGCACTTCCTAAACCTGCCTTCCCGCAGGTGCTCAGGGATGTCCCCGCGCCAGCCCCGTCCACCCAGGACGGCAGCAGGGCTCAGGCAGCCAGCACCTGGGCAGCAGGCGAAGCAACCCCAGGGTGAAAACGTCATCCCAGGCACCACTCCCCGGAGCCCCTCAGCAA
This sequence comes from Chlorocebus sabaeus, assembly GCF_047675955.1. Classification (NCBI taxonomy): domain Eukaryota; kingdom Metazoa; phylum Chordata; class Mammalia; order Primates; family Cercopithecidae; genus Chlorocebus; species Chlorocebus sabaeus. The sequence goes on from NW_027327634.1 coordinate 141,632, forward strand.
GAAAAACAGAGGCGGGACCAGAACCGAGGGCTGACTCGAGGCTGGGGAGCCACAGACCCGCACAGTTCAATCATCGGACACGCTCTGCTGTGGACAGAGGAGCCCAGCCCAGGGAGAGGCCAGCACAGAGATCCTCGTGCCGGCTCCACGGGCCAGCGTCCCCCAGGGCTGCAAGTTTGCGATCACAGCTTCAGAATCGGGTTCCAGAATCTTCCGGAATCAAAGACACACCCAACTGTAAAGCTGCCAGGACAGCAGGGCCCAGGAGCAGGCTCAGGGGAGGAGCAGGTAGAAACCCCACACACAGCACACACGTGTGCATGCTTACTCCACACATGCCACCCCTTCACCCGATACTATACACGCAAACGCCTCTATGCACTCCATACACACCCTCAAATACACTCACCAAATGTGATGCGTGTACACACTCCACACACCCTCCAACATACACGGCACACGCATGAACACGCTCACTCCACACACACCTGCTAAATACACTCACCACACACGCACAAACGTGACACACGTGCACACTCATTCCAGACCTCACGCCCCTCACCAAGTACACAGGTGCACACATCCCCAAGTCCAGCACCTGCAGACTCCACAAGCTTTGGTTTCCCCCACTGTTTCTCTCATCACATGAGATCCACACACACACGTGTCATTTACTGACATCTAACACCCGGGGAGGCCCTTAGACAGAACTGCAGTCACAAGTCGGCTTCATTCAGGCATTCATCACCAGCCCCTGGAAGCCACCTCTCCTGTCCCCACGGGGAGGGGGGGCCGAGACCGCAGGCGTCGCTGGGCTTACAGATCCCCAGGCTGGCAACCCAGCGAAATCAGGAGGGCTCGGCCACGGCCCTGGAGGGAGACGGGTACTGGCTCAGGTATGCGGCACACGGGTCCTCATTTCCATGCGGCGTCACCTACGACAGCGTCGGGTGAAAGCCAGTGGGGCTTGGCATTCCTGGGATAGACGGTCCTGGAATTACAAGGGAAGCTTTTTCACTTCTCCCCTCTGAACACATGAGGTCCATGGTCCCCGCTCACATCTAACCCTGGGAATCGGAATCGGTGACTCCTTGTCTACCTGAGGACCACCCAAGAGGATCCACACACCTGCTGCAACAGCAGCACCGCACCTGGTCCGCAGGGGAGCAAAGCAAATCCCACCTTTTGACGAAAACTGGATTACCCCGACACTGGCAGCCTGCAGTGTGTATATATCGTCAGGCCCCCACATCTGCGGCGCCACCTGCAAGAGGAACACAAACCCTTAGTCCCGGGTTCTCACGATGGCCTGTGAGGTGGATGCTGGCACCTTCTCTTCTCCCAGTGGAGAGGAGAGAAGGCCAGGGCCAGGGCCAGAGCTGGCGTGTCAGGAGGGTCAGGGTTCAAAAACCCCATCATCCGCCTCACAAAGCAGCCCTGACCGTTCAAGTGACTTCTATCATCAGCCTGAAAATGGACCACAGTTACCAGTAATTCTGAGTGCTGTTCCTTCTGACGTCAGACATTTCGCTAGAAAGATTTTGCCAAATCGGCTTTCAAAATCCTATGCTATGAAATGTCTAATGAAAATCTGAGCTGTGAAATAAAGCACACATTTCAATGAATCCCAAAATGACTATCACAAAGGAAGCTGTAACTTGAAGTGAAAAATATCCTCTAAATGACATCAGCCAGAATTACCTGCCATCATTACTGATCCCATATGATTAATGAATTCTACAGCATCATCTCAGATATGAACTTAAAACCATGAGCTGAATGCACATGTTAGCACAACCAAAGTTCTGCTTTCATAAGCAGCACAGGCGTCTCTGGAGAGGATTTTAATTGGGACTACAATGCGCACGGTGGTGGTAAGAGGTTTCATGCCGGCTGTTCTCCAAGGTGCAACACAGAAACACCACTAACCTCGAAGACACCTTTGTAACGAGATGATGAGAGACGATGTGGACAGAATACTGGAAATATTTGAAAAGGAGAAACAATGCAAGGAAAGAATCTTATCAGTTACCCTTTTAACACGCTTAGAAAAAACCGATTTCTCTTTTGGGATGATTAAAGAAGAAAATGACATTTCTGGATTTTTTTTTTTTTTTTTTACATTTTTCTTTCTGAGACAGGGTCTTGGCTCTGTCACCAAGACTGGAGTACAGTGGAGCAATCACAGCTCACCGTAGCCTTAAGTGTTCTTCCCACCTCGGACTCCAGAGTAGCAGGGACCACAGGCACGCACCACCATACTCAGCTAATTTTTCTGTTGTGAGAGAGATGGGGTGTCTTGCTCTGTTGTCCAGGCTGCTCTTGAACTCCTTGGCCTCACAAAGGGCTGCGATTACATTACGGGCATAAGCCAGCGTGCCCAACCAACCTTTTTCTTAATTCTATAACAATTACGCCGCATTCAGAGGAAGGATAACTATTAGTGAGAAGAAACTTGGCGAAGCAATATGTTGATACGAAAACAAAATGGTAACAATTCCTCATTGTGACATTTGAGTTTGAAACTGTTAACATACCAAGCAAAAATGATAGCTCAAATCAGGTTTTACAAAGAAGTCCAATAGATGATGATTCCAATTGTATGTTTGTTTCTAGATCTGAGAAAGTCAGTCATAGCCAACTTCTACAGTTTTGTTGCCATAGACCCAAGATTAAATCACAATGTGCGGGCGAACGTGCCCCAGGGTGCGGCAGGGAACCCCACGCCCACCAAGCACGCATATGCAGAAATATTTTGCCCAAATCTATTTTCCAACATAGAATTAAAGAGGTCCCATATATACTTTTCTCTCTCCCCACCAAGTATGTGAGGTCAAGTTTATCCTAGTATTCGATAAAAAGGCTCACGTGAAAAAGGGAACAGCAACGCTCAGGCGACCCCCGCAGGCCCCGGCAGATGCTCTATAGCAGAAGGGACGCGGCACAGGCAGGGCTGTGGGTGCACCTGCACCCTCGCTAACCTCATGGTGCAAGCACCCGAGGCTCTACAGATTCCACTCCCAGAGTTAGTGGGAAACTCCATCCTAGCACCGGGATGCTCTCCGTTGCTAGATGTACCTGCTTTAAGATATGCATGAACTGTCCTTACTCTACACACGAGACTCACTAGGAGATACTTTCAGATTTATCGGAAAATAGACATTCCAGCAAATGCATTTCTGTAAGATTCTCTACCTCTTTTCACTGGGTGGGGGGTGGGGGAGGGGGGAGGGGGAAAAGGTAACTTGCCTCCAAGGGTTGGAGACAAAGCCGTTACTGCAAGACAAGAGTGCTGCGCACCCCAGGAACCGCTGCGCCACGAGGCACGAGGCACGAGGCACGAGGCACGGCCGTGCACACCGGACACAGGAGTAGCACACGAGGCTAGCACAGGTTGACGCCAGCCCTCTCCAGAAGCAGGTCTGTCCCTTCCTCCTCCCCCTCAGCCCCCAGCTCCCTCCAGACCTCAGTGGCTGCTGACAGGGCAGAGGCCACAACTAGAGGAGGCTCTCAACTCCACCAGGGACAGGAGCCCCGGACGCTGGGGACTCCACTGCTGCCCTCCGCGCCCACCTCCCTCTGCTCCGCCTTTCTCAGGAGCGAGGCGTGGCCACTTTGACCCTCTCTTCCCTTCTGTGGCTCCTACAAAAACCAGTGCAGCGAGCCCAGGCTGCCTCGCACGCCACGGATGCCCGGCACAGGCCACATGTCCTCATCCAAGCTCCTGGGGCAAGAAGGCTCTTGCAGTATTTCGCTTTCTGGTTGAGCATCCCCAGCCTGAAATCCAAAGTGCTCCGAAGAGCATTTCCTGCGAGTGTCATATGAGGGAGAGCTCGGAATGGTTCAGGTTTCAGAGCATTTTGGAGTAGGGACGCTCAGCCTGAATTTGAACGTCTTTTCAAGGAGGCCACACACTGAAGCCCCCGATGTCCGCCCCACACAATCCCAGCACACCCTCTGAAGTCCCCAGCAACAAGATTTTTGTTCTTCAAAAAAAAAAATAATAAAAGGTAAATAGATCAATAAATAAATAACCCCAAGTCACATAAACTCACACGCAACCACTGAAGGGGGTTGTGGACACCTGCACAGACTGGATGAAATGGAACTGTCACATCTTTACCAGGGTAATTTCAAGTCATTCCTCTAAACACACACCTGTTTTACTGAGCTGCATTTTAAGGTGAACACACACAAATCATTTCGGGGAAACAAATGTCACTTTGGGCTGTGTGTGGTTTCTTGACTCCTGGGAATAACTCAGCGTTCACACCCTCACTTCTGGATAAGGGAGAAGATGCAAAGAAATCTGTTAAAACAAAGACATGGAAACAAGTTTAAGAAGGGTTTGAAAGGTTCCTCCTGTCCCCCTGGAGGGGAGAGGAGGACGCCTGGAAGGCTTACGGGGGACAGGAGCACAGCCTCCTCGGTGTGCCATGGACGTCGCCTCGCTGAGGGGAGAGGACGATGCCTGGAAGGCTCACGGGGGTGGGAGCACAGCCTCCTCAGTGCTTTCTACACTCAGCAGCTTCAGAGATTCCCGTAGAAGCAGAACGCGTGAGAACCGAGTCCGGAACACACCCCAAGGAAAGGGGATGAGGGGTTAACAAAAGCATTCGCTCATTACCAAGGAGACGGGCATGACGCCGCTTCAAAGAACGTGTGAAAAAGTCACTCACGGGTGTTTCAGAAAATAAGGGTAGCGTGAGATTGCTCGATCAGTTCAAACAGGCTGCCATCCCCCAGGCCATGAAGCCCCTGAGATGAGCCTCTCACAGTGAACAGAAGTCACTCGCACCTCTGCCAGAGAAAGTCCTACAAGCCGACACGTGACCTCACGAAACCTGGCCTACAGCCCGTCGACCACAGTGAGTCTGACACGGTACATCCCTCCAGATGGTTAAGGACCCCAGCCTTCTCGACACCAGGGATGGGTATCGCGGAAGACAATTTTTCTGAGGGGTGGTTTTGAAATGCAACTGTTCCACCTCAGGTCAGGCATTGGATCCTCATAAGGAGCACCTCCGAGATCCCTTCACATGCCGTTTACAATAGGGTCCCAGCGCCTAGGAGAATCTAAATGCTGCCGCTGATCCAAGAGGAGGCAGAGCTCAGGCGGTCATGCTCACTTCGCCCGCCACTCACCTCCGGCTATGACCCCGGTCCCTAACAGACCATGGACCAGCACCAGTCTGCAGTCCAGGACTAAGCCCTACTGGCCAGCACACACACACCAGCCCAGGTGGAGACACTACTCGTGACCCTGGCTGGGCAGGAAGGAAGCCTGAGGGCCATTTCCTGACCAGGATGCCACACCCCCGACCCAAATACAGAGGTTCCCCATAAAAACCCACTGTACACTCACCAGAAAACAGAGCCACACCTGGGCAACACAACGAGACCCCCCATCCCTGCAACAAAGGAAAGAAAATTAGCCAGGCATGCTGGTGCGTGCCCCAGGTCCCAGCTGCTCGGGTGACTGAGGGGGGAGGATCGCCTGAGCCAGGGATCACGCCACCGCATGCCAGCCTGGGTGACAGAGCAAGACCCTGTCTCGGAAAATATAAATAAACTAAAAACCAACAGAAACTGGGTGCATGTAGGGTGGAAGAAACGCCGCAGGAGACTAGCGAACGGCACCACAGGGTTTCTATCAGGAAGAACAGCACGTCTCCCAACCAAGTGCTCCCGCCCTCATGAGACCCTGTGCTTGGGAAGCACCAGCGAGGCCACGTGGCTGGCCTCTTCCTGCTTTAAATCAAGTGGAGCCAGACGCTGTGATGACACACAGGGACTATGACAAACCCTGGAGGTTCTAACTGAGAAAACAATGACATGTGTGAGTTCCTATGACAACGTCTCAAAACAATGGAAGGAGGGTACCGTTTGCAGATAAGACAACTTCTGAAGTCTATTCAAGTGTTACCTCTTGGGAAAATAGGGAAGACTCATTTTCTCCATAGACAGCGCACACACAGCACTTTGCCACACATAATACAAGGCGGTTTATGGCAGTGGCCGCATATTTTCACGTGTATCACCTTTTGGGCATCTTCTAGGTTTGCTAGAGCCGGCGGCTACTTTTATTCCCCACAAAACACACAGAAATGCATGAGCATTATCTCCTCTCATGGAGCATCTACACTAACAGGAAGAAGAATGTCGTGCTCCAAGTGTACCTGCAAACACGGTTTTCTTCTGAAAACCCAAGTGCATGCAAAGCAAACACGGCATATCACTAAAGCGCACAGGAGAGCAGAGCACCTCTTAGTAGAAAGCATGTAAAGGATAGCTAGTTGGGAGCATTATTTTAAAACGTTTCTATGGAATGAGTTATCCCAGGGAGCCCGTTTGGTACCTGCATTCAAAGGCAAGTCATTATTCGACATCCAACCTTTAACAGAAGGTTCACAGTAAGATCCCCGGAAACGGCATTCCCCTGGTGACTTTTCAATGCTCAGATTGCAGTATCGATACAGCTTGGTAAGCAGTCAGGAGAGGGGCGGCTCAGAGGCTGAAAGCACACAGGTCAGGGCCCTCCTGGGTCCGACAGCCTCACCTGGGCCTCGCTTTCTGCACTGCCCAGGGCTGCTCATGAGATTGTGCCGAAACGGATGTGTGCACGCCAAACAGCTCTCAGCAGGGGCTCAACAGCCAGAAGCCGTTCCACCACACCGTCATCCCCCTTCTAACCAGAGAACACCCGATACAGAAACAGGAGAAACAGGTATTAAATGAGTTGGCAAAGCCAAAATCCACCCGGATCTACCACTCCAAAACAAACATACACCACACTGCCCAATATTGATGGGAGCCAAAAACATGGAAGTCCTGAGAGCCCACACTGACCACAGCCAGACACCACTTCTGCAAGAACCAAGCACGCGCCTAGAGATCGCCCGTGATGACCCAGGAGAGCAGCTTGGAGCAGAGACAAACGTGAAGGAGAGGCACAGGGGCCAGGGTGCTGGGTGTGCCCGTCTGTGTGACCTCACTGAGATTGCTGACCTCTGGCCCTTGGTGTCCGTCCTGTGGAGGAGGTAGCCCCCAAATCCCTGCCTCCCTTCAGCGCTCACTGAGGCTGCCCTGAAGCCTCCCCAGGGCTGAGACCGCTTCGAAATCCTGTCAACTGCACACCCACATAAGCACACAAATAAACAAAGTGTCAAGTACGCAGACAGGAAAAGAAAAGTATGCGAATCCTCCCGTATCCAACAGGCATTGAAAAAGGAACAGGAAAATTGTGGTAGTCTTGAAACCACCACCAGCTATCACGTCCTGTTGAGATGTTTTAGCCAATCAGGAACATCTCTTTACCAAGCACCTGTGTGTTTAGGAAGCCCGTTGACAGATTCCAAACAGCCTCGGAGCCTGCGACCTGACCCCCATTCTACGCGCATCACCTCTCCGGCGGAACAAGCCCTGGACACCATTCAGATGGCGAGGAACAGGAGCAAGGGTAGCGTTCCCTCACCACCACCAAACAAGCTCGACCCCGAGGAGCCCGGAGAACAGCGACGTTTGCTTAGACGCTTTCCCACTGACCTTGTCAGAGCGAACGTTCCCATCCCACGCCACCCAGTGTTTGACTCTCCCTGGGATGCCAGCAGCCGCCAACCCTCACAACTCACAAGCTGGAAACAGAGGCCAAGCTGACAGGAGGGAGGCCTCTCTCCATCCCCTACTGAATTCGCTCAGGACACGGAGGTTCCCAAACACACACGGCCCCGGGTATTCCACACCTGGAGAACATTCTAACAACAGACGCTGCAAAGACGTTCCCCTAAAGAGAAACTCAGTTTCTAACTTCCCTTAGGGAAAAATAGGAGGCCCAGAACTTTCCAGAAAATCAAGCCTGGGAGGAAGCCCCTCACCTCTGGCACTTCCTAAACCTGCCTTCCCGCAGGTGCTCAGGGATGTCCCCGCGCCAGCCCCGTCCACCCAGGACGGCAGCAGGGCTCAGGCAGCCAGCACCTGGGCAGCAGGCGAAGCAACCCCAGGGTGAAAACGTCATCCCAGGCACCACTCCCCGGAGCCCCTCAGCAAGAAAAACAGAGGCGGGACCAGAACCGAGGGCTGACTCGAGGCTGGGGAGCCACAGACCCGCACAGTTCAATCATCGGACACGCTCTGCTGTGGACAGAGGAGCCCAGCCCAGGGAGAGGCCAGCACAGAGATCCTCGTGCCGGCTCCACGGGCCAGCGTCCCCCAGGGCTGCAAGTTTGCGATCACAGCTTCAGAATCGGGTTCCAGAATCTTCCGGAATCAAAGACACACCCAACTGTAAAGCTGCCAGGACAGCAGGGCCCAGGAGCAGGCTCAGGGGAGGAGCAGGTAGAAACCCCACACACAGCACACACGTGTGCATGCTTACTCCACACATGCCACCCCTTCACCCGATACTATACACGCAAACGCCTCTATGCACTCCATACACACCCTCAAATACACTCACCAAATGTGATGCGTGTACACACTCCACACACCCTCCAACATACACGGCACACGCATGAACACGCTCACTCCACACACACCTGCTAAATACACTCACCACACACGCACAAACGTGACACACGTGCACACTCATTCCAGACCTCACGCCCCTCACCAAGTACACAGGTGCACACATCCCCAAGTCCAGCACCTGCAGACTCCACAAGCTTTGGTTTCCCCCACTGTTTCTCTCCTCACATGAGATCCACACACACACGTGTCATTTACTGACATCTAACACCCGGGGAGGCCCTTAGACAGAACTGCAGTCACAAGTCGGCTTCATTCAGGCATTCATCACCAGCCCCTGGAAGCCACCTCTCCTGTCCCCACGGGGAGGGGGGGCCGAGACCGCAGGCGTCGCTGGGCTTACAGATCCCCAGGCTGGCAACCCAGCGAAATCAGGAGGGCTCGGCCACGGCCCTGGAGGGAGACGGGTACTGGCTCAGGTATGCGGCACACGGGTCCTCATTTCCATGCGGCGTCACCTACGACAGCGTCGGGTGAAAGCCAGTGGGGCTTGGCATTCCTGGGATAGACGGTCCTGGAATTACAAGGGAAGCTTTTTCACTTCTCCCCTCTGAACACATGAGGTCCATGGTCCCCGCTCACATCTAACCCTGGGAATCGGAATCGGTGACTCCTTGTCTACCTGAGGACCACCCAAGAGGATCCACACACCTGCTGCAACAGCAGCACCGCACCTGGTCTGCAGGGGAGCAAAGCAAATCCCACCTTTTGACGAAAACTGGATTACCCCGACACTGGCAGCCTGCAGTGTGTATATATCGTCAGGCCCCCACATCTGCGGCGCCACCTGCAAGAGGAACACAAACCCTTAGTCCCGGGTTCTCACGATGGCCTGTGAGGTGGATGCTGGCACCTTCTCTTCTCCCAGTGGAGAGGAGAGAAGGCCAGGGCCAGGGCCAGAGCTGGCGTGTCAGGAGGGTCAGGGTTCAAAAACCCCATCATCCGCCTCACAAAGCAGCCCTGACCGTTGAAGTGACTTCTATCATCAGCCTGAAAATGGACCACAGTTACCAGTAATTCTGAGTGCTGTTCCTTCTGACGTCAGACATTTCGCTAGAAAGATTTTGCCAAATCGGCTTTCAAAATCCTATGCTATGAAATGTCTAATGAAAATCTGAGCTGTGAAATAAAGCACACATTTCAATGAATCCCAAAATGACTATCACAAAGGAAGCTGTAACTTGAAGTGAAAAATATCCTCTAAATGACATCAGCCAGAATTACCTGCCATCATTACTGATCCCATATGATTAATGAATTCTACAGCATCATCTCAGATATGAACTTAAAACCATGAGCTGAATGCACATGTTAGCACAACCAAAGTTCTGCTTTCATAAGCAGCACAGGCGTCTCTGGAGAGGATTTTAATTGGGACTACAATGCGCACGGTGGTGGTAAGAGGTTTCATGCCGGCTGTTCTCCAAGGTGCAACACAGAAACACCACTAACCTCGAAGACACCTTTGTAACGAGATGATGAGAGACGATGTGGACAGAATACTGGAAATATTTGAAAAGGAGAAACAATGCAAGGAAAGAATCTTATCAGTTACCCTTTTAACACGCTTAGAAAAAACCGATTTCTCTTTTGGGATGATTAAAGAAGAAAATGACATTTCTGGATTTTTTTTTTTTTTTTACATTTTTCTTTCTGAGACAGGGTCTTGGCTCTGTCACCAAGACTGGAGTACAGTGGAGCAATCACAGCTCACCGTAGCCTTAAGTGTTCTTCCCACCTCGGACTCCAGAGTAGCAGGGACCACAGGCACGCACCACCATACTCAGCTAATTTTTCTGTTGTGAGAGAGATGGGGTGTCTTGCTCTGTTGTCCAGGCTGCTCTTGAACTCCTTGGCCTCACAAAGGGCTGCGATTACATTACGGGCATAAGCCAGCGTGCCCAACCAACCTTTTTCTTAATTCTATAACAATTACGCCGCATTCAGAGGAAGGATAACTATTAGTGAGAAGAAACTTGGCGAAGCAATATGTTGATACGAAAACAAAATGGTAACAATTCCTCATTGTGACATTTGAGTTTGAAACTGTTAACATACCAAGCAAAAATGATAGCTCAAATCAGGTTTTACAAAGAAGTCCAATAGATGATGATTCCAATTGTATGTTTGTTTCTAGATCTGAGAAAGTCAGTCATAGCCAACTTCTACAGTTTTGTTGCCATAGACCCAAGATTAAATCACAATGTGCGGGCGAACGTGCCCCAGGGTGCGGCAGGGAACCCCACGCCCACCAAGCACGCATATGCAGAAATATTTTGCCCAAATCTATTTTCCAACATAGAATTAAAGAGGTCCCATATATACTTTTCTCTCTCCCCACCAAGTATGTGAGGTCAAGTTTATCCTAGTATTCGATAAAAAGGCTCACGTGAAAAAGGGAACAGCAACGCTCAGGCGACCCCCGCAGGCCCCGGCAGATGCTCTATAGCAGAAGGGACGCGGCACAGGCAGGGCTGTGGGTGCACCTGCACCCTCGCTAACCTCATGGTGCAAGCACCCGAGGCTCTACAGATTCCACTCCCAGAGTTAGTGGGAAACTCCATCCTAGCACCGGGATGCTCTCCGTTGCTAGATGTACCTGCTTTAAGATATGCATGAACTGTCCTTACTCTACACACGAGACTCACTAGGAGATACTTTCAGATTTATCGGAAAATAGACATTCCAGCAAATGCATTTCTGTAAGATTCTCTACCTCTTTTCACTGGGTGGGGGGTGGGGGAGGGGGGAGGGGGAAAAGGTAACTTGCCTCCAAGGGTTGGAGACAAAGCCGTTACTGCAAGACAAGAGTGCTGCGCACCCCAGGAACCGCTGCGCCACGAGGCACGAGGCACGAGGCACGAGGCACGAGGCACGGCCGTGCACACCGGACACAGGAGTAGCACACGAGGCTAGCACAGGTTGACGCCAGCCCTCTCCAGAAGCAGGTCTGTCCCTTCCTCCTCCCCCTCAGCCCCCAGCTCCCTCCAGACCTCAGTGGCTGCTGACAGGGCAGAGGCCACAACTAGAGGAGGCTCTCAACTCCACCAGGGACAGGAGCCCCGGACGCTGGGGACTCCACTGCTGCCCTCCGCGCCCACCTCCCTCTGCTCCGCCTTTCTCAGGAGCGAGGCGTGGCCACTTTGACCCTCTCTTCCCTTCTGTGGCTCCTACAAAAACCAGTGCAGCGAGCCCAGGCTGCCTCGCACGCCACGGATGCCCGGCACAGGCCACATGTCCTCATCCAAGCTCCTGGGGCAAGAAGGCTCTTGCAGTATTTCGCTTTCTGGTTGAGCATCCCCAGCCTGAAATCCAAAGTGCTCCGAAGAGCATTTCCTGCGAGTGTCATATGAGGGAGAGCTCGGAATGGTTCAGGTTTCAGAGCATTTTGGAGTAGGGACGCTCAGCCTGAATTTGAACGTCTTTTCAAGGAGGCCACACACTGAAGCCCCCGATGTCCGCCCCACACAATCCCAGCACACCCTCTGAAGTCCCCAGCAACAAGATTTTTGTTCTTCAAAAAAAAAAATAATAAAAGGTAAATAGATCAATAAATAAATAACCCCAAGTCACATAAACTCACACGCAACCACTGAAGGGGGTTGTGGACACCTGCACAGACTGGATGAAATGGAACTGTCACATCTTTACCAGGGTAATTTCAAGTCATTCCTCTAAACACACACCTGTTTTACTGAGCTGCATTTTAAGGTGAACACACACAAATCATTTCGGGGAAACAAATGTCACTTTGGGCTGTGTGTGGTTTCTTGACTCCTGGGAATAACTCAGCGTTCACACCCTCACTTCTGGATAAGGGAGAAGATGCAAAGAAATCTGTTAAAACAAAGACATGGAAACAAGTTTAAGAAGGGTTTGAAAGGTTCCTCCTGTCCCCCTGGAGGGGAGAGGAGGACGCCTGGAAGGCTTACGGGGGACAGGAGCACAGCCTCCTCGGTGTGCCATGGACGTCGCCTCGCTGAGGGGAGAGGACGATGCCTGGAAGGCTCACGGGGGTGGGAGCACAGCCTCCTCAGTGCTTTCTACACTCAGCAGCTTCAGAGATTCCCGTAGAAGCAGAACGCGTGAGAACCGAGTCCGGAACACACCCCAAGGAAAGGGGATGAGGGGTCAACAAAAGCATTCGCTCATTACCAAGGAGCACGGGCATGACGCCGCTTCAAAGAACGTGTGAAAAAGTCACTCACGGGTGTTTCAGAAAATAAGGGTAGCGTGAGATTGCTCGATCAGTTCAAACAGGCTGCCATCCCCCAGGCCATGAAGCCCCTGAGATGAGCCTCTCACAGTGAACAGAAGTCACTCGCACCTCTGCCAGAGAAAGTCCTACAAGCCGACACGTGACCTCACGAAACCTGGCCTACAGCCCGTCGACCACAGTGAGTCTGACACGGTACATCCCTCCAGATGGTTAAGGACCCCAGCCTTCTCGACACCAGGGATGGGTATCGCGGAAGACAATTTTTCTGAGGGGTGGTTTTGAAATGCAACTGTTCCACCTCAGGTCAGGCATTGGATCCTCATAAGGAGCACCTCCGAGATCCCTTCACATGCCGTTTACAATAGGGTCCCAGCGCCTAGGAGAATCTAAATGCTGCCGCTGATCCAAGAGGAGGCAGAGCTCAGGCGGTCATGCTCACTTCGCCCGCCACTCACCTCCGGCTATGACCCCGGTCCCTAACAGACCATGGACCAGCACCAGTCTGCAGTCCAGGACTAAGCCCTACTGGCCAGCACACACACACCAGCCCAGGTGGAGACACTACTCGTGACCCTGGCTGGGCAGGAAGGAAGCCTGAGGGCCATTTCCTGACCAGGATGCCACACCCCCGACCCAAATACAGAGGTTCCCCATAAAAACCCACTGTACACTCACCAGAAAACAGAGCCACACCTGGGCAACACAACGAGACCCCCCATCCCTGCAACAAAGAAAAGAAAATTAGCCAGGCATGCTGGTGCGTGCCCCAGGTCCCAGCTGCTCGGGTGACTGAGGGGGGAGGATCGCCTGAGCCAGGGATCACGCCACCGCATGCCAGCCTGGGTGACAGAGCAAGACCCTGTCTCGGAAAATATAAATAAACTAAAAACCAACAGAAACTGGGTGCATGTAGGGTGGAAGAAACGCCGCAGGAGACTAGCGAACGGCACCACAGGGTTTCTATCAGGAAGAACAGCACGTCTCCCAACCAAGTGCTCCCGCCCTCATGAGACCCTGTGCTTGGGAAGCACCAGCGAGGCCACGTGGCTGGCCTCTTCCTGCTTTAAATCAAGTGGAGCCAGACGCTGTGATGACACACAGGGACTATGACAAACCCTGGAGGTTCTAACTGAGAAAACAATGACATGTGTGAGTTCCTATGACAACGTCTCAAAACAATGGAAGGAGGGTACCGTTTGCAGATAAGACAACTTCTGAAGTCTATTCAAGTGTTACCTCTTGGGAAAATAGGGAAGACTCATTTTCTCCATAGACAGCACACACACAGCACTTTGCCACACATAATACAAGGCGGTTTATGGCAGTGGCCGCATATTTTCACGTGTATCACCTTTTGGGCATCTTCTAGGTTTGCTAGAGCCGGCGGCTACTTTTATTCCCCACAAAACACACAGAAATGCATGAGCATTATCTCCTCTCATGGAGCATCTACACTAACAGGAAGAAGAATGTCGTGCTCCAAGTGTACCTGCAAACACGGTTTTCTTCTGAAAACCCAAGTGCATGCAAAGCAAACACGGCATATCACTAAAGCGCACAGGAGAGCAGAGCACCTCTTAGTAGAAAGCATGTAAAGGATAGCTAGTTGGGAGCATTATTTTAAAACGTTTCTATGGAATGAGTTATCCCAGGGAGCCCGTTTGGTACCTGCATTCAAAGGCAAGTCATTATTCGACATCCAACCTTTAACAGAAGGTTCACAGTAAGATCCCCGGAAACGGCATTCCCCTGGTGACTTTTCAATGCTCAGATTGCAGTATCGATACAGCTTGGTAAGCAGTCAGGAGAGGGGCGGCTCAGAGGCTGAAAGCACACAGGTCAGGGCCCTCCTGGGTCCGACAGCCTCACCTGGGCCTCGCTTTCTGCACTGCCCAGGGCTGCTCATGAGATTGTGCCGAAACGGATGTGTGCACGCCAAACAGCTCTCAGCAGGGGCTCAACAGCCAGAAGCCGTTCCACCACACCGTCATCCCCCTTCTAACCAGAGAACACCCGATACAGAAACAGGAGAAACAGGTATTAAATGAGTTGGCAAAGCCAAAATCCACCCGGATCTACCACTCCAAAACAAACATACACCACACTGCCCAATATTGATGGGAGCCAAAAACATGGAAGTCCTGAGAGCCCACACTGACCACAGCCAGACACCACTTCTGCAAGAACCAAGCACGCGCCTAGAGATCGCCCGTGATGACCCAGGAGAGCAGCTTGGAGCAGAGACAAACGTGAAGGAGAGGCACAGGGGCCAGGGTGCTGGGTGTGCCCGTCTGTGTGACCTCACTGAGATTGCTGACCTCTGGCCCTTGGTGTCCGTCCTGTGGAGGAGGTAGCCCCCAAATCCCTGCCTCCCTTCAGCGCTCACTGAGGCTGCCCTGAAGCCTCCCCAGGGCTGAGACCGCTTCGAAATCCTGTCAACTGCACACCCACATAAACAAAGTGTCAAGTACGCAGACAGGAAAAGAAAAGTATGCGAATCCTCCCGTATCCAACAGGCATTGAAAAAGGAACAGGAAAATTGTGGTAGTCTTGAAACCACCACCAGCTATCACGTCCTGTTGAGATGTTTTAGCCAATCAGGAACATCTCTTTACCAAGCACCTGTGTGTTTAGGAAGCCCGTTGACAGATTCCAAACAGCCTCGGAGCCTGCGACCTGACCCCCATTCTACGCGCATCACCTCTCCGGCGGAACAAGCCCTGGACACCATTCAGATGGCGAGGAACAGGAGCAAGGGTAGCGTTCCCTCACCACCACCAAACAAGCTCGACCCCGAGGAGCCCGGAGAACAGCGACGTTTGCTTAGACGCTTTCCCACTGACCTTGTCAGAGCGAACGTTCCCATCCCACGCCACCCAGTGTTTGACTCTCCCTGGGATGCCAGCAGCCGCCAACCCTCACAACTCACAAGCTGGAAACAGAGGCCAAGCTGACAGGAGGGAGGCCTCTCTCCATCCCCTACTGAATTCGCTCAGGACACGGAGGTTCCCAAACACACACGGCCCCGGGTATTCCACACCTGGAGAACATTCTAACAACAGACGCTGCAAAGACGTTCCCCTAAAGAGAAACTCAGTTTCTAACTTCCCTTAGGGAAAAATAGGAGGCCCAGAACTTTCCAGAAAATCAAGCCTGGGAGGAAGCCCCTCACCTCTGGCACTTCCTAAACCTGCCTTCCCGCAGGTGCTCAGGGATGTCCCCGCGCCAGCCCCGTCCACCCAGGACGGCAGCAGGGCTCAGGCAGCCAGCACCTGGGCAGCAGGCGAAGCAACCCCAGGGTGAAAACGTCATCCCAGGCACCACTCCCCGGAGCCCCTCAGCAAGAAAAACAGAGGCGGGACCAGAACCGAGGGCTGACTCGAGGCTGGGGAGCCACAGACCCGCACAGTTCAATCATCGGACACGCTCTGCTGTGGACAGAGGAGCCCAGCCCAGGGAGAGGCCAGCACAGAGATCCTCGTGCCGGCTCCACGGGCCAGCGTCCCCCAGGGCTGCAAGTTTGCGATCACAGCTTCAGAATCGGGTTCCAGAATCTTCCGGAATCAAAGACACACCCAACTGTAAAGCTGCCAGGACAGCAGGGCCCAGGAGCAGGCTCAGGGGAGGAGCAGGTAGAAACCCCACACACAGCACACACGTGTGCATGCTTACTCCACACATGCCACCCCTTCACCCGATACTATACACGCAAACGCCTCTATGCACTCCATACACACCCTCAAATACACTCACCAAATGTGATGCGTGTACACACTCCACACACCCTCCAACATACACGGCACACGCATGAACACGCTCACTCCACACACACCTGCTAAATACACTCACCACACACGCACAAACGTGACACACGTGCACACTCATTCCAGACCTCACGCCCCTCACCAAGTACACAGGTGCACACATCCCCAAGTCCAGCACCTGCAGACTCCACAAGCTTTGGTTTCCCCCACTGTTTCTCTCCTCACATGAGATCCACACACACACGTGTCATTTACTGACATCTAACACCCGGGGAGGCCCTTAGACAGAACTGCAGTCACAAGTCGGCTTCATTCAGGCATTCATCACCAGCCCCTGGAAGCCACCTCTCCTGTCCCCACGGGGAGGGGGGGGCCGAGACCGCAGGCGTCGCTGGGCTTACAGATCCCCAGGCTGGCAACCCAGCGAAATCAGGAGGGCTCGGCCACGGCCCTGGAGGGAGACGGGTACTGGCTCAGGTATGCGGCACACGGGTCCTCATTTCCATGCGGCGTCACCTACGACAGCGTCGGGTGAAAGCCAGTGGGGCTTGGCATTCCTGGGATAGACGGTCCTGGAATTACAAGGGAAGCTTTTTCACTTCTCCCCTCTGAACACATGAGGTCCATGGTCCCCGCTCACATCTAACCCTGGGAATCGGAATCGGTGACTCCTTGTCCACCTGAGGACCACCCAAGAGGATCCACACACCTGCTGCAACAGCAGCACCGCACCTGGTCCGCAGGGGAGCAAAGCAAATCCCACCTTTTGACGAAAACTGGATTACCCCGACACTGGCAGCCTGCAGTGTGTATATATCGTCAGGCCCCCACATCTGCGGCGCCACCTGCAAGAGGAACACAAACCCTTAGTCCCGGGTTCTCACGATGGCCTGTGAGGTGGATGCTGGCACCTTCTCTTCTCCCAGTGGAGAGGAGAGAAGGCCAGGGCCAGGGCCAGAGCTGGCGTGTCAGGAGGGTCAGGGTTCAAAAACCCCATCATCCGCCTCACAAAGCAGCCCTGACCGTTGAAGTGACTTCTATCATCAGCCTGAAAATGGACCACAGTTACCAGTAATTCTGAGTGCTGTTCCTTCTGACGTCAGACATTTCGCTAGAAAGATTTTGCCAAATCGGCTTTCAAAATCCTATGCTATGAAATGTCTAATGAAAATCTGAGCTGTGAAATAAAGCACACATTTCAATGAATCCCAAAATGACTATCACAAAGGAAGCTGTAACTTGAAGTGAAAAATATCCTCTAAATGACATCAGCCAGAATTACCTGCCATCATTACTGATCCCATATGATTAATGAATTCTACAGCATCATCTCAGATATGAACTTAAAACCATGAGCTGAATGCACATGTTAGCACAACCAAAGTTCTGCTTTCATAAGCAGCACAGGCGTCTCTGGAGAGGATTTTAATTGGGACTACAATGCGCACGGTGGTGGTAAGAGGTTTCATGCCGGCTGTTCTCCAAGGTGCAACACAGAAACACCACTAACCTCGAAGACACCTTTGTAACGAGATGATGAGAGACGATGTGGACAGAATACTGGAAATATTTGAAAAGGAGAAACAATGCAAGGAAAGAATCTTATCAGTTACCCTTTTAACACGCTTAGAAAAAACCGATTTCTCTTTTGGGATGATTAAAGAAGAAAATGACATTTCTGGATTTTTTTTTTTTTTTTACATTTTTCTTTCTGAGACAGGGTCTTGGCTCTGTCACCAAGACTGGAGTACAGTGGAGCAATCACAGCTCACCGTAGCCTTAAGTGTTCTTCCCACCTCGGACTCCAGAGTAGCAGGGACCACAGGCACGCACCACCATACTCAGCTAATTTTTCTGTTGTGAGAGAGATGGGGTGTCTTGCTCTGTTGTCCAGGCTGCTCTTGAACTCCTTGGCCTCACAAAGGGCTGCGATTACATTACGGGCATAAGCCAGCGTGCCCAACCAACCTTTTTCTTAATTCTATAACAATTACGCCGCATTCAGAGGAAGGATAACTATTAGTGAGAAGAAACTTGGCGAAGCAATATGTTGATACGAAAACAAAATGGTAACAATTCCTCATTGTGACATTTGAGTTTGAAACTGTTAACATACCAAGCAAAAATGATAGCTCAAATCAGGTTTTACAAAGAAGTCCAATAGATGATGATTCCAATTGTATGTTTGTTTCTAGATCTGAGAAAGTCAGTCATAGCCAACTTCTACAGTTTTGTTGCCATAGACCCAAGATTAAATCACAATGTGCGGGCGAACGTGCCCCAGGGTGCGGCAGGGAACCCCACGCCCACCAAGCACGCATATGCAGAAATATTTTGCCCAAATCTATTTTCCAACATAGAATTAAAGAGGTCCCATATATACTTTTCTCTCTCCCCACCAAGTATGTGAGGTCAAGTTTATCCTAGTATTCGATAAAAAGGCTCACGTGAAAAAGGGAACAGCAACGCTCAGGCGACCCCCGCAGGCCCCGGCAGATGCTCTATAGCAGAAGGGACGCGGCACAGGCAGGGCTGTGGGTGCACCTGCACCCTCGCTAACCTCATGGTGCAAGCACCCGAGGCTCTACAGATTCCACTCCCAGAGTTAGTGGGAAACTCCATCCTAGCACCGGGATGCTCTCCGTTGCTAGATGTACCTGCTTTAAGATATGCATGAACTGTCCTTACTCTACACACGAGACTCACTAGGAGATACTTTCAGATTTATCGGAAAATAGACATTCCAGCAAATGCATTTCTGTAAGATTCTCTACCTCTTTTCACTGGGTGGGGGGGTGGGGGAGGGGGGAGGGGGAAAAGGTAACTTGCCTCCAAGGGTTGGAGACAAAGCCGTTACTGCAAGACAAGAGTGCTGCGCACCCCGGGAACCGCTGCGCCATGAGGCACGAGGCACGAGGCACGAGGCACAGCCGTGCACACCGGACGCAGGAGTAGCACACGAGGCTAGCACAGGTTGACGCCAGCCCTCTCCAGAAGCAGGCCTGTCCCTTCCTCCTCCCCCTCAGCCCCCAGCTCCCTCCAGACCTCAGTGGCTGCTGACAGGGCAGAGGCCACAACTAGAGGAGGCTCTCAACTCCACCAGGGACAGGAGCCCCGGACGCTGGGGACTCCACTGCTGCCCTCCGCGCCCACCTCCCTCTGCTCCGCCTTTCTCAGGAGCGAGGCGTGGCCACTTTGACCCTCTCTTCCCTTCTGTGGCTCCTACAAAAACCAGTGCAGCGAGCCCAGGCTGCCTCGCACGCCACGGATGCCCGGCACAGGCCACATGTCCTCATCCAAGCTCCTGGGGCAAGAAGGCTCTTGCAGTATTTCGCTTTCTGGTTGAGCATCCCCAGCCTGAAATCCAAAGTGCTCCGAAGAGCATTTCCTGCGAGTGTCATATGAGGGAGAGCTCGGAATGGTTCAGGTTTCAGAGCATTTTGGAGTAGGGACGCTCAGCCTGAATTTGAACGTCTTTTCAAGGAGGCCACACACTGAAGCCCCCGATGTCCGCCCCACACAATCCCAGCACACCCTCTGAAGTCCCCAGCAACAAGATTTTTGTTCTTCAAAAAAAAAAATAATAAAAGGTAAATAGATCAATAAATAAATAACCCCAAGTCACATAAACTCACACGCAACCACTGAAGGGGGTTGTGGACACCTGCACAGACTGGATGAAATGGAACTGTCACATCTTTACCAGGGTAATTTCAAGTCATTCCTCAAAACACACACCTGTTTTACTGAGCTGCATTTTAAGGTGAACACACACAAATCATTTCGGGGAAACAAATGTCACTTTGGGCTGTGTGTGGTTTCTTGACTCCTGGGAATAACTCAGCGTTCACACCCTCACTTCTGGATAAGGGAGAAGATGCAAAGAAATCTGTTAAAACAAAGACATGGAAACAAGTTTAAGAAGGGTTTGAAAGGTTCCTCCTGTCCCCCTGGAGGGGAGAGGAGGACGCCTGGAAGGCTTACGGGGGACAGGAGCACAGCCTCCTCGGTGTGCCATGGACGTCGCCTCGCTGAGGGGAGAGGACGATGCCTGGAAGGCTCACGGGGGTGGGAGCACAGCCTCCTCAGTGCTTTCTACACTCAGCAGCTTCAGAGATTCCCGTAGAAGCAGAACGCGTGAGAACCGAGACCGGAACACACCCCAAAGAAAGGGGATGAGGGGTCAACAAAAGCATTCGCTCATTACCAAGGAGCACGGGCATGACGCCGCTTCAAAGAACGTGTGAAAAAGTCACTCACGGGTGTTTCAGAAAATAAGGGTAGCGTGAGATTGCTCGATCAGTTCAAACAGGCTGCCATCCCCCAGGCCATGAAGCCCCTGAGATGAGCCTCTCACAGTGAACAGAAGTCACTCGCACCTCTGCCAGAGAAAGTCCTACAAGCCGACACGTGACCTCACGAAACCTGGCCTACAGCCCGTCGACCACAGTGAGTCTGACACGGTACATCCCTCCAGATGGTTAAGGACCCCAGCCTTCTCGACACCAGGGATGGGTATCGCGGAAGACAATTTTTCTGAGGGGTGGTTTTGAAATGCAACTGTTCCACCTCAGGTCAGGCATTGGATCCTCATAAGGAGCACCTCCGAGATCCCTTCACATGCCGTTTACAATAGGGTCCCAGCGCCTAGGAGAATCTAAATGCCGCCGCTGATCCAAGAGGAGGCAGAGCTCAGGCGGTCATGCTCACTTCGCCCGCCACTCACCTCCGGCTATGACCCCGGTCCCTAACAGACCATGGACAAGCACCAGTCTGCAGTCCAGGACTAAGCCCTACTGGCCAGCACACACACACCAGCCCAGGTGGAGACACTACTCGTGACCCTGGCTGGGCAGGAAGGAAGCCTGAGGGCCATTTCCTGACCAGGATGCCACACCCCCGACCCAAATACAGAGGTTCCCCATAAAAACCCACTGTACACTCACCAGAAAACAGAGCCACACCTGGGCAACACAACGAGACCCCCCATCCCTGCAACAAAGAAAAGAAAATTAGCCAGGCATGCTGGTGCGTGCCCCAGGTCCCAGCTGCTCGGGTGACTGAGGGGGGAGGATCGCCTGAGCCAGGGATCACGCCACCGCATGCCAGCCTGGGTGACAGAGCAAGACCCTGTCTCGGAAAATATAAATAAACTAAAAACCAACAGAAACTGGGTGCATGTAGGGTGGAAGAAACGCCGCAGGAGACTAGCGAACGGCACCACAGGGTTTCTATCAGGAAGAACAGCACGTCTCCCAACCAAGTGCTCCCGCCCTCATGAGACCCTGTGCTTGGGAAGCACCAGCGAGGCCACGTGGCTGGCCTCTTCCTGCTTTAAATCAAGTGGAACCAGACGCTGTGATGACACACAGGGACTATGACAAACCCTGGAGGTTCTAACTGAGAAAACAATGACATGTGTGAGTTCCTATGACAACGTCTCAAAACAATGGAAGGAGGGTACCGTTTGCAGATAAGACAACTTCTGAAGTCTATTCAAGTGTTACCTCTTGGGAAAATAGGGAAGACTCATTTTCTCCATAGACAGCGCACACACAGCACTTTGCCACACATAATACAAGGCGGTTTATGGCAGTGGCCGCATATTTTCACGTGTATCACCTTTTGGGCATCTTCTAGGTTTGCTAGAGCCGGCGGCTACTTTTATTCCCCACAAAACACACAGAAATGCATGAGCATTATCTCCTCTCATGGAGCATCTACACTAACAGGAAGAAGAATGTCGTGCTCCAAGTGTACCTGCAAACACGGTTTTCTTCTGAAAACCCAAGTGCATGCAAAGCAAACACGGCATATCACTAAAGCGCACAGGAGAGCAGAGCACCTCTTAGTAGAAAGCATGTAAAGGATAGCTAGTTGGGAGCATTATTTTAAAACGTTTCTATGGAATGAGTTATCCCAGGGAGCCCGTTTGGTACCTGCATTCAAAGGCAAGTCATTATTCGACATCCAACCTTTAACAGAAGGTTCACAGTAAGATCCCCGGAAACGGCATTCCCCTGGTGACTTTTCAATGCTCAGATTGCAGTATCGATACAGCTTGGTAAGCAGTCAGGAGAGGGGCGGCTCAGAGGCTGAAAGCACACAGGTCAGGGCCCTCCTGGGTCCGACAGCCTCACCTGGGCCTCGCTTTCTGCACTGCCCAGGGCTGCTCATGAGATTGTGCCGAAACGGATGTGTGCACGCCAAACAGCTCTCAGCAGGGGCTCAACAGCCAGAAGCCGTTCCACCACACCGTCATCCCCCTTCTAACCAGAGAACACCCGATACAGAAACAGGAGAAACAGGTATTAAATGAGTTGGCAAAGCCAAAATCCACCCGGATCTACCACTCCAAAACAAACATACACCACACTGCCCAATATTGATGGGAGCCAAAAACATGGAAGTCCTGAGAGCCCACACTGACCACAGCCAGACACCACTTCTGCAAGAACCAAGCACGCGCCTAGAGATCGCCCGTGATGACCCAGGAGAGCAGCTTGGAGCAGAGACAAACGTGAAGGAGAGGCACAGGGGCCAGGGTGCTGGGTGTGCCCGTCTGTGTGACCTCACTGAGATTGCCGACCTCTGGCCCTTGGTGTCCGTCCTGTGGAGGAGGTAGCCCCCAAATCCCTGCCTCCCTTCAGCGCTCACTGAGGCTGCCCTGAAGCCTCCCCAGGGCTGAGACCGCTTCGAAATCCTGTCAACTGCACACCCACATAAACAAAGTGTCAAGTACGCAGACAGGAAAAGAAAAGTATGCGAATCCTCCCGTATCCAACAGGCATTGAAAAAGGAACAGGAAAATTGTGGTAGTCTTGAAACCACCACCAGCTATCACGTCCTGTTGAGATGTTTTAGCCAATCAGGAACATCTCTTTACCAAGCACCTGTGTGTTTAGGAAGCCCGTTGACAGATTCCAAACAGCCTCGGAGCCTGCGACCTGACCCCCATTCTACGCGCATCACCTCTCCGGCGGAACAAGCCCTGGACACCATTCAGATGGCGAGGAACAGGAGCAAGGGTAGCGTTCCCTCACCACCACCAAACAAGCTCGACCCCGAGGAGCCCGGAGAACAGCGACGTTTGCTTAGACGCTTTCCCACTGACCTTGTCAGAGCGAACGTTCCCATCCCACGCCACCCAGTGTTTGACTCTCCCTGGGATGCCAGCAGCCGCCAACCCTCACAACTCACAAGCTGGAAACAGAGGCCAAGCTGACAGGAGGGAGGCCTCTCTCCATCCCCTACTGAATTCGCTCAGGACACAGAGGTTCCCAAACACACACGGCCCCGGGTATTCCACACCTGGAGAATATTCTAACAACAGACGCTGCAAAGACGTTCCCCTAAAGAGAAACTCAGTTTCTAACTTCCCTTAGGGAAAAATAGGAGGCCCAGAACTTTCCAGAAAATCAAGCCTGGGAGGAAGCCCCTCACCTCTGGCACTTCCTAAACCTGCCTTCCCGCAGGTGCTCAGGGATGTCCCCGCGCCAGCCCCGTCCACCCAGGACGGCAGCAGGGCTCAGGCAGCCAGCACCTGGGCAGCAGGCGAAGCAACCCCAGGGTGAAAACGTCATCCCAGGCACCACTCCCCGGAGCCCCTCAGCAAGAAAAACAGAGGCGGGACCAGAACCGAGGGCTGACTCGAGGCTGGGGAGCCACAGACCCGCACAGTTCAATCATCGGACACGCTCTGCTGTGGACAGAGGAGCCCAGCCCAGGGAGAGGCCAGCACAGAGATCCTCGTGCCGGCTCCACGGGCCAGCGTCCCCCAGGGCTGCAAGTTTGCGATCACAGCTTCAGAATCGGGTTCCAGAATCTTCCGGAATCAAAGACACACCCAACTGTAAAGCTGCCAGGACAGCAGGGCCCAGGAGCAGGCTCAGGGGAGGAGCAGGTAGAAACCCCACACACAGCACACACGTGTGCATGCTTACTCCACACATGCCACCCCTTCACCCGATACTATACACGCAAACGCCTCTATGCACTCCATACACACCCTCAAATACACTCACCAAATGTGATGCGTGTACACACTCCACACACCCTCCAACATACACGGCACACGCATGAACACGCTCACTCCACACACACCTGCTAAATACACTCACCACACACGCACAAACGTGACACACGTGCACACTCATTCCAGACCTCACGCCCCTCACCAAGTACACAGGTGCACACATCCCCAAGTCCAGCACCTGCAGACTCCACAAGCTTTGGTTTCCCCCACTGTTTCTCTCCTCACATGAGATCCACACACACACGTGTCATTTACTGACATCTAACACCCGGGGAGGCCCTTAGACAGAACTGCAGTCACAAGTCGGCTTCATTCAGGCATTCATCACCAGCCCCTGGAAGCCACCTCTCCTGTCCCCACGGGGAGGGGGGGCCGAGACCGCAGGCGTCGCTGGGCTTACAGATCCCCAGGCTGGCAACCCAGCGAAATCAGGAGGGCTCGGCCACGGCCCTGGAGGGAGACGGGTACTGGCTCAGGTATGCGGCACACGGGTCCTCATTTCCATGCGGCGTCACCTACGACAGCGTCGGGTGAAAGCCAGTGGGGCTTGGCATTCCTGGGATAGACGGTCCTGGAATTACAAGGGAAGCTTTTTCACTTCTCCCCTCTGAACACATGAGGTCCATGGTCCCCGCTCACATCTAACCCTGGGAATCGGAATCGGTGACTCCTTGTCCACCTGAGGACCACCCAAGAGGATCCACACACCTGCTGCAACAGCAGCACCGCACCTGGTCCGCAGGGGAGCAAAGCAAATCCCACCTTTTGACGAAAACTGGATTACCCCGACACTGGCAGCCTGCAGTGTGTATATATCGTCAGGCCCCCACATCTGCGGCGCCACCTGCAAGAGGAACACAAACCCTTAGTCCCGGGTTCTCACGATGGCCTGTGAGGTGGATGCTGGCACCTTCTCTTCTCCCAGTGGAGAGGAGAGAAGGCCAGGGCCAGGGCCAGAGCTGGCGTGTCAGGAGGGTCAGGGTTCAAAAACCCCATCATCCGCCTCACAAAGCAGCCCTGACCGTTCAAGTGACTTCTATCATCAGCCTGAAAATGGACCACAGTTACCAGTAATTCTGAGTGCTGTTCCTTCTGACGTCAGACATTTCGCTAGAAAGATTTTGCCAAATCGGCTTTCAAAATCCTATGCTATGAAATGTCTAATGAAAATCTGAGCTGTGAAATAAAGCACACATTTCAATGAATCCCAAAATGACTATCACAAAGGAAGCTGTAACTTGAAGTGAAAAATATCCTCTAAATGACATCAGCCAGAATTACCTGCCATCATTACTGATCCCATATGATTAATGAATTCTACAGCATCATCTCAGATATGAACTTAAAACCATGAGCTGAATGCACATGTTAGCACAACCAAAGTTCTGCTTTCATAAGCAGCACAGGCGTCTCTGGAGAGGATTTTAATTGGGACTACAATGCGCACGGTGGTGGTAAGAGGTTTCATGCCGGCTGTTCTCCAAGGTGCAACACAGAAACACCACTAACCTCGAAGACACCTTTGTAACGAGATGATGAGAGACGATGTGGACAGAATACTGGAAATATTTGAAAAGGAGAAACAATGCAAGGAAAGAATCTTATCAGTTACCCTTTTAACACGCTTAGAAAAAACCGATTTCTCTTTTGGGATGATTAAAGAAGAAAATGACATTTCTGGATTTTTTTTTTTTTTTTACATTTTTCTTTCTGAGACAGGGTCTTGGCTCTGTCACCAAGACTGGAGTACAGTGGAGCAATCACAGCTCACCGTAGCCTTAAGTGTTCTTCCCACCTCGGACTCCAGAGTAGCAGGGACCACAGGCACGCACCACCATACTCAGCTAATTTTTCTGTTGTGAGAGAGATGGGGTGTCTTGCTCTGTTGTCCAGGCTGCTCTTGAACTCCTTGGCCTCACAAAGGGCTGCGATTACATTACGGGCATAAGCCAGCGTGCCCAACCAACCTTTTTCTTAATTCTATAACAATTACGCCGCATTCAGAGGAAGGATAACTATTAGTGAGAAGAAACTTGGCGAAGCAATATGTTGATACGAAAACAAAATGGTAACAATTCCTCATTGTGACATTTGAGTTTGAAACTGTTAACATACCAAGCAAAAATGATAGCTCAAATCAGGTTTTACAAAGAAGTCCAATAGATGATGATTCCAATTGTATGTTTGTTTCTAGATCTGAGAAAGTCAGTCATAGCCAACTTCTACAGTTTTGTTGCCATAGACCCAAGATTAAATCACAATGTGCGGGCGAACGTGCCCCAGGGTGCGGCAGGGAACCCCACGCCCACCAAGCACGCATATGCAGAAATATTTTGCCCAAATCTATTTTCCAACATAGAATTAAAGAGGTCCCATATATACTTTTCTCTCTCCCCACCAAGTATGTGAGGTCAAGTTTATCCTAGTATTCGATAAAAAGGCTCACGTGAAAAAGGGAACAGCAACGCTCAGGCGACCCCCGCAGGCCCCGGCAGATGCTCTATAGCAGAAGGGACGCGGCACAGGCAGGGCTGTGGGTGCACCTGCACCCTCGCTAACCTCATGGTGCAAGCACCCGAGGCTCTACAGATTCCACTCCCAGAGTTAGTGGGAAACTCCATCCTAGCACCGGGATGCTCTCCGTTGCTAGATGTACCTGCTTTAAGATATGCATGAACTGTCCTTACTCTACACACGAGACTCACTAGGAGATACTTTCAGATTTATCGGAAAATAGACATTCCAGCAAATGCATTTCTGTAAGATTCTCTACCTCTTTTCACTGGGTGGGGGGTGGGGGAGGGGGGAGGGGGAAAAGGTAACTTGCCTCCAAGGGTTGGAGACAAAGCCGTTACTGCAAGACAAGAGTGCTGCGCACCCCGGGAACCGCTGCGCCATGAGGCACGAGGCACGAGGCACGAGGCACGAGTCACGAGGCACGAGGCACGGCCGTGCACACCGGACGCAGGAGTAGCACACGAGGCTAGCACAGGTTGACGCCAGCCCTCTCCAGAAGCAGGCCTGTCCCTTCCTCCTCCCCCTCAGCCCCCAGCTCCCTCCAGACCTCAGTGGCTGCTGACAGGGCAGAGGCCACAACTAGAGGAGGCTCTCAACTCCACCAGGGACAGGAGCCCCGGACGCTGGGGACTCCACTGCTGCCCTCCGCGCCCACCTCCCTCTGCTCCGCCTTTCTCAGGAGCGAGGCGTGGCCACTTTGACCCTCTCTTCCCTTCTGTGGCTCCTACAAAAACCAGTGCAGCGAGCCCAGGCTGCCTCGCACGCCACGGATGCCCGGCACAGGCCACATGTCCTCATCCAAGCTCCTGGGGCAAGAAGGCTCTTGCAGTATTTCGCTTTCTGGTTGAGCATCCCCAGCCTGAAATCCAAAGTGCTCCGAAGAGCATTTCCTGCGAGTGTCATATGAGGGAGAGCTCGGAATGGTTCAGGTTTCAGAGCATTTTGGAGTAGGGACGCTCAGCCTGAATTTGAACGTCTTTTCAAGGAGGCCACACACTGAAGCCCCCGATGTCCGCCCCACACAATCCCAGCACACCCTCTGAAGTCCCCAGCAACAAGATTTTTGTTCTTCAAAAAAAAAAATAATAAAAGGTAAATAGATCAATAAATAAATAACCCCAAGTCACATAAACTCACACGCAACCACTGAAGGGGGTTGTGGACACCTGCACAGACTGGATGAAATGGAACTGTCACATCTTTACCAGGGTAATTTCAAGTCATTCCTCAAAACACACACCTGTTTTACTGAGCTGCATTTTAAGGTGAACACACACAAATCATTTCGGGGAAACAAATGTCACTTTGGGCTGTGTGTGGTTTCTTGACTCCTGGGAATAACTCAGCGTTCACACCCTCACTTCTGGATAAGGGAGAAGATGCAAAGAAATCTGTTAAAACAAAGACATGGAAACAAGTTTAAGAAGGGTTTGAAAGGTTCCTCCTGTCCCCCTGGAGGGGAGAGGAGGACGCCTGGAAGGCTTACGGGGGACAGGAGCACAGCCTCCTCGGTGTGCCATGGACGTCGCCTCGCTGAGGGGAGAGGACGATGCCTGGAAGGCTCACGGGGGTGGGAGCACAGCCTCCTCAGTGCTTTCTACACTCAGCAGCTTCAGAGATTCCCGTAGAAGCAGAACGCGTGAGAACCGAGACCGGAACACACCCCAAAGAAAGGGGATGAGGGGTCAACAAAAGCATTCGCTCATTACCAAGGAGCACGGGCATGACGCCGCTTCAAAGAACGTGTGAAAAAGTCACTCACGGGTGTTTCAGAAAATAAGGGTAGCGTGAGATTGCTCGATCAGTTCAAACAGGCTGCCATCCCCCAGGCCATGAAGCCCCTGAGATGAGCCTCTCACAGTGAACAGAAGTCACTCGCACCTCTGCCAGAGAAAGTCCTACAAGCCGACACGTGACCTCACGAAACCTGGCCTACAG
Organism: Chlorocebus sabaeus; assembly: GCF_047675955.1. Taxonomy (NCBI): domain Eukaryota; kingdom Metazoa; phylum Chordata; class Mammalia; order Primates; family Cercopithecidae; genus Chlorocebus; species Chlorocebus sabaeus. The sequence continues at coordinate 170,628 of NW_027327634.1, forward strand.
CCCGTCGACCACAGTGAGTCTGACACGGTACATCCCTCCAGATGGTTAAGGACCCCAGCCTTCTCGACACCAGGGATGGGTATCGCGGAAGACAATTTTTCTGAGGGGTGGTTTTGAAATGCAACTGTTCCACCTCAGGTCAGGCATTGGATCCTCATAAGGAGCACCTCCGAGATCCCTTCACATGCCGTTTACAATAGGGTCCCAGCGCCTAGGAGAATCTAAATGCTGCCGCTGATCCAAGAGGAGGCAGAGCTCAGGCGGTCATGCTCACTTCGCCCGCCACTCACCTCCGGCTATGACCCCGGTCCCTAACAGACCATGGACAAGCACCAGTCTGCAGTCCAGGACTAAGCCCTACTGGCCAGCACACACACACCAGCCCAGGTGGAGACACTACTCGTGACCCTGGCTGGGCAGGAAGGAAGCCTGAGGGCCATTTCCTGACCAGGATGCCACACCCCCGACCCAAATACAGAGGTTCCCCATAAAAACCCACTGTACACTCACCAGAAAACAGAGCCACACCTGGGCAACACAACGAGACCCCCCATCCCTGCAACAAAGAAAAGAAAATTAGCCAGGCATGCTGGTGCGTGCCCCAGGTCCCAGCTGCTCGGGTGACTGAGGGGGGAGGATCGCCTGAGCCAGGGATCACGCCACCGCATGCCAGCCTGGGTGACAGAGCAAGACCCTGTCTCGGAAAATATAAATAAACTAAAAACCAACAGAAACTGGGTGCATGTAGGGTGGAAGAAACGCCGCAGGAGACTAGCGAACGGCACCACAGGGTTTCTATCAGGAAGAACAGCACGTCTCCCAACCAAGTGCTCCCGCCCTCATGAGACCCTGTGCTTGGGAAGCACCAGCGAGGCCACGTGGCTGGCCTCTTCCTGCTTTAAATCAAGTGGAACCAGACGCTGTGATGACACACAGGGACTATGACAAACCCTGGAGGTTCTAACTGAGAAAACAATGACATGTGTGAGTTCCTATGACAACGTCTCAAAACAATGGAAGGAGGGTACCGTTTGCAGATAAGACAACTTCTGAAGTCTATTCAAGTGTTACCTCTTGGGAAAATAGGGAAGACTCATTTTCTCCATAGACAGCGCACACACAGCACTTTGCCACACATAATACAAGGCGGTTTATGGCAGTGGCCGCATATTTTCACGTGTATCACCTTTTGGGCATCTTCTAGGTTTGCTAGAGCCGGCGGCTACTTTTATTCCCCACAAAACACACAGAAATGCATGAGCATTATCTCCTCTCATGGAGCATCTACACTAACAGGAAGAAGAATGTCGTGCTCCAAGTGTACCTGCAAACACGGTTTTCTTCTGAAAACCCAAGTGCATGCAAAGCAAACACGGCATATCACTAAAGCGCACAGGAGAGCAGAGCACCTCTTAGTAGAAAGCATGTAAAGGATAGCTAGTTGGGAGCATTATTTTAAAACGTTTCTATGGAATGAGTTATCCCAGGGAGCCCGTTTGGTACCTGCATTCAAAGGCAAGTCATTATTCGACATCCAACCTTTAACAGAAGGTTCACAGTAAGATCCCCGGAAACGGCATTCCCCTGGTGACTTTTCAATGCTCAGATTGCAGTATCGATACAGCTTGGTAAGCAGTCAGGAGAGGGGCGGCTCAGAGGCTGAAAGCACACAGGTCAGGGCCCTCCTGGGTCCGACAGCCTCACCTGGGCCTCGCTTTCTGCACTGCCCAGGGCTGCTCATGAGATTGTGCCGAAACGGATGTGTGCACGCCAAACAGCTCTCAGCAGGGGCTCAACAGCCAGAAGCCGTTCCACCACACCGTCATCCCCCTTCTAACCAGAGAACACCCGATACAGAAACAGGAGAAACAGGTATTAAATGAGTTGGCAAAGCCAAAATCCACCCGGATCTACCACTCCAAAACAAACATACACCACACTGCCCAATATTGATGGGAGCCAAAAACATGGAAGTCCTGAGAGCCCACACTGACCACAGCCAGACACCACTTCTGCAAGAACCAAGCACGCGCCTAGAGATCGCCCGTGATGACCCAGGAGAGCAGCTTGGAGCAGAGACAAACGTGAAGGAGAGGCACAGGGGCCAGGGTGCTGGGTGTGCCCGTCTGTGTGACCTCACTGAGATTGCCGACCTCTGGCCCTTGGTGTCCGTCCTGTGGAGGAGGTAGCCCCCAAATCCCTGCCTCCCTTCAGCGCTCACTGAGGCTGCCCTGAAGCCTCCCCAGGGCTGAGACCGCTTCGAAATCCTGTCAACTGCACACCCACATAAACAAAGTGTCAAGTACGCAGACAGGAAAAGAAAAGTATGCGAATCCTCCCGTATCCAACAGGCATTGAAAAAGGAACAGGAAAATTGTGGTAGTCTTGAAACCACCACCAGCTATCACGTCCTGTTGAGATGTTTTAGCCAATCAGGAACATCTCTTTACCAAGCACCTGTGTGTTTAGGAAGCCCGTTGACAGATTCCAAACAGCCTCGGAGCCTGCGACCTGACCCCCATTCTACGCGCATCACCTCTCCGGCGGAACAAGCCCTGGACACCATTCAGATGGCGAGGAACAGGAGCAAGGGTAGCGTTCCCTCACCACCACCAAACAAGCTCGACCCCGAGGAGCCCGGAGAACAGCGACGTTTGCTTAGACGCTTTCCCACTGACCTTGTCAGAGCGAACGTTCCCATCCCACGCCACCCAGTGTTTGACTCTCCCTGGGATGCCAGCAGCCGCCAACCCTCACAACTCACAAGCTGGAAACAGAGGCCAAGCTGACAGGAGGGAGGCCTCTCTCCATCCCCTACTGAATTCGCTCAGGACACAGAGGTTCCCAAACACACACGGCCCCGGGTATTCCACACCTGGAGAATATTCTAACAACAGACGCTGCAAAGACGTTCCCCTAAAGAGAAACTCAGTTTCTAACTTCCCTTAGGGAAAAATAGGAGGCCCAGAACTTTCCAGAAAATCAAGCCTGGGAGGAAGCCCCTCACCTCTGGCACTTCCTAAACCTGCCTTCCCGCAGGTGCTCAGGGATGTCCCCGCGCCAGCCCCGTCCACCCAGGACGGCAGCAGGGCTCAGGCAGCCAGCACCTGGGCAGCAGGCGAAGCAACCCCAGGGTGAAAACGTCATCCCAGGCACCACTCCCCGGAGCCCCTCAGCAAGAAAAACAGAGGCGGGACCAGAACCGAGGGCTGACTCGAGGCTGGGGAGCCACAGACCCGCACAGTTCAATCATCGGACACGCTCTGCTGTGGACAGAGGAGCCCAGCCCAGGGAGAGGCCAGCACAGAGATCCTCGTGCCGGCTCCACGGGCCAGCGTCCCCCAGGGCTGCAAGTTTGCGATCACAGCTTCAGAATCGGGTTCCAGAATCTTCCGGAATCAAAGACACACCCAACTGTAAAGCTGCCAGGACAGCAGGGCCCAGGAGCAGGCTCAGGGGAGGAGCAGGTAGAAACCCCACACACAGCACACACGTGTGCATGCTTACTCCACACATGCCACCCCTTCACCCGATACTATACACGCAAACGCCTCTATGCACTCCATACACACCCTCAAATACACTCACCAAATGTGATGCGTGTACACACTCCACACACCCTCCAACATACACGGCACACGCATGAACACGCTCACTCCACACACACCTGCTAAATACACTCACCACACACGCACAAACGTGACACACGTGCACACTCATTCCAGACCTCACGCCCCTCACCAAGTACACAGGTGCACACATCCCCAAGTCCAGCACCTGCAGACTCCACAAGCTTTGGTTTCCCCCACTGTTTCTCTCATCACATGAGATCCACACACACACGTGTCATTTACTGACATCTAACACCCGGGGAGGCCCTTAGACAGAACTGCAGTCACAAGTCGGCTTCATTCAGGCATTCATCACCAGCCCCTGGAAGCCACCTCTCCTGTCCCCACGGGGAGGGGGGGCCGAGACCGCAGGCGTCGCTGGGCTTACAGATCCCCAGGCTGGCAACCCAGCGAAATCAGGAGGGCTCGGCCACGGCCCTGGAGGGAGACGGGTACTGGCTCAGGTATGCGGCACACGGGTCCTCATTTCCATGCGGCGTCACCTACGACAGCGTCGGGTGAAAGCCAGTGGGGCTTGGCATTCCTGGGATAGACGGTCCTGGAATTACAAGGGAAGCTTTTTCACTTCTCCCCTCTGAACACATGAGGTCCATGGTCCCCGCTCACATCTAACCCTGGGAATCGGAATCGGTGACTCCTTGTCTACCTGAGGACCACCCAAGAGGATCCACACACCTGCTGCAACAGCAGCACCGCACCTGGTCCGCAGGGGAGCAAAGCAAATCCCACCTTTTGACGAAAACTGGATTACCCCGACACTGGCAGCCTGCAGTGTGTATATATCGTCAGGCCCCCACATCTGCGGCGCCACCTGCAAGAGGAACACAAACCCTTAGTCCCGGGTTCTCACGATGGCCTGTGAGGTGGATGCTGGCACCTTCTCTTCTCCCAGTGGAGAGGAGAGAAGGCCAGGGCCAGGGCCAGAGCTGGCGTGTCAGGAGGGTCAGGGTTCAAAAACCCCATCATCCGCCTCACAAAGCAGCCCTGACCGTTCAAGTGACTTCTATCATCAGCCTGAAAATGGACCACAGTTACCAGTAATTCTGAGTGCTGTTCCTTCTGACGTCAGACATTTCGCTAGAAAGATTTTGCCAAATCGGCTTTCAAAATCCTATGCTATGAAATGTCTAATGAAAATCTGAGCTGTGAAATAAAGCACACATTTCAATGAATCCCAAAATGACTATCACAAAGGAAGCTGTAACTTGAAGTGAAAAATATCCTCTAAATGACATCAGCCAGAATTACCTGCCATCATTACTGATCCCATATGATTAATGAATTCTACAGCATCATCTCAGATATGAACTTAAAACCATGAGCTGAATGCACATGTTAGCACAACCAAAGTTCTGCTTTCATAAGCAGCACAGGCGTCTCTGGAGAGGATTTTAATTGGGACTACAATGCGCACGGTGGTGGTAAGAGGTTTCATGCCGGCTGTTCTCCAAGGTGCAACACAGAAACACCACTAACCTCGAAGACACCTTTGTAACGAGATGATGAGAGACGATGTGGACAGAATACTGGAAATATTTGAAAAGGAGAAACAATGCAAGGAAAGAATCTTATCAGTTACCCTTTTAACACGCTTAGAAAAAACCGATTTCTCTTTTGGGATGATTAAAGAAGAAAATGACATTTCTGGATTTTTTTTTTTTTTTTTACATTTTTCTTTCTGAGACAGGGTCTTGGCTCTGTCACCAAGACTGGAGTACAGTGGAGCAATCACAGCTCACCGTAGCCTTAAGTGTTCTTCCCACCTCAGACTCCAGAGTAGCAGGGACCACAGGCACGCACCACCATACTCAGCTAATTTTTCTGTTGTGAGAGAGATGGGGTGTCTTGCTCTGTTGTCCAGGCTGCTCTTGAACTCCTTGGCCTCACAAAGGGCTGCGATTACATTACGGGCATAAGCCAGCGTGCCCAACCAACCTTTTTCTTAATTCTATAACAATTACGCCGCATTCAGAGGAAGGATAACTATTAGTGAGAAGAAACTTGGCGAAGCAATATGTTGATACGAAAACAAAATGGTAACAATTCCTCATTGTGACATTTGAGTTTGAAACTGTTAACATACCAAGCAAAAATGATAGCTCAAATCAGGTTTTACAAAGAAGTCCAATAGATGATGATTCCAATTGTATGTTTGTTTCTAGATCTGAGAAAGTCAGTCATAGCCAACTTCTACAGTTTTGTTGCCATAGACCCAAGATTAAATCACAATGTGCGGGCGAACGTGCCCCAGGGTGCGGCAGGGAACCCCACGCCCACCAAGCACGCATATGCAGAAATATTTTGCCCAAATCTATTTTCCAACATAGAATTAAAGAGGTCCCATATATACTTTTCTCTCTCCCCACCAAGTATGTGAGGTCAAGTTTATCCTAGTATTCGATAAAAAGGCTCACGTGAAAAAGGGAACAGCAACGCTCAGGCGACCCCCGCAGGCCCCGGCAGATGCTCTATAGCAGAAGGGACGCGGCACAGGCAGGGCTGTGGGTGCACCTGCACCCTCGCTAACCTCATGGTGCAAGCACCCGAGGCTCTACAGATTCCACTCCCAGAGTTAGTGGGAAACTCCATCCTAGCACCGGGATGCTCTCCGTTGCTAGATGTACCTGCTTTAAGATATGCATGAACTGTCCTTACTCTACACACGAGACTCACTAGGAGATACTTTCAGATTTATCGGAAAATAGACATTCCAGCAAATGCATTTCTGTAAGATTCTCTACCTCTTTTCACTGGGTGGGGGGTGGGGGGAGGGGGGAGGGGGAAAAGGTAACTTGCCTCCAAGGGTTGGAGACAAAGCCGTTACTGCAAGACAAGAGTGCTGCGCACCCCAGGAACCGCTGCGCCACGAGGCACGAGGCACGAGGCACGAGGCACGAGGCACGAGGCACGAGGCACGAGGCACGAGGCACGAGGCACGGCCGTGCACACCGGACACAGGAGTAGCACACGAGGCTAGCACAGGTTGACGCCAGCCCTCTCCAGAAGCAGGTCTGTCCCTTCCTCCTCCCCCTCAGCCCCCAGCTCCCTCCAGACCTCAGTGGCTGCTGACAGGGCAGAGGCCACAACTAGAGGAGGCTCTCAACTCCACCAGGGACAGGAGCCCCGGACGCTGGGGACTCCACTGCTGCCCTCCGCGCCCACCTCCCTCTGCTCCGCCTTTCTCAGGAGCGAGGCGTGGCCACTTTGACCCTCTCTTCCCTTCTGTGGCTCCTACAAAAACCAGTGCAGCGAGCCCAGGCTGCCTCGCACGCCACGGATGCCCGGCACAGGCCACATGTCCTCATCCAAGCTCCTGGGGCAAGAAGGCTCTTGCAGTATTTCGCTTTCTGGTTGAGCATCCCCAGCCTGAAATCCAAAGTGCTCCGAAGAGCATTTCCTGCGAGTGTCATATGAGGGAGAGCTCGGAATGGTTCAGGTTTCAGAGCATTTTGGAGTAGGGACGCTCAGCCTGAATTTGAACGTCTTTTCAAGGAGGCCACACACTGAAGCCCCCGATGTCCGCCCCACACAATCCCAGCACACCCTCTGAAGTCCCCAGCAACAAGATTTTTGTTCTTCAAAAAAAAAAATAATAAAAGGTAAATACATCAATAAATAAATAACCCCAAGTCACATAAACTCACACGCAACCACTGAAGGGGGTTGTGGACACCTGCACAGACTGGATGAAATGGAACTGTCACATCTTTACCAGGGTAATTTCAAGTCATTCCTCTAAACACACACCTGTTTTACTGAGCTGCATTTTAAGGTGAACACACACAAATCATTTCGGGGAAACAAATGTCACTTTGGGCTGTGTGTGGTTTCTTGACTCCTGGGAATAACTCAGCGTTCACACCCTCACTTCTGGATAAGGGAGAAGATGCAAAGAAATCTGTTAAAACAAAGACATGGAAACAAGTTTAAGAAGGGTTTGAAAGGTTCCTCCTGTCCCCCTGGAGGGGAGAGGAGGACGCCTGGAAGGCTTACGGGGGACAGGAGCACAGCCTCCTCGGTGTGCCATGGACGTCGCCTCGCTGAGGGGAGAGGACGATGCCTGGAAGGCTCACGGGGGTGGGAGCACAGCCTCCTCAGTGCTTTCTACACTCAGCAGCTTCAGAGATTCCCGTAGAAGCAGAACGCGTGAGAACCGAGACCGGAACACACCCCAAAGAAAGGGGATGAGGGGTCAACAAAAGCATTCGCTCATTACCAAGGAGCACGGGCATGACGCCGCTTCAAAGAACGTGTGAAAAAGTCACTCACGGGTGTTTCAGAAAATAAGGGTAGCGTGAGATTGCTCGATCAGTTCAAACAGGCTGCCATCCCCCAGGCCATGAAGCCCCTGAGATGAGCCTCTCACAGTGAACAGAAGTCACTCGCACCTCTGCCAGAGAAAGTCCTACAAGCCGACACGTGACCTCACGAAACCTGGCCTACAGCCCGTCGACCACAGTGAGTCTGACACGGTACATCCCTCCAGATGGTTAAGGACCCCAGCCTTCTCGACACCAGGGATGGGTATCGCGGAAGACAATTTTTCTGAGGGGTGGTTTTGAAATGCAACTGTTCCACCTCAGGTCAGGCATTGGATCCTCATAAGGAGCACCTCCGAGATCCCTTCACATGCCGTTTACAATAGGGTCCCAGCGCCTAGGAGAATCTAAATGCTGCCGCTGATCCAAGAGGAGGCAGAGCTCAGGCGGTCATGCTCACTTCGCCCGCCACTCACCTCCGGCTATGACCCCGCGGTCCCTAACAGACCATGGACCAGCACCAGTCTGCAGTCCAGGACTAAGCCCTACTGGCCAGCACACACACACCAGCCCAGGTGGAGACACTACTCGTGACCCTGGCTGGGCAGGAAGGAAGCCTGAGGGCCATTTCCTGACCAGGATGCCACACCCCCGACCCAAATACAGAGGTTCCCCATAAAAACCCACTGTACACTCACCAGAAAACAGAGCCACACCTGGGCAACACAACGAGACCCCCCATCCCTGCAACAAAGAAAAGAAAATTAGCCAGGCATGCTGGTGCGTGCCCCAGGTCCCAGCTGCTCGGGTGACTGAGGGGGGAGGATCGCCTGAGCCAGGGATCACGCCACCGCATGCCAGCCTGGGTGACAGAGCAAGACCCTGTCTCGGAAAATATAAATAAACTAAAAACCAACAGAAACTGGGTGCATGTAGGGTGGAAGAAACGCCGCAGGAGACTAGCGAACGGCACCACAGGGTTTCTATCAGGAAGAACAGCACGTCTCCCAACCAAGTGCTCCCGCCCTCATGAGACCCTGTGCTTGGGAAGCACCAGCGAGGCCACGTGGCTGGCCTCTTCCTGCTTTAAATCAAGTGGAGCCAGACGCTGTGATGACACACAGGGACTATGACAAACCCTGGAGGTTCTAACTGAGAAAACAATGACATGTGTGAGTTCCTATGACAACGTCTCAAAACAATGGAAGGAGGGTACCGTTTGCAGATAAGACAACTTCTGAAGTCTATTCAAGTGTTACCTCTTGGGAAAATAGGGAAGACTCATTTTCTCCATAGACAGCGCACACACAGCACTTTGCCACACATAATACAAGGCGGTTTATGGCAGTGGCCGCATATTTTCACGTGTATCACCTTTTGGGCATCTTCTAGGTTTGCTAGAGCCGGCGGCTACTTTTATTCCCCACAAAACACACAGAAATGCATGAGCATTATCTCCTCTCATGGAGCATCTACACTAACAGGAAGAAGAATGTCGTGCTCCAAGTGTACCTGCAAACACGGTTTTCTTCTGAAAACCCAAGTGCATGCAAAGCAAACACGGCATATCACTAAAGCGCACAGGAGAGCAGAGCACCTCTTAGTAGAAAGCATGTAAAGGATAGCTAGTTGGGAGCATTATTTTAAAACGTTTCTATGGAATGAGTTATCCCAGGGAGCCCGTTTGGTACCTGCATTCAAAGGCAAGTCATTATTCGACATCCAACCTTTAACAGAAGGTTCACAGTAAGATCCCCGGAAACGGCATTCCCCTGGTGACTTTTCAATGCTCAGATTGCAGTATCGATACAGCTTGGTAAGCAGTCAGGAGAGGGGCGGCTCAGAGGCTGAAAGCACACAGGTCAGGGCCCTCCTGGGTCCGACAGCCTCACCTGGGCCTCGCTTTCTGCACTGCCCAGGGCTGCTCATGAGATTGTGCCGAAACGGATGTGTGCACGCCAAACAGCTCTCAGCAGGGGCTCAACAGCCAGAAGCCGTTCCACCACACCGTCATCCCCCTTCTAACCAGAGAACACCCGATACAGAAACAGGAGAAACAGGTATTAAATGAGTTGGCAAAGCCAAAATCCACCCGGATCTACCACTCCAAAACAAACATACACCACACTGCCCAATATTGATGGGAGCCAAAAACATGGAAGTCCTGAGAGCCCACACGGACCACAGCCAGACACCACTTCTGCAAGAACCAAGCACGCGCCTAGAGATCGCCCGTGATGACCCAGGAGAGCAGCTTGGAGCAGAGACAAACGTGAAGGAGAGGCACAGGGGCCAGGGTGCTGGGTGTGCCCGTCTGTGTGACCTCACTGAGATTGCCGACCTCTGGCCCTTGGTGTCCGTCCTGTGGAGGAGGTAGCCCCCAAATCCCTGCCTCCCTTCAGCGCTCACTGAGGCTGCCCTGAAGCCTCCCCAGGGCTGAGACCGCTTCAAAATCCTGTCAACTGCACACCCACATAAACAAAGTGTCAAGTACGCAGACAGGAAAAGAAAAGTATGCGAATCCTCCCGTATCCAACAGGCATTGAAAAAGGAACAGGAAAATTGTGGTAGTCTTGAAACCACCACCAGCTATCACGTCCTGTTGAGATGTTTTAGCCAATCAGGAACATCTCTTTACCAAGCACCTGTGTGTTTAGGAAGCCCGTTGACAGATTCCAAACAGCCTCGGAGCCTGCGACCTGACCCCCATTCTACGCGCATCACCTCTCCGGCGGAACAAGCCCTGGACACCATTCAGATGGCGAGGAACAGGAGCAAGGGTAGCGTTCCCTCACCACCACCAAACAAGCTCGACCCCGAGGAGCCCGGAGAACAGCGACGTTTGCTTAGACGCTTTCCCACTGACCTTGTCAGAGCGAACGTTCCCATCCCACGCCACCCAGTGTTTGACTCTCCCTGGGATGCCAGCAGCCGCCAACCCTCACAACTCACAAGCTGGAAACAGAGGCCAAGCTGACAGGAGGGAGGCCTCTCTCCATCCCCTACTGAATTCGCTCAGGACACGGAGGTTCCCAAACACACACGGCCCCGGGTATTCCACACCTGGAGAACATTCTAACAACAGACGCTGCAAAGACGTTCCCCTAAAGAGAAACTCAGTTTCTAACTTCCCTTAGGGAAAAATAGGAGGCCCAGAACTTTCCAGAAAATCAAGCCTGGGAGGAAGCCCCTCACCTCTGGCACTTCCTAAACCTGCCTTCCCGCAGGTGCTCAGGGATGTCCCCGCGCCAGCCCCGTCCACCCAGGACGGCAGCAGGGCTCAGGCAGCCAGCACCTGGGCAGCAGGCGAAGCAACCCCAGGGTGAAAACGTCATCCCAGGCACCACTCCCCGGAGCCCCTCAGCAAGAAAAACAGAGGCGGGACCAGAACCGAGGGCTGACTCGAGGCTGGGGAGCCACAGACCCGCACAGTTCAATCATCGGACACGCTCTGCTGTGGACAGAGGAGCCCAGCCCAGGGAGAGGCCAGCACAGAGATCCTCGTGCCGGCTCCACGGGCCAGCGTCCCCCAGGGCTGCAAGTTTGCGATCACAGCTTCAGAATCGGGTTCCAGAATCTTCCGGAATCAAAGACACACCCAACTGTAAAGCTGCCAGGACAGCAGGGCCCAGGAGCAGGCTCAGGGGAGGAGCAGGTAGAAACCCCACACACAGCACACACGTGTGCATGCTTACTCCACACATGCCACCCCTTCACCCGATACTATACACGCAAACGCCTCTATGCACTCCATACACACCCTCAAATACACTCACCAAATGTGATGCGTGTACACACTCCACACACCCTCCAACATACACGGCACACGCATGAACACGCTCACTCCACACACACCTGCTAAATACACTCACCACACACGCACAAACGTGACACACGTGCACACTCATTCCAGACCTCACGCCCCTCACCAAGTACACAGGTGCACACATCCCCAAGTCCAGCACCTGCAGACTCCACAAGCTTTGGTTTCCCCCACTGTTTCTCTCCTCACATGAGATCCACACACACACGTGTCATTTACTGACATCTAACACCCGGGGAGGCCCTTAGACAGAACTGCAGTCACAAGTCGGCTTCATTCAGGCATTCATCACCAGCCCCTGGAAGCCACCTCTCCTGTCCCCACGGGGAGGGGGGGCCGAGACCGCAGGCGTCGCTGGGCTTACAGATCCCCAGGCTGGCAACCCAGCGAAATCAGGAGGGCTCGGCCACGGCCCTGGAGGGAGACGGGTACTGGCTCAGGTATGCGGCACACGGGTCCTCATTTCCATGCGGCGTCACCTACGACAGCGTCGGGTGAAAGCCAGTGGGGCTTGGCATTCCTGGGATAGACGGTCCTGGAATTACAAGGGAAGCTTTTTTACTTCTCCCCTCTGAACACATGAGGTCCATGGTCCCCGCTCACATCTAACCCTGGGAATCGGAATCGGTGACTCCTTGTCCACCTGAGGACCACCCAAGAGGATCCACACACCTGCTGCAACAGCAGCACCGCACCTGGTCCGCAGGGGAGCAAAGCAAATCCCACCTTTTGACGAAAACTGGATTACCCCGACACTGGCAGCCTGCAGTGTGTATATATCGTCAGGCCCCCACATCTGCGGCGCCACCTGCAAGAGGAACACAAACCCTTAGTCCCGGGTTCTCACGATGGCCTGTGAGGTGGATGCTGGCACCTTCTCTTCTCCCAGTGGAGAGGAGAGAAGGCCAGGGCCAGGGCCAGAGCTGGCGTGTCAGGAGGGTCAGGGTTCAAAAACCCCATCATCCGCCTCACAAAGCAGCCCTGACCGTTCAAGTGACTTCTATCATCAGCCTGAAAATGGACCACAGTTACCAGTAATTCTGAGTGCTGTTCCTTCTGACGTCAGACATTTCGCTAGAAAGATTTTGCCAAATCGGCTTTCAAAATCCTATGCTATGAAATGTCTAATGAAAATCTGAGCTGTGAAATAAAGCACACATTTCAATGAATCCCAAAATGACTATCACAAAGGAAGCTGTAACTTGAAGTGAAAAATATCCTCTAAATGACATCAGCCAGAATTACCTGCCATCATTACTGATCCCATATGATTAATGAATTCTACAGCATCATCTCAGATATGAACTTAAAACCATGAGCTGAATGCACATGTTAGCACAACCAAAGTTCTGCTTTCATAAGCAGCACAGGCGTCTCTGGAGAGGATTTTAATTGGGACTACAATGCGCACGGTGGTGGTAAGAGGTTTCATGCCGGCTGTTCTCCAAGGTGCAACACAGAAACACCACTAACCTCGAAGACACCTTTGTAACGAGATGATGAGAGACGATGTGGACAGAATACTGGAAATATTTGAAAAGGAGAAACAATGCAAGGAAAGAATCTTATCAGTTACCCTTTTAACACGCTTAGAAAAAACCGATTTCTCTTTTGGGATGATTAAAGAAGAAAATGACATTTCTGGATTTTTTTTTTTTTTTTTACATTTTTCTTTCTGAGACAGGGTCTTGGCTCTGTCACCAAGACTGGAGTACAGTGGAGCAATCACAGCTCACCGTAGCCTTAAGTGTTCTTCCCACCTCGGACTCCAGAGTAGCAGGGACCACAGGCACGCACCACCATACTCAGCTAATTTTTCTGTTGTGAGAGAGATGGGGTGTCTTGCTCTGTTGTCCAGGCTGCTCTTGAACTCCTTGGCCTCACAAAGGGCTGCGATTACATTACGGGCATAAGCCAGCGTGCCCAACCAACCTTTTTCTTAATTCTATAACAATTACGCCGCATTCAGAGGAAGGATAACTATTAGTGAGAAGAAACTTGGCGAAGCAATATGTTGATACGAAAACAAAATGGTAACAATTCCTCATTGTGACATTTGAGTTTGAAACTGTTAACATACCAAGCAAAAATGATAGCTCAAATCAGGTTTTACAAAGAAGTCCAATAGATGATGATTCCAATTGTATGTTTGTTTCTAGATCTGAGAAAGTCAGTCATAGCCAACTTCTACAGTTTTGTTGCCATAGACCCAAGATTAAATCACAATGTGCGGGCGAACGTGCCCCAGGGTGCGGCAGGGAACCCCACGCCCACCAAGCACGCATATGCAGAAATATTTTGCCCAAATCTATTTTCCAACATAGAATTAAAGAGGTCCCATATATACTTTTCTCTCTCCCCACCAAGTATGTGAGGTCAAGTTTATCCTAGTATTCGATAAAAAGGCTCACGTGAAAAAGGGAACAGCAACGCTCAGGCGACCCCCGCAGGCCCCGGCAGATGCTCTATAGCAGAAGGGACGCGGCACAGGCAGGGCTGTGGGTGCACCTGCACCCTCGCTAACCTCATGGTGCAAGCACCCGAGGCTCTACAGATTCCACTCCCAGAGTTAGTGGGAAACTCCATCCTAGCACCGGGATGCTCTCCGTTGCTAGATGTACCTGCTTTAAGATATGCATGAACTGTCCTTACTCTACACACGAGACTCACTAGGAGATACTTTCAGATTTATCGGAAAATAGACATTCCAGCAAATGCATTTCTGTAAGATTCTCTACCTCTTTTCACTGGGTGGGGGGTGGGGGAGGGGGGAGGGGGAAAAGGTAACTTGCCTCCAAGGGTTGGAGACAAAGCCGTTACTGCAAGACAAGAGTGCTGCGCACCCCAGGAACCGCTGCGCCACGAGGCACGAGGCACGAGGCACGAGGCACGAGGCACGAGGCACGAGGCACGAGGCACGGCCGTGCACACCGGACGCAGGAGTAGCACACGAGGCTAGCACAGGTTGACGCCAGCCCTCTCCAGAAGCAGGCCTGTCCCTTCCTCCTCCCCCTCAGCCCCCAGCTCCCTCCAGACCTCAGTGGCTGCTGACAGGGCAGAGGCCACAACTAGAGGAGGCTCTCAACTCCACCAGGGACAGGAGCCCCGGACGCTGGGGACTCCACTGCTGCCCTCCGCGCCCACCTCCCTCTGCTCCGCCTTTCTCAGGAGCGAGGCGTGGCCACTTTGACCCTCTCTTCCCTTCTGTGGCTCCTACAAAAACCAGTGCAGCGAGCCCAGGCTGCCTCGCACGCCACGGATGCCCGGCACAGGCCACATGTCCTCATCCAAGCTCCTGGGGCAAGAAGGCTCTTGCAGTATTTCGCTTTCTGGTTGAGCATCCCCAGCCTGAAATCCAAAGTGCTCCGAAGAGCATTTCCTGCGAGTGTCATATGAGGGAGAGCTCGGAATGGTTCAGGTTTCAGAGCATTTTGGAGTAGGGATGCTCAGCCTGAATTTGAACGTCTTTTCAAGGAGGCCACACACTGAAGCCCCCGATGTCCGCCCCACACAATCCCAGCACACCCTCTGAAGTCCCCAGCAACAAGATTTTTGTTCTTCAAAAAAAAAAATAATAAAAGGTAAATACATCAATAAATAAATAACCCCAAGTCACATAAACTCACACGCAACCACTGAAGGGGGTTGTGGACACCTGCACAGACTGGATGAAATGGAACTGTCACATCTTTACCAGGGTAATTTCAAGTCATTCCTCTAAACACACACCTGTTTTACTGAGCTGCATTTTAAGGTGAACACACACAAATCATTTCGGGGAAACAAATGTCACTTTGGGCTGTGTGTGGTTTCTTGACTCCTGGGAATAACTCAGCGTTCACACCCTCACTTCTGGATAAGGGAGAAGATGCAAAGAAATCTGTTAAAACAAAGACATGGAAACAAGTTTAAGAAGGGTTTGAAAGGTTCCTCCTGTCCCCCTGGAGGGGAGAGGAGGACGCCTGGAAGGCTTACGGGGGACAGGAGCACAGCCTCCTCGGTGTGCCATGGACGTCGCCTCGCTGAGGGGAGAGGACGATGCCTGGAAGGCTCACGGGGGTGGGAGCACAGCCTCCTCAGTGCTTTCTACACTCAGCAGCTTCAGAGATTCCCGTAGAAGCAGAACGCGTGAGAACCGAGACCGGAACACACCCCAAAGAAAGGGGATGAGGGGTCAACAAAAGCATTCGCTCATTACCAAGGAGCACGGGCATGACGCCGCTTCAAAGAACGTGTGAAAAAGTCACTCACGGGTGTTTCAGAAAATAAGGGTAGCGTGAGATTGCTCGATCAGTTCAAACAGGCTGCCATCCCCCAGGCCATGAAGCCCCTGAGATGAGCCTCTCACAGTGAACAGAAGTCACTCGCACCTCTGCCAGAGAAAGTCCTACAAGCCGACACGTGACCTCACGAAACCTGGCCTACAGCCCGTCGACCACAGTGAGTCTGACACGGTACATCCCTCCAGATGGTTAAGGACCCCAGCCTTCTCGACACCAGGGATGGGTATCGCGGAAGACAATTTTTCTGAGGGGTGGTTTTGAAATGCAACTGTTCCACCTCAGGTCAGGCATTGGATCCTCATAAGGAGCACCTCCGAGATCCCTTCACATGCCGTTTACAATAGGGTCCCAGCGCCTAGGAGAATCTAAATGCTGCCGCTGATCCAAGAGGAGGCAGAGCTCAGGCGGTCATGCTCACTTCGCCCGCCACTCACCTCCGGCTATGACCCCGCGGTCCCTAACAGACCATGGACCAGCACCAGTCTGCAGTCCAGGACTAAGCCCTACTGGCCAGCACACACACACCAGCCCAGGTGGAGACACTACTCGTGACCCTGGCTGGGCAGGAAGGAAGCCTGAGGGCCATTTCCTGACCAGGATGCCACACCCCCGACCCAAATACAGAGGTTCCCCATAAAAACCCACTGTACACTCACCAGAAAACAGAGCCACACCTGGGCAACACAACGAGACCCCCCATCCCTGCAACAAAGAAAAGAAAATTAGCCAGGCATGCTGGTGCGTGCCCCAGGTCCCAGCTGCTCGGGTGACTGAGGGGGGAGGATCGCCTGAGCCAGGGATCACGCCACCGCATGCCAGCCTGGGTGACAGAGCAAGACCCTGTCTCGGAAAATATAAATAAACTAAAAACCAACAGAAACTGGGTGCATGTAGGGTGGAAGAAACGCCGCAGGAGACTAGCGAACGGCACCACAGGGTTTCTATCAGGAAGAACAGCACGTCTCCCAACCAAGTGCTCCCGCCCTCATGAGACCCTGTGCTTGGGAAGCACCAGCGAGGCCACGTGGCTGGCCTCTTCCTGCTTTAAATCAAGTGGAGCCAGACGCTGTGATGACACACAGGGACTATGACAAACCCTGGAGGTTCTAACTGAGAAAACAATGACATGTGTGAGTTCCTATGACAACGTCTCAAAACAATGGAAGGAGGGTACCGTTTGCAGATAAGACAACTTCTGAAGTCTATTCAAGTGTTACCTCTTGGGAAAATAGGGAAGACTCATTTTCTCCATAGACAGCGCACACACAGCACTTTGCCACACATAATACAAGGCGGTTTATGGCAGTGGCCGCATATTTTCACGTGTATCACCTTTTGGGCATCTTCTAGGTTTGCTAGAGCCGGCGGCTACTTTTATTCCCCACAAAACACACAGAAATGCATGAGCATTATCTCCTCTCATGGAGCATCTACACTAACAGGAAGAAGAATGTCGTGCTCCAAGTGTACCTGCAAACACGGTTTTCTTCTGAAAACCCAAGTGCATGCAAAGCAAACACGGCATATCACTAAAGCGCACAGGAGAGCAGAGCACCTCTTAGTAGAAAGCATGTAAAGGATAGCTAGTTGGGAGCATTATTTTAAAACGTTTCTATGGAATGAGTTATCCCAGGGAGCCCGTTTGGTACCTGCATTCAAAGGCAAGTCATTATTCGACATCCAACCTTTAACAGAAGGTTCACAGTAAGATCCCCGGAAACGGCATTCCCCTGGTGACTTTTCAATGCTCAGATTGCAGTATCGATACAGCTTGGTAAGCAGTCAGGAGAGGGGCGGCTCAGAGGCTGAAAGCACACAGGTCAGGGCCCTCCTGGGTCCGACAGCCTCACCTGGGCCTCGCTTTCTGCACTGCCCAGGGCTGCTCATGAGATTGTGCCGAAACGGATGTGTGCACGCCAAACAGCTCTCAGCAGGGGCTCAACAGCCAGAAGCCGTTCCACCACACCGTCATCCCCCTTCTAACCAGAGAACACCCGATACAGAAACAGGAGAAACAGGTATTAAATGAGTTGGCAAAGCCAAAATCCACCCGGATCTACCACTCCAAAACAAACATACACCACACTGCCCAATATTGATGGGAGCCAAAAACATGGAAGTCCTGAGAGCCCACACTGACCACAGCCAGACACCACTTCTGCAAGAACCAAGCACGCGCCTAGAGATCGCCCGTGATGACCCAGGAGAGCAGCTTGGAGCAGAGACAAACGTGAAGGAGAGGCACAGGGGCCAGGGTGCTGGGTGTGCCCGTCTGTGTGACCTCACTGAGATTGCCGACCTCTGGCCCTTGGTGTCCGTCCTGTGGAGGAGGTAGCCCCCAAATCCCTGCCTCCCTTCAGCGCTCACTGAGGCTGCCCTGAAGCCTCCCCAGGGCTGAGACCGCTTCGAAATCCTGTCAACTGCACACCCACATAAACAAAGTGTCAAGTACGCAGACAGGAAAAGAAAAGTATGCGAATCCTCCCGTATCCAACAGGCATTGAAAAAGGAACAGGAAAATTGTGGTAGTCTTGAAACCACCACCAGCTATCACGTCCTGTTGAGATGTTTTAGCCAATCAGGAACATCTCTTTACCAAGCACCTGTGTGTTTAGGAAGCCCGTTGACAGATTCCAAACAGCCTCGGAGCCTGCGACCTGACCCCCATTCTACGCGCATCACCTCTCCGGCGGAACAAGCCCTGGACACCATTCAGATGGCGAGGAACAGGAGCAAGGGTAGCGTTCCCTCACCACCACCAAACAAGCTCGACCCCGAGGAGCCCGGAGAACAGCGACGTTTGCTTAGACGCTTTCCCACTGACCTTGTCAGAGCGAACGTTCCCATCCCACGCCACCCAGTGTTTGACTCTCCCTGGGATGCCAGCAGCCGCCAACCCTCACAACTCACAAGCTGGAAACAGAGGCCAAGCTGACAGGAGGGAGGCCTCTCTCCATCCCCTACTGAATTCGCTCAGGACACGGAGGTTCCCAAACACACACGGCCCCGGGTATTCCACACCTGGAGAACATTCTAACAACAGACGCTGCAAAGACGTTCCCCTAAAGAGAAACTCAGTTTCTAACTTCCCTTAGGGAAAAATAGGAGGCCCAGAACTTTCCAGAAAATCAAGCCTGGGAGGAAGCCCCTCACCTCTGGCACTTCCTAAACCTGCCTTCCCGCAGGTGCTCAGGGATGTCCCCGCGCCAGCCCCGTCCACCCAGGACGGCAGCAGGGCTCAGGCAGCCAGCACCTGGGCAGCAGGCGAAGCAACCCCAGGGTGAAAACGTCATCCCAGGCACCACTCCCCGGAGCCCCTCAGCAAGAAAAACAGAGGCGGGACCAGAACCGAGGGCTGACTCGAGGCTGGGGAGCCACAGACCCGCACAGTTCAATCATCGGACACGCTCTGCTGTGGACAGAGGAGCCCAGCCCAGGGAGAGGCCAGCACAGAGATCCTCGTGCCGGCTCCACGGGCCAGCGTCCCCCAGGGCTGCAAGTTTGCGATCACAGCTTCAGAATCGGGTTCCAGAATCTTCCGGAATCAAAGACACACCCAACTGTAAAGCTGCCAGGACAGCAGGGCCCAGGAGCAGGCTCAGGGGAGGAGCAGGTAGAAACCCCACACACAGCACACACGTGTGCATGCTTACTCCACACATGCCACCCCTTCACCCGATACTATACACGCAAACGCCTCTATGCACTCCATACACACCCTCAAATACACTCACCAAATGTGATGCGTGTACACACTCCACACACCCTCCAACATACACGGCACACGCATGAACACGCTCACTCCACACACACCTGCTAAATACACTCACCACACACGCACAAACGTGACACACGTGCACACTCATTCCAGACCTCACGCCCCTCACCAAGTACACAGGTGCACACATCCCCAAGTCCAGCACCTGCAGACTCCACAAGCTTTGGTTTCCCCCACTGTTTCTCTCCTCACATGAGATCCACACACACACGTGTCATTTACTGACATCTAACACCCGGGGAGGCCCTTAGACAGAACTGCAGTCACAAGTCGGCTTCATTCAGGCATTCATCACCAGCCCCTGGAAGCCACCTCTCCTGTCCCCACGGGGAGGGGGGGCCGAGACCGCAGGCGTCGCTGGGCTTACAGATCCCCAGGCTGGCAACCCAGCGAAATCAGGAGGGCTCGGCCACGGCCCTGGAGGGAGACGGGTACTGGCTCAGGTATGCGGCACACGGGTCCTCATTTCCATGCGGCGTCACCTACGACAGCGTCGGGTGAAAGCCAGTGGGGCTTGGCATTCCTGGGATAGACGGTCCTGGAATTACAAGGGAAGCTTTTTTACTTCTCCCCTCTGAACACATGAGGTCCATGGTCCCCGCTCACATCTAACCCTGGGAATCGGAATCGGTGACTCCTTGTCCACCTGAGGACCACCCAAGAGGATCCACACACCTGCTGCAACAGCAGCACCGCACCTGGTCCGCAGGGGAGCAAAGCAAATCCCACCTTTTGACGAAAACTGGATTACCCCGACACTGGCAGCCTGCAGTGTGTATATATCGTCAGGCCCCCACATCTGCGGCGCCACCTGCAAGAGGAACACAAACCCTTAGTCCCGGGTTCTCACGATGGCCTGTGAGGTGGATGCTGGCACCTTCTCTTCTCCCAGTGGAGAGGAGAGAAGGCCAGGGCCAGGGCCAGAGCTGGCGTGTCAGGAGGGTCAGGGTTCAAAAACCCCATCATCCGCCTCACAAAGCAGCCCTGACCGTTCAAGTGACTTCTATCATCAGCCTGAAAATGGACCACAGTTACCAGTAATTCTGAGTGCTGTTCCTTCTGACGTCAGACATTTCGCTAGAAAGATTTTGCCAAATCGGCTTTCAAAATCCTATGCTATGAAATGTCTAATGAAAATCTGAGCTGTGAAATAAAGCACACATTTCAATGAATCCCAAAATGACTATCACAAAGGAAGCTGTAACTTGAAGTGAAAAATATCCTCTAAATGACATCAGCCAGAATTACCTGCCATCATTACTGATCCCATATGATTAATGAATTCTACAGCATCATCTCAGATATGAACTTAAAACCATGAGCTGAATGCACATGTTAGCACAACCAAAGTTCTGCTTTCATAAGCAGCACAGGCGTCTCTGGAGAGGATTTTAATTGGGACTACAATGCGCACGGTGGTGGTAAGAGGTTTCATGCCGGCTGTTCTCCAAGGTGCAACACAGAAACACCACTAACCTCGAAGACACCTTTGTAACGAGATGATGAGAGACGATGTGGACAGAATACTGGAAATATTTGAAAAGGAGAAACAATGCAAGGAAAGAATCTTATCAGTTACCCTTTTAACACGCTTAGAAAAAACCGATTTCTCTTTTGGGATGATTAAAGAAGAAAATGACATTTCTGGATTTTTTTTTTTTTTTTACATTTTTCTTTCTGAGACAGGGTCTTGGCTCTGTCACCAAGACTGGAGTACAGTGGAGCAATCACAGCTCACCGTAGCCTTAAGTGTTCTTCCCACCTCGGACTCCAGAGTAGCAGGGACCACAGGCATGCACCACCATACTCAGCTAATTTTTCTGTTGTGAGAGAGATGGGGTGTCTTGCTCTGTTGTCCAGGCTGCTCTTGAACTCCTTGGCCTCACAAAGGGCTGCGATTACATTACGGGCATAAGCCAGCGTGCCCAACCAACCTTTTTCTTAATTCTATAACAATTACGCCGCATTCAGAGGAAGGATAACTATTAGTGAGAAGAAACTTGGCGAAGCAATATGTTGATACGAAAACAAAATGGTAACAATTCCTCATTGTGACATTTGAGTTTGAAACTGTTAACATACCAAGCAAAAATGATAGCTCAAATCAGGTTTTACAAAGAAGTCCAATAGATGATGATTCCAATTGTATGTTTGTTTCTAGATCTGAGAAAGTCAGTCATAGCCAACTTCTACAGTTTTGTTGCCATAGACCCAAGATTAAATCACAATGTGCGGGCGAACGTGCCCCAGGGTGCGGCAGGGAACCCCACGCCCACCAAGCACGCATATGCAGAAATATTTTGCCCAAATCTATTTTCCAACATAGAATTAAAGAGGTCCCATATATACTTTTCTCTCTCCCCACCAAGTATGTGAGGTCAAGTTTATCCTAGTATTTGATAAAAAGGCTCACGTGAAAAAGGGAACAGCAACGCTCAGGCGACCCCCGCAGGCCCCGGCAGATGCTCTATAGCAGAAGGGACGCGGCACAGGCAGGGCTGTGGGTGCACCTGCACCCTCGCTAACCTCATGGTGCAAGCACCCGAGGCTCTACAGATTCCACTCCCAGAGTTAGTGGGAAACTCCATCCTAGCACCGGGATGCTCTCCGTTGCTAGATGTACCTGCTTTAAGATATGCATGAACTGTCCTTACTCTACACACGAGACTCACTAGGAGATACTTTCAGATTTATCGGAAAATAGACATTCCAGCAAATGCATTTCTGTAAGATTCTCTACCTCTTTTCACTGGGTGTGGGGTGGGGGAGGGGGGAGGGGGAAAAGGTAACTTGCCTCCAAGGGTTGGAGACAAAGCCGTTACTGCAAGACAAGAGTGCTGCGCACCCCGGGAACCGCTGCGCCACGAGGCACGAGGCACGAGGCACGGCCGTGCACACCGGACGCAGGAGTAGCACACGAGGCTAGCACAGGTTGACGCCAGCCCTCTCCAGAAGCAGGTCTGTCCCTTCCTCCTCCCCCTCAGCCCCCAGCTCCCTCCAGGCCTCAGTGGCTGCTGACAGGGCAGAGGCCACAACTAGAGGAGGCTCTCAACTCCACCAGGGACAGGAGCCCCGGACGCTGGGGACTCCACTGCTGCCCTCCGCGCCCACCTCCCTCTGCTCCGCCTTTCTCAGGAGCGAGGCGTGGCCACTTTGACCCTCTCTTCCCTTCTGTGGCTCCTACAAAAACCAGTGCAGCGAGCCCAGGCTGCCTCGCACGCCACGGATGCCCGGCACAGGCCACATGTCCTCATCCAAGCTCCTGGGGCAAGAAGGCTCTTGCAGTATTTCGCTTTCTGGTTGAGCATCCCCAGCCTGAAATCCAAAGTGCTCCGAAGAGCATTTCCTGCGAGTGTCATATGAGGGAGAGCTCGGAATGGTTCAGGTTTCAGAGCATTTTGGAGTAGGGATGCTCAGCCTGAATTTGAACGTCTTTTCAAGGAGGCCACACACTGAAGCCCCCGATGTCCGCCCCACACAATCCCAGCACACCCTCTGAAGTCCCCAGCAACAAGATTTTTGTTCTTCAAAAAAAAAAATAATAAAAGGTAAATAGATCAATAAATAAATAACCCCAAGTCACATAAACTCACACGCAACCACTGAAGGGGGTTGTGGACACCTGCACAGACTGGATGAAATGGAACTGTCACATCTTTACCAGGGTAATTTCAAGTCATTCCTCAAAACACACACCTGTTTTACTGAGCTGCATTTTAAGGTGAACACACACAAATCATTTCGGGGAAACAAATGTCACTTTGGGCTGTGTGTGGTTTCTTGACTCCTGGGAATAACTCAGCGTTCACACCCTCACTTCTGGATAAGGGAGAAGATGCAAAGAAATCTGTTAAAACAAAGACATGGAAACAAGTTTAAGAAGGGTTTGAAAGGTTCCTCCTGTCCCCCTGGAGGGGAGAGGAGGACGCCTGGAAGGCTTACGGGGGACAGGAGCACAGCCTCCTCGGTGTGCCATGGACGTCGCCTCGCTGAGGGGAGAGGACGATGCCTGGAAGGCTCACGGGGGTGGGAGCACAGCCTCCTCAGTGCTTTCTACACTCAGCAGCTTCAGAGATTCCCGTAGAAGCAGAACGCGTGAGAACCGAGACCGGAACACACCCCAAAGAAAGGGGATGAGGGGTCAACAAAAGCATTCGCTCATTACCAAGGAGCACGGGCATGACGCCGCTTCAAAGAACGTGTGAAAAAGTCACTCACGGGTGTTTCAGAAAATAAGGGTAGCGTGAGATTGCTCGATCAGTTCAAACAGGCTGCCATCCCCCAGGCCATGAAGCCCCTGAGATGAGCCTCTCACAGTGAACAGAAGTCACTCGCACCTCTGCCAGAGAAAGTCCTACAAGCCGACACGTGACCTCACGAAACCTGGCCTACAGCCCGTCGACCACAGTGAGTCTGACACGGTACATCCCTCCAGATGGTTAAGGACCCCAGCCTTCTCGACACCAGGGATGGGTATCGCGGAAGACAATTTTTCTGAGGGGTGGTTTTGAAATGCAACTGTTCCACCTCAGGTCAGGCATTGGATCCTCATAAGGAGCACCTCCGAGATCCCTTCACATGCCGTTTACAATAGGGTCCCAGCGCCTAGGAGAATCTAAATGCTGCCGCTGATCCAAGAGGAGGCAGAGCTCAGGCGGTCATGCTCACTTCGCCCGCCACTCACCTCCGGCTATGACCCCGCGGTCCCTAACAGACCATGGACCAGCACCAGTCTGCAGTCCAGGACTAAGCCCTACTGGCCAGCACACACACACCAGCCCAGGTGGAGACACTACTCGTGACCCTGGCTGGGCAGGAAGGAAGCCTGAGGGCCATTTCCTGACCAGGATGCCACACCCCCGACCCAAATACAGAGGTGCCCCATAAAAACCCACTGTACACTCACCAGAAAACAGAGCCACACCTGGGCAACACAACGAGACCCCCCATCCCTGCAACAAAGAAAAGAAAATTAGCCAGGCATGCTGGTGCGTGCCCCAGGTCCCAGCTGCTCGGGTGACTGAGGGGGGAGGATCGCCTGAGCCAGGGATCACGCCACCGCATGCCAGCCTGGGTGACAGAGCAAGACCCTGTCTCGGTAAATATAAATAAACTCAAAACCAACAGAAACTGGGTGCATGTAGGGTGGAAGAAACGCCGCAGGAGACTAGCGAACGGCACCACAGGGTTTCTATCAGGAAGAACAGCACGTCTCCCAACCAAGTGCTCCCGCCCTCATGAGACCCTGTGCTTGGGAAGCACCAGCGAGGCCACGTGGCTGGCCTCTTCCTGCTTTAAATCAAGTGGAGCCAGACGCTGTGATGACACACAGGGACTATGACAAACCCTGGAGGTTCTAACTGAGAAAACAATGACATGTGTGAGTTCCTATGACAACGTCTCAAAACAATGGAAGGAGGGTACCGTTTGCAGATAAGACAACTTCTGAAGTCTATTCAAGTGTTACCTCTTGGGAAAATAGGGAAGACTCATTTTCTCCATAGACAGCGCACACACAGCACTTTGCCACACATAATACAAGGCGGTTTATGGCAGTGGCCGCATATTTTCACGTGTATCACCTTTTGGGCATCTTCTAGGTTTGCTAGAGCCGGCGGCTACTTTTATTCCCCACAAAACACACAGAAATGCATGAGCATTATCTCCTCTCATGGAGCATCTACACTAACAGGAAGAAGAATGTCGTGCTCCAAGTGTACCTGCAAACACGGTTTTCTTCTGAAAACCCAAGTGCATGCAAAGCAAACACGGCATATCACTAAAGCGCACAGGAGAGCAGAGCACCTCTTAGTAGAAAGCATGTAAAGGATAGCTAGTTGGGAGCATTATTTTAAAACGTTTCTATGGAATGAGTTATCCCAGGGAGCCCGTTTGGTACCTGCATTCAAAGGCAAGTCATTATTCGACATCCAACCTTTAACAGAAGGTTCACAGTAAGATCCCCGGAAACGGCATTCCCCTGGTGACTTTTCAATGCTCAGATTGCAGTATCGATACAGCTTGGTAAGCAGTCAGGAGAGGGGCGGCTCAGAGGCTGAAAGCACACAGGTCAGGGCCCTCCTGGGTCCGACAGCCTCACCTGGGCCTCGCTTTCTGCACTGCCCAGGGCTGCTCATGAGATTGTGCCGAAACGGATGTGTGCACGCCAAACAGCTCTCAGCAGGGGCTCAACAGCCAGAAGCCGTTCCACCACACCGTCATCCCCCTTCTAACCAGAGAACACCCGATACAGAAACAGGAGAAACAGGTATTAAATGAGTTGGCAAAGCCAAAATCCACCCGGATCTACCACTCCAAAACAAACATACACCACACTGCCCAATATTGATGGGAGCCAAAAACATGGAAGTCCTGAGAGCCCACACTGACCACAGCCAGACACCACTTCTGCAAGAACCAAGCACGCGCCTAGAGATCGCCCGTGATGACCCAGGAGAGCAGCTTGGAGCAGAGACAAACGTGAAGGAGAGGCACAGGGGCCAGGGTGCTGGGTGTGCCCGTCTGTGTGACCTCACTGAGATTGCTGACCTCTGGCCCTTGGTGTCCGTCCTGTGGAGGAGGTAGCCCCCAAATCCCTGCCTCCCTTCAGCGCTCACTGAGGCTGCCCTGAAGCCTCCCCAGGGCTGAGACCGCTTCGAAATCCTGTCAACTGCACACCCACATAAGCACACAAATAAACAAAGTGTCAAGTACGCAGACAGGAAAAGAAAAGTATGCGAATCCTCCCGTATCCAACAGGCATTGAAAAAGGAACAGGAAAATTGTGGTAGTCTTGAAACCACCACCAGCTATCACGTCCTGTTGAGATGTTTTAGCCAATCAGGAACATCTCTTTACCAAGCACCTGTGTGTTTAGGAAGCCCGTTGACAGATTCCAAACAGCCTCGGAGCCTGCGACCTGACCCCCATTCTACGCGCATCACCTCTCCGGCGGAACAAGCCCTGGACACCATTCAGATGGCGAGGAACAGGAGCAAGGGTAGCGTTCCCTCACCACCACCAAACAAGCTCGACCCCGAGGAGCCCGGAGAACAGCGACGTTTGCTTAGACGCTTTCCCACTGACCTTGTCAGAGCGAACGTTCCCATCCCACGCCACCCAGTGTTTGACTCTCCCTGGGATGCCAGCAGCCGCCAACCCTCACAACTCACAAGCTGGAAACAGAGGCCAAGCTGACAGGAGGGAGGCCTCTCTCCATCCCCTACTGAATTCGCTCAGGACACGGAGGTTCCCAAACACACACGGCCCCGGGTATTCCACACCTGGAGAACATTCTAACAACAGACGCTGCAAAGACGTTCCCCTAAAGAGAAACTCAGTTTCTAACTTCCCTTAGGGAAAAATAGGAGGCCCAGAACTTTCCAGAAAATCAAGCCTGGGAGGAAGCCCCTCACCTCTGGCACTTCCTAAACCTGCCTTCCCGCAGGTGCTCAGGGATGTCCCCGCGCCAGCCCCGTCCACCCAGGACGGCAGCAGGGCTCAGGCAGCCAGCACCTGGGCAGCAGGCGAAGCAACCCCAGGGTGAAAACGTCATCCCAGGCACCACTCCCCGGAGCCCCTCAGCAAGAAAAACAGAGGCGGGACCAGAACCGAGGGCTGACTCGAGGCTGGGGAGCCACAGACCCGCACAGTTCAATCATCGGACACGCTCTGCTGTGGACAGAGGAGCCCAGCCCAGGGAGAGGCCAGCACAGAGATCCTCGTGCCGGCTCCACGGGCCAGCGTCCCCCAGGGCTGCAAGTTTGCGATCACAGCTTCAGAATCGGGTTCCAGAATCTTCCGGAATCAAAGACACACCCAACTGTAAAGCTGCCAGGACAGCAGGGCCCAGGAGCAGGCTCAGGGGAGGAGCAGGTAGAAACCCCACACACAGCACACACGTGTGCATGCTTACTCCACACATGCCACCCCTTCACCCGATACTATACACGCAAACGCCTCTATGCACTCCATACACACCCTCAAATACACTCACCAAATGTGATGCGTGTACACACTCCACACACCCTCCAACATACACGGCACACGCATGAACACGCTCACTCCACACACACCTGCTAAATACACTCACCACACACGCACAAACGTGACACACGTGCACACTCATTCCAGACCTCACGCCCCTCACCAAGTACACAGGTGCACACATCCCCAAGTCCAGCACCTGCAGACTCCACAAGCTTTGGTTTCCCCCATTGTTTCTCTCATCACATGAGATCCACACACACACGTGTCATTTACTGACATCTAACACCCGGGGAGGCCCTTAGACAGAACTGCAGTCACAAGTCGGCTTCATTCAGGCATTCATCACCAGCCCCCGGAAGCCACCTCTCCTGTCCCCACGGGGAGGGGGGGCCGAGACCGCAGGCGTCGCTGGGCTTACAGATCCCCAGGCTGGCAACCCAGCGAAATCAGGAGGGCTCGGCCACGGCCCTGGAGGGAGACGGGTACTGGCTCAGGTATGCGGCACACGGGTCCTCATTTCCATGCGGCGTCACCTACGACAGCGTCGGGTGAAAGCCAGTGGGGCTTGGCATTCCTGGGATAGACGGTCCTGGAATTACAAGGGAAGCTTTTTCACTTCTCCCCTCTGAACACATGAGGTCCATGGTCCCCGCTCACATCTAACCCTGGGAATCGGAATCGGTGACTCCTTGTCCACCTGAGGACCACCCAAGAGGATCCACACACCTGCTGCAACAGCAGCACCGCACCTGGTCCGCAGGGGAGCAAAGCAAATCCCACCTTTTGACGAAAACTGGATTACCCCGACACTGGCAGCCTGCAGTGTGTATATATCGTCAGGCCCCCACATCTGCGGCGCCACCTGCAAGAGGAACACAAACCCTTAGTCCCGGGTTCTCACGATGGCCTGTGAGGTGGATGCTGGCACCTTCTCTTCTCCCAGTGGAGAGGAGAGAAGGCCAGGGCCAGGGCCAGAGCTGGCGTGTCAGGAGGGTCAGGGTTCAAAAACCCCATCATCCGCCTCACAAAGCAGCCCTGACCGTTCAAGTGACTTCTATCATCAGCCTGAAAATGGACCACAGTTACCAGTAATTCTGAGTGCTGTTCCTTCTGACGTCAGACATTTCGCTAGAAAGATTTTGCCAAATCGGCTTTCAAAATCCTATGCTATGAAATGTCTAATGAAAATCTGAGCTGTGAAATAAAGCACACATTTCAATGAATCCCAAAATGACTATCCCGAAGGAAGTTGTAACTTGAAGTGAAAAATATCCTCTAAAAGACATCAGCCAGAATTACCTGCCATCATTACTGATCCCATATGATTAATGAATTCTACAGCATCATCTCAGATATGAACTCAAAACCATGAGCTGAATGCACATGTTAGCACAACCAAAGTTCTGCTTTCATAAGCAGCACAGGCGTCTCTGGAGAGGATTTTAATTGGGACTACAATGCGCACGGTGGTGGTAAGAGGTTTCATGCCGGCTGTTCTCCAAGGTGCAACACAGAAACACCACTAACCTCGAAGACACCTTTGTAACGAGATGATGAGAGACGATGTGGACAGAATACTGGAAATATTTGAAAAGGAGAAACAATGCAAGGAAAGAATCTTATCAGTTACACTTTAACACGCTTAGAAAAAACCGATTTCTCTTTTGGGATGATTAAAGAAGAAAACGACATTTCTGGATTTTTCTTTTTCTTTTTTTTTTTTTTACATTTTCCTTTCTGAGACAGGATCTTGGCTCTGTCACCAAGACTGGAGTACAGTGGAGCAATCACAGCTCACCGTAGCCTTAAGTGTTCTTCCCACCTCGGACTCCAGAGTAGCAGGGACCACAGGCACGCACCACCATACTCAGCTAATTTTTCTGTTGTGAGAGAGATGGGGTGTCTTGCTCTGTTGTCCAGGCTGCTCTTGAACTCCTTGGCCTCACAAAGTGCTGCGATTACATTACGGGCATAAGCCAGCGTGCCCAACCAACCTTTTTCTTAATTCTATAACAATTACGCCGCATTCAGAGGAAGGATAACTATCAGTGAGAAGAAACTTGGCGAAGCAATATGTTGATACGAAAACAAAATGGTAACAATTCCTCATTGTGACATTTGAGTTTGAAACTGTTAACATACCAAGCAAAAATGATAGCTCAAATCAGGTTTTACAAAGAAGTCCAATAGATGATGATTCCAATTGTACGTTTGTTTCTAGATCTGAGAAAGTCAGTCATAGCCAACTTCTACAGTTTTGTTGCCATAGACCCAAGATTAAATCACAATGTGCGTGCGAACGTGCCCCAGGGTGCGGCAGAGAACCCCACGCCCACCAAGCACGCATATGCAGAAATATTTTGCCCAGATCTATTTTCCAACATAGAATTAAAGAGGTCCCAGATATACTTCTCTCTCTCCCCACCAAGTATGTGAGGTCAAGTTTATCCTAGTATTCGATAAAAAGGCTCACGTGAAAAAGGGAACAGCAACGCTCAGGCGACCCCCGCAGGCCCCGGCAGACGCTCTATAGCAGAAGGGACGCGGCACAGGCAGGGCTGTGGGTGCACCTGCACCCTCGCTAACCTCATGGTGCAAGCACCCGAGGCTCTACAGATTCCACTCCCAGAGTTAGTGGGAAACTCCATCCTAGCACCGGGATGCTCTGCGTTGCTAGATGTACCTGCTTTAAGATATGCATGAACTGTCCTTACTCTACACACGAGACTCACTAGGAGATACTTTCAGATTTATCGGAAAATAGACATTCCAGTAAATGCATTTCTATAAGATTCTCTACCTCTTTTCACTGGGGGGGGTGGGGGAGGGGGGGAGGGGGAAAAGGTAACTTGCCTCCAAGGGTTGGAGACAAAGCCGTTACTGCAAGACAAGAGTGCTGCGCACCCCGGGAACCGCTGTGCCACGAGGCACGAGGCACGAGGCACGAGGCACGAGGCACCCCGGACGCAGGAGTAGCACACGAGGCTAGCACAGGCTGACGCCAGCCCTCTCCAGAAGCAGGCCTGTTCCTTCCTCCTCCCCCTCAGCCCCCAGCTCCCTCCAGGCCTCAGTGGCTGCTGACAGGGCAGAGGCCACAACTAGAGGAGGCTCTCAACTCCACCAGGGACAGGAGCCCCGGACGCTGGGGACTCCGCTGCTGCCCTCCGCGCCCACCTCCCTCTGCTCCGCCCTATCTCAGGAGCCAGTCGTGGCCACTTTGACCCTCTCCTTCCCTTCTGTGGCTACTACAAAAACCAGTCCAGCGAGTCCAGGCTGCCTCGCACGCCACGGATGCCCGGCACAGGCCACAAGACCTCATGTAAGCTCCTGGGGCAAGAAGGCTCTTGCAGTATTTCGCTTTCTGGTTGAGCATCCCCAGCCTGAAATCCAAAGTGCTCCGAAGAGCATTTCCTGCGAGTGTCATATGAGGGAGAGCTCGGAATGTTTCAGGTTTCAGAGCATTTTGGAGTAGGGACGCTCAGCCTGAATTTGAACGTCTTTTCAAGGAGGCCACACACTGAAGCCCCCGATGTCCGCCCCACACAATCCCAGCACACCCTCTGAAGTCCCCAGCAACAAGATTTTTGTTCTTCAAAAAAAAAAATAATAAAAGGTAAATAGATCAATAAATAAATAACCCCAAGTCACATAAACTCACACGCAACCACTGAAGGGGGTTGTGGACACCTGCACAGACTGGATGAAATGGAACTGTCACATCTTTACCAGGGTAATTTCAAGTCATTCCTCAAAACACACACCTGTTTTACTGAGCTGCATTTTAAGGTGAACACACACAAATCATTTCGGGGAAACAAATGTCACTTTGGGCTGTGTGTGGTTTCTTGACTCCTGGGAATAACTCAGCGTTCACACCCTCACTTCTGGATAAGGGAGAAGATGCAAAGAAATCTGTTAAAACAAAGACATGGAAACAAGTTTAAGAAGGGTTTGAAAGGTTCCTCCTGTCCCCCTGGAGGGGAGAGGAGGACGCCTGGAAGGCTTACGGGGGACAGGAGCACAGCCTCCTCGGTGTGCCATGGACGTCGCCTCGCTGAGGGGAGAGGACGATGCCTGGAAGGCTCACGGGGGTGGGAGCACAGCCTCCTCAGTGCTTTCTACACTCAGCAGCTTCAGAGATTCCCGTAGAAGCAGAACGCGTGAGAACCGAGACCGGAACACACCCCAAAGAAAGGGGATGAGGGGTCAACAAAAGCATTCGCTCATTACCAAGGAGCACGGGCATGACGCCGCTTCAAAGAACGTGTGAAAAAGTCACTCACGGGTGTTTCAGAAAATAAGGGTAGCGTGAGATTGCTCGATCAGTTCAAACAGGCTGCCATCCCCCAGGCCATGAAGCCCCTGAGATGAGCCTCTCTCAGTGAACAGAAGTCACTCGCACCTCTGCCAGAGAAAGTCCTACAAGCCGACACGTGACCTCACGAAACCTGGCCTACAGCCCGTCGACCACAGTGAGTCTGACACGGTACATCCCTCCAGATGGTTAAGGACCCCAGCCTTCTCGACACCAGGGATGGGTATCGCGGAAGACAATTTTTCTGAGGGGTGGTTTTGAAATGCAACTGTTCCACCTCAGGTCAGGCATTGGATCCTCATAAGGAGCACCTCCGAGATCCCTTCACATGCCGTTTACAATAGGGTCCCAGCGCCTAGGAGAATCTAAATGCTGCCGCTGATCCAAGAGGAGGCAGAGCTCAGGCGGTCATGCTCACTTCGCCCGCCACTCACCTCCGGCTATGACCCCGCGGTCCCTAACAGACCATGGACCAGCACCAGTCTGCAGTCCAGGACTAAGCCCTACTGGCCAGCACACACACACCAGCCCAGGTGGAGACACTACTCGTGACCCTGGCTGGGCAGGAAGGAAGCCTGAGGGCCATTTCCTGACCAGGATGCCACACCCCCGACCCAAATACAGAGGTTCCCCATAAAAACCCACTGTACACTCACCAGAAAACAGAGCCACACCTGGGCAACACAACGAGACCCCCCATCCCTGCAACAAAGAAAAGAAAATTAGCCAGGCATGCTGGTGCGTGCCCCAGGTCCCAGCTGCTCGGGTGACTGAGGGGGGAGGATCGCCTGAGCCAGGGATCACGCCACCGCATGCCAGCCTGGGTGACAGAGCAAGACCCTGTCTCGGAAAATATAAATAAACTAAAAACCAACAGAAACTGGGTGCATGTAGGGTGGAAGAAACGCCGCAGGAGACTAGCGAACGGCACCACAGGGTTTCTATCAGGAAGAACAGCACGTCTCCCAACCAAGTGCTCCCGCCCTCATGAGACCCTGTGCTTGGGAAGCACCAGCGAGGCCACGTGGCTGGCCTCTTCCTGCTTTAAATCAAGTGGAGCCAGACGCTGTGATGACACACAGGGACTATGACAAACCCTGGAGGTTCTAACTGAGAAAACAATGACATGTGTGAGTTCCTATGACAACGTCTCAAAACAATGGAAGGAGGGTACCGTTTGCAGATAAGACAACTTCTGAAGTCTATTCAAGTGTTACCTCTTGGGAAAATAGGGAAGACTCATTTTCTCCATAGACAGCGCACACACAGCACTTTGCCACACATAATACAAGGCGGTTTATGGCAGTGGCCGCATATTTTCACGTGTATCACCTTTTGGGCATCTTCTAGGTTTGCTAGAGCCGGCGGCTACTTTTATTCCCCACAAAACACACAGAAATGCATGAGCATTATCTCCTCTCATGGAGCATCTACACTAACAGGAAGAAGAATGTCGTGCTCCAAGTGTACCTGCAAACACGGTTTTCTTCTGAAAACCCAAGTGCATGCAAAGCAAACACGGCATATCACTAAAGCGCACAGGAGAGCAGAGCACCTCTTAGTAGAAAGCATGTAAAGGATAGCTAGTTGGGAGCATTATTTTAAAACGTTTCTATGGAATGAGTTATCCCAGGGAGCCCGTTTGGTACCTGCATTCAAAGGCAAGTCATTATTCGACATCCAACCTTTAACAGAAGGTTCACAGTAAGATCCCCGGAAACGGCATTCCCCTGGTGACTTTTCAATGCTCAGATTGCAGTATCGATACAGCTTGGTAAGCAGTCAGGAGAGGGGCGGCTCAGAGGCTGAAAGCACACAGGTCAGGGCCCTCCTGGGTCCGACAGCCTCACCTGGGCCTCGCTTTCTGCACTGCCCAGGGCTGCTCATGAGATTGTGCCGAAACGGATGTGTGCACGCCAAACAGCTCTCAGCAGGGGCTCAACAGCCAGAAGCCGTTCCACCACACCGTCATCCCCCTTCTAACCAGAGAACACCCGATACAGAAACAGGAGAAACAGGTATTAAATGAGTTGGCAAAGCCAAAATCCACCCGGATCTACCACTCCAAAACAAACATACACCACACTGCCCAATATTGATGGGAGCCAAAAACATGGAAGTCCTGAGAGCCCACACGGACCACAGCCAGACACCACTTCTGCAAGAACCAAGCACGCGCCTAGAGATCGCCCGTGATGACCCAGGAGAGCAGCTTGGAGCAGAGACAAACGTGAAGGAGAGGCACAGGGGCCAGGGTGCTGGGTGTGCCCGTCTGTGTGACCTCACTGAGATTGCTGACCTCTGGCCCTTGGTGTCCGTCCTGTGGAGGAGGTAGCCCCCAAATCCCTGCCTCCCTTCAGCGCTCACTGAGGCTGCCCTGAAGCCTCCCCAGGGCTGAGACCGCTTCGAAATCCTGTCAACTGCACACCCACATAAGCACACAAATAAACAAAGTGTCAAGTACGCAGACAGGAAAAGTATGCGAATCCTCCCGTATCCAACAGGCATTGAAAAAGGAACAGGAAAATTGTGGTAGTCTTGAAACCACCACCAGCTATCACGTCCTGTTGAGATGTTTTAGCCAATCAGGAACATCTCTTTACCAAGCACCTGTGTGTTTAGGAAGTCCGTTGACAGATTCCAAACAACCTCGGAGCCTGCGACCTGACCCCCATTCTACGCGCATCACCTCTCCGGCGGAACAAGCCCTGGACACCATTCAGATGGCGAGGAACAGGAGCAAGGGTAGCTTTCCCTCACCACCACCAAACAAGCTCGACCCCGAGGAGCCCGGAGAACAGCGACGTTTGCTTAGACGCTTTCCCACTGACCTTGTCAGAGCGAACGTTCCCATCCCACGCCACCCAGTGTTTGACTCTCCCTGGGATGCCAGCAGCCGCCAACCCTCACAACTCACAAGCTGGAAACAGAGGCCAAGCTGACAGGAGGGAGGCCTCTCTCCATCCCCTACTGAATTCGCTCAGGACACGGAGGTTCCCAAACACACACGGCCCCGGGTATTCCACACCTGGAGAACATTCTAACAACAGACGCTGCAAAGACGTTCCCCTAAAGAGAAACTCAGTTTCTAACTTCCCTTAGGGAAAAATAGGAGGCCCAGAACTTTCCAGAAAATCAAGCCTGGGAGGAAGCCCCTCACCTCTGGCACTTCCTAAACCTGCCTTCCCGCAGGTGCTCAGGGATGTCCCCGCGCCAGCCCCGTCCACCCAGGACGGCAGCAGGGCTCAGGCAGCCAGCACCTGGGCAGCAGGCGAAGCAACCCCAGGGTGAAAACGTCATCCCAGGCACCACTCCCCGGAGCCCCTCAGCAAGAAAAACAGAGGCGGGACCAGAACCGAGGGCTGACTCGAGGCTGGGGAGCCACAGACCCGCACAGTTCAATCATCGGACACGCTCTGCTGTGGACAGAGGAGCCCAGCCCAGGGAGAGGCCAGCACAGAGATCCTCGTGCCGGCTCCACGGGCCAGCGTCCCCCAGGGCTGCAAGTTTGCGATCACAGCTTCAGAATCGGGTTCCAGAATCTTCCGGAATCAAAGACACACCCAACTGTAAAGCTGCCAGGACAGCAGGGCCCAGGAGCAGGCTCAGGGGAGGAGCAGGTAGAAACCCCACACACAGCACACACGTGTGCATGCTTACTCCACACATGCCACCCCTTCACCCGATACTATACACGCAAACGCCTCTATGCACTCCATACACACCCTCAAATACACTCACCAAATGTGATGCGTGTACACACTCCACACACCCTCCAACATACACGGCACACGCATGAACACGCTCACTCCACACACACCTGCTAAATACACTCACCACACACGCACAAACGTGACACACGTGCACACTCATTCCAGACCTCACGCCCCTCACCAAGTACACAGGTGCACACATCCCCAAGTCCAGCACCTGCAGACTCCACAAGCTTTGGTTTCCCCCACTGTTTCTCTCCTCACATGAGATCCACACACACACGTGTCATTTACTGACATCTAACACCCGGGGAGGCCCTTAGACAGAACTGCAGTCACAAGTCGGCTTCATTCAGGCATTCATCACCAGCCCCTGGAAGCCACCTCTCCTGTCCCCACGGGGAGGGGGGGCCGAGACCGCAGGCGTCGCTGGGCTTACAGATCCCCAGGCTGGCAACCCAGCGAAATCAGGAGGGCTCGGCCACGGCCCTGGAGGGAGACGGGTACTGGCTCAGGTATGCGGCACACGGGTCCTCATTTCCATGCGGCGTCACCTACGACAGCGTCGGGTGAAAGCCAGTGGGGCTTGGCATTCCTGGGATAGACGGTCCTGGAATTACAAGGGAAGCTTTTTTACTTCTCCCCTCTGATCACATGAATAAGGTCACCTGACGCCCGCCCTTCGCACCAAACATACAAACTGTTTTTCACACAAGACTGTGATGGAGCTAGCTCTCAGCTGAAAGCAAATACGTGAAACTTTATTTTCCCCATTTTGGATGGAGTGTGAAGACTGTCAGCAATCCAGGGCCCCAGTGTGAAGCAGAGAACAGATGATCTGACTCCCGCCTGAACATTTTCTTCCCTCCCCTCTCTTGGATATTGAACACCCTCAGAGCTACTGAGTCACCCACATTTGCAGGTCATTTATCCAGCCACCAAGATAACGTAATTATGCGAGAAAAATGCCTTCTCAGGGCTTTGTCATACTCAACAAGGAAGCTCAGAAGGCTAGGGAAGGCCAAGAAAGGGGGAGCGTCCTCCAAACAGACAAAAACCGAGGAAACCTGTGCAGAGACTCTCTCAAGAGAGCAGAAACAGAGCCCGCTGTAGCCTTTAGGCCCTGTTGGCCGCAACCCTGCATTAGGTGACACACTTTCCACAGATGCATCCTGCTGGACCCATTTGAAAAGTCCCGCTGGCGAGACACTGACACCCACTTCCAGCTCCTGCAAGACCGGCTGCAGCCCCACTCCACCCCGGGGCCAAGTCTCATTGGTTGGGAAGGGGATCTCACTGCTCAAACACTCCCTGCAAACAAAAAATCCAAAACCCCTCTTTAAGAATGTTTACTATAACCTCAAAAGACGACTCATCCCAAGACCATGGAAGATACACACACCTGACATCTGGTGGGCATCAGTGTCCAACGCCACGGCTTCCGTGTGGCGTGTGAAGCTGGAGTCCTGTCACGGTGACTCAGGCTGGGGTCTGAATAGGGGTCTTAAAAGCAACTAAGCAACTAGGACGTACACCCCAAAACCCAAGTCCCCACACTCATGTACCTGTCAAATGCTGCGTGGCCATCACCACCAGATGTGAACCAAGATCGATCTGTATCCTGTGGCCCTCATAACCTCCGTACATGCCTGGGCCCAGCACAGGCCTGCACGGTACCCTGCTCACCTCCAGTGGGGCTCTCTCCTGCCAAGGGGGATGGCCCTGAATTAAGTTGAGATTTCCAAAGCTCTACAAAAGTCATCCTTCCTCCTGCTGGTTCAGAAGGCCTAAAGCCCTGAAGACACCAGTGAGAATTGAGCTAGCCTCTTAAGACAGCTCAAACACCTACACACAGAACGCTGGACCTCTCTGCCCTGGAGAGCAGCCGATAACCCACTGGGCTAAACAGAAGGCACAGACATCACACACCCAGAAGCAAGTGGTGCTCACGTTTGCATTCCAGGAGCCGCCCATGTGAGTCCCCCCCTCCAAGGCTTCCAAGTCCCACTTGATTGTTTTCATCATATCTCTATAACATCAGAGACATTATATCTCGTGGTATCTATGAGATCGCCTCTACTTTTACGAGCACATATGCTCCCTGAGTTACCATGGGATGAAACTGTTCCAATAAACCCAGCGTAAGCTGAAAATATCCTAAATAGAAAGTGCATTTGACATAATAGTTTCAACTTACAACGGGTTCATCCAGAGGCAGCCCATCTCGATTCGAACAATGCACTGAGTGTGACTAGTTCACACCATCACAAGGTTGAAAAACAATCACAAATGTAACCATTGTGAGCCAGGGACCATCTGTATTGTGGCTCCTGTCTTCAGAGACAACAGAAACCTCTTCTTAGACAAGAATCACGATTTATAATCCTCAAAATGTTTAACTAAAATTAGTTTAACAATCTACAGGTTCAAACAAAGCCGAAGTAGGCCCACAAGGCCGTTTGTGCCATTCACTAAGACACATGACTCTGTAGTAACCCTCACCACAGCCCCTCATGGTGGGTCCCACAGGTGGCTGAGGCTTGTGGCTACGGACACTAATGAAACCAAAATCAGTATGCAGGTGCAGTCAAGTCATATGACTTCTCCACTAGAATATGCACAAATATTCATCAGCAAATCTGATCTTTGCTTTACCTCCCCCTCCCATGACCTAAAAAGGAGTCCACCACACACACACCCCACTTGAAAAAAAATTCGTCCTTGCATTCAATTCTGGGCATTTGGAATAGACCTAATGGGGGATTAAACCTTTCCTCCAACCCATTGATTAGTCTTCCTAGAGGATGAAGGATTTTGCATAACACAAGTCAGCATGTAAAAGATCTTGTATAGAAACATACTTTCGAGTGGTCGTCATAGTGATTCAATATACAAAGGACCCAACACACAGCACAATGTCTATTAGAAGAATGATTAATTTGTTCCCCTAAAAATCCTAATATCTACATAGAAAAAATACCCTACACACATTTTATCATTCTTTACCAGTATAGTCATACAAAGGAGTATCACAAAAGCAAAAGAACACATTTGGTTTGACTCACAGTTCTAAATTTAATATAAAATTGCAAAAACCACCAAGACAAACATGACTATGAAGTATTTAACGATCTTCACCTAAATTCAAGTCACCATTCAACCACCAATACCTCTGCTCTCCTTACAGGAACTTTCCAAAAGTCAATTCTGGAATTAACAGGACAAATTTTTCTGGTGATAGAAATTAGGAAGAAATTGGTTGAAGACTGTTCCTTGGCTGTCAAATTTTTCTCAATAATATTTTGTAAAATAAAAGCGTCAAACAGATCTTTACATTAACTTACAATCTATCAAGCAATACTGGAGCAAGCTTTAAATATTAGCCACATTCTCACAAGACAGGGATGCCCTCTCTCACCACTCCTATTCAACATAGTGTTGGAAGTTCTGGCTAGGGCAATTAGGCAAGAGAAAGAAATCAAGGGTATTCAGTTAGGAAAAGAAGAAGTCAAATTGTCCCTATTTGCAGATGACATGATTGTATATTTAGAAACCCCCATTGTCTCAGCCCAAAATCTCCTTAAGCTGATAAGCAACTTCAGCAAAGTCTCAGCATACAAAATTAATGTGCAAAAATCACAAGCATTCTTATACACCAGTAACAGACAAACAGAGAGCCAAATCAGGAATGAACTTCCATTCACAATTGCTTCAAAGAGAATAAAATACCTAGGAATCCAACTTACAAGGGATGTAAAGGACCTCTTCAAGGAGAACTACAAACCACTGCTCAGTGAAATAAAAGAGGACACAAACAAATGGAAGAACATACCATGCTCATGGATAGGAAAAATCAATATCATGAAAATGGCCATACTGCCCAAGGTAATTTATAGATTCAATGCCATCCCCATCAAGCTACCAATGACTTTCTTCACAGAATTGGAAAAAACTGCTTTAAAGTTCATATGGAACCAAAAAAGAGCCCGCATCTCCAAGACAATCCTAAGTCAAAAGAACAAAGCCAGAGGCATCACGCTACCTGACTTCAAACTATACAAGGCTACAGTAACCAAAACAGCATGGTACTGGTACCAAAACAGATATATAGACCAATGGAACGGAACAGAGTCCTCAGAAATAATACCACACATCTACAGCCATCTGATCTTTGACAAACCTGAGAGAAACAAGAAATGGGGAAAGGATTCCCTATTTAATAAATGGTGCTGGGAAAATTGGCTAGCCATAAGTAGAAAGCTGAAACTGGATCCTTTCCTTACTCCTTATACGAAAATTAATTCAAGATGGATTAGAGACTTAAATGTTAGACCTAATACCATAAAAGTCCTAGAGGAAAACCTAGGTAGTACCATTCAGGACATAGGCATGGGCAAAGACTTCATGTCTAAAACACCAAAAGCAACAGCAGCAAAAGCCAAAATTGACAAATGGGATCTCATTAAACTAAAGAGCTTCTGCACAGCAAAAGAAACTACCAGAGTGAACAGGCAACCTACAGAATGGGAGAAAATTTTTGCAATCTACTCATCTGACAAAGGGCTACTATCCAGAACCTACAAAGAACTCAAACAAATTTACAAGAAAAAAAACAACCCCATCAAAAAGTGGGCAAAGGATATGAACAGACAGTTCTCAAAAGAAGACATTCATACAGCCAACAGACACACGAAAAAATGCTCATCATCACTGGCCATCAGAGAAATGCAAATCAAAACCACAATGATACACCATCTCACACCAGTCAGAATGGCAAACATTAAAAAGTCAAGAAACAACAGGTGCTGGAGAGGATGTGGAGAAATAGGAACACTTTTACACTGTTGGTGGGATTGTAAACTAGTTCAACCATTATGGAAAACAGTATGGCGATTCCTCAAGGATCTAGAACTAGATGTACCATATGACCCAGCCATCCTATTACTGGGTATATACCCAAAGGATTATAAATTATGCTGCCATAAAGACACATACACACGTATGTTTATTGCGGCACTATTCACAATAGCAAAGACTTGGAATCAACCCAAATGTCCATCAGTGACAGATTGGATTAAGAAAATGTGGCACATATACACCATGGAATACTATGCAGCCATAAAAAAGGATGAGTTTGTGTCCTTTGTAGGGACATGGATGCAGCT
This sequence comes from Chlorocebus sabaeus, assembly GCF_047675955.1. Classification (NCBI taxonomy): domain Eukaryota; kingdom Metazoa; phylum Chordata; class Mammalia; order Primates; family Cercopithecidae; genus Chlorocebus; species Chlorocebus sabaeus. The sequence continues at coordinate 211,585 of NW_027327634.1, forward strand.
GGAAACCATCATTCTTAGCAAACTATCACAAGAACAGAAAACCAAACACCACATGTTCTCACTCATAGGTGGGAACTGAACAATGAGATCACTTGGACTTGGGAAGGGGAACATCACACACCGGGGCCTATCATGGGGGAGGGGGGGAGGGATTGCATTGGGAGTTATACCTGATGTAAATGACGAGTTGATGGGTGCAGCACACCAACATGGCACAAGTATACATATGTAACAAACCTGCACGTTATGTACATGTACCCTACAACTTAAAGTATAATAATAAATAAATTTAAAAAATAAATAAATCATGCTGCTATAAAGACAAAAAATATATATATTAGCCACATTCTGTCAGGGCTGACATTAAATCAGCCTCAGTCTCATGTCTTGCAGCATCCACAGCTCATTTTCTCAAAACCACTTAAGATTTCAAAATTAACTCAGTTAAACAATGTAAGTCATCTCCTTGATCTTTGACATGAAGAGGTAATTTTCCCCCAAAATAGTACCTCTTTCCTTGACATGATTTAATCTGCAGTTAGAGTATTTAACAGGGTTTTTTTCCTTCATAGAAAATAAAATATACACCTTTCCAATATGAAAAACACTAACTGATAACACTTTTGACCTGGTTCAGCTATAGTTTGTTTTTTTTTTTTTTAAGTTTAAAAAAGGAACCTAACTACATCTTTGGACCTTATGTGAGGTCGTGTCCAGGGTCACTGGGACCCCCGCTTGGTTAGTGCAGCCAGGTACCAATTGAAGACAGAAACCCAAGAGTTCACTCAAAGCCCCTTCCCAGTGGTTCATCCTAGTGGAATCCATGGGCACAAAGGAATACAGCATTCCACGGAGGGCTTTGGGGATAGGCTGCTTGAGAACAAAGAAGTGGCTCACGTCCCCCAAGTATAAAAGTCAGTGACTGCTCCCAGCTTCAATGCAGCATCATCCACATCAGCCAAGGTCTGGAATCACCCGAGACCCCATCAACAGGGTATGAACGGAACGTGGCCCGAACATACACAGAAGCAATACTCCACCACACAGCAGAGAGCCCTGTCATCTGCGGCAGCATGGATGGAGCTGGAGTACATTACGTTAAGCAAATGAGCCAAGCAAAGAAACAGCGCATGTTCTCACTCAAGCAGGAGCTGAGAGATCTCATGGAGGCCAAGAGTAGGTGGTGAACAGGGCCCAGCAGAGCCCACTCATAAGCAGGATGGGCAGAGGCTGGTAACGGGCACTAACAGCCTAATGGGAGCACAAGACCTACTATTGACAAATCAGCAGGGGGATGGCAGTGGGTCATCTACTGTGTATTTCAAAACAGCTAGGAGAGAATAATTTGAACATTACCAGCACAAGGAAAAGAAAATGTTTGAAGTGAAAGACATCCCAAGTACCCAGATTTAATCAATATAGGGATGAATCAAAATATCACATGCATTCCGAAAATATGTATATATATTATGTATCAACAAAAAGAAAAACTAATGACAGAACCATTTGCGAAGCACGTGCAGGAGAAGAATGGGAAGCCTGACATGGTGGCTGTGTGTCCCCACCCAAATCTCATGCTGAACTCTAACCCTGTGTTGGAAGTGAGCCCTGGTGGGAGGTGATTGACTCATGGCGGTGGTTTCTAATGGTTTAGCAAAATCCCCCCCAAGTGCTGTCCTCGTGACAGTTCTCCTGAGATCTGGTTGTTTGGAAGTGCATGGAACCTTCCCCTTCCAGCCATGTGAAGGCATGCCTGCCTCCTCTTCACCTTCCACCCTGATTGTAAGTTTCCCCAGATGTAGAAGCCTGTACAGTCCACAGAACTGTATGCCGATTAAACCTTTTTTTCCTTATTACCCAGCCTCAGGTAGTTCTTTTATTGTAGTGGAAGAACAGTACAGTTCTCAGGACCAGCAATGTTTTCCTTCTACCCAGTGGCCAACAAGGTCCCACACCCTAGCTGGTTTTCTGAAGCCTTTGCCAGAACACTGAGGCTGTTTTGGGGATACTAACTCCCCATCTCTGGCAAACCAGATGGGGCATCCTATTTCCCTTTTACCACCTTTGAGAGAGACCCCACCTCTGAAATGACCTCTGCCAGGGGCCTCCTTCAGCAGCAGCAAAGCTGAGTATTCCTTGCACTTCCCTTCTTCTGAACAAGTGAACATTTTAAGCTTGTTTTTCCATCTTTCCAGCTCATTGGAAAAAAAAAAAAATCTTATGCTTTTTATACACACACACACACACACACACACACACACACACACACACGAGAAGTGCCATGAGGGCAGGGGCTCTTGTTTTCCCAGATCTGAGCCTGGCCCTCAAACACTAGCTGAATTCCTACTAACATGATATCCAGAGGCAGAAATGCAAATAACCCCACGACTTCAAATACCCTAAGGATCTAACAGGCCTAGTGGCCCATGTAACTATGGTTTGTGCAGGGCCATTCAACTAGTGTCCAAATCCCTGTCCAAGTGAGCTCTTTAATTTTAGGACTTTTCAGACAGCTTTTTTTGGTTGTTCTGTTTTGTTTTTGTTAAAGGGATCTATTACAGTTACAATCAAGAATATCCCAGGCCGAGTATGGTGGCTTATGCCTGTAATCCCAGCACTTTGGGAGGCCAAGGTGAGTGGATCACCTGAGGTCAGGAGTTCAAGACCAGCCTGGACAACATGTTGAAACCCCGTCTCTACTAATACAAAAATGAACCAGCCATGGTAGCAGGCACTTATCCCAGCTACTCAGGAGACTGAGGCAGGAGAATGGCGTGAACCAGGAGGTGAGGCTGCAGTGAGCCAAGATCATGCCATTGCATTCCAGCCTGGGCAACAGAGTAAGACTGTCTCAAAAAAATAAAAATAAACCAATATGCCCACTTACTTCTTCACCAATGTCAGATATATCAGTTAAAACAAAAATGTGAAACATGTTTTTAAATTTCAGTGTTGAATTTAACCATATCTTTTGAGATATGGAGATAGAAGCTCCCCAAGGATCAGGGGAGAAAAAAGTTAAGAAAATTTCAAAACCTCAGGAGAAAAACAAGTATGGGGTAAGACCTCAAGGCAAAACTTTTTCTTTGTACTTTGATTTCAAAAGAACAGAGATACCAAAAATATGAAGTCTCCCATCTGCATTTTATACTCCTCTATGTCCTTTGAAAGGCTGGAGATGGGATCCCAGGTTCCAAAGTGCCCGGCCACGGCTCACATCAGGTGGATCCCTCTACATCCTTTGAAAGGACGAAGATGGGATCCCAGGTTCCAAAGTGCCTGGCCACGGCTCACATCAGGTGGCATCTTTCACAGCCGTTTACTCCCCTGTGTCTAGAGAGCTCTGTGGCCCAATTTACACAAAAAGGTCCTAATTTACACACGTTCATCACTTTGAACAAAGTCTCAAGAAATGAGACAAATATTGATACTCCACAGAAGTATTCTCTTCCGAAAAGTCAAGTGTCAGGTTTCCATGAGCCAGGCAGCTTGGTTACAGAAAGCACTGGCTGACTTGCTTGTTTAATGTTAAATGCATTTAAAATGCTAAGTGATCCGGCCCCCCCCAGTGGGTGTGTGTGTTGAGCTGGCTGTAGTAGTGATGCACACAGGACCATGTTCTTTCCTTTGGTTTTGCTTCAAGCAGAGCACCCCACACCCAGGAAGAGGCCATAGGATGGCATCGAGGTCTAGGACAGTTCTAAGGAGAGCTGCAGGCTGACTGCCTCATCCGCAAATAGTCTCTCATTTCAGAGGAAATCATTGAACAGAGTTCATAACACGTGAATGTTAAAATTTCTTATTTCTAATTTCATCGCATTAGAACTTTTGAATAACAGATGTGCACCTGCTCCAAGTCAATGAGGATGCTCGGACAGTCTCTCACAGGTCCTCCGCCTCCACATCCCACCTAGAAAACGTCAGCTCAAGCCGATCACAGCGCAGTGCGATTTTCTATAATGTGCACGCCTGCATCTCAGCAGAGATGTGAATGTCTAGAATGTGCCTGACAGGCCCAGGAGGAACTGCAGCAGCTGTGGGGACACACTCCGCTTAGGAATCCGATTTGGAGGGAACTCAAGGCAACTAAAACTAGTTCCACTGTTTTTTCTTGGCAAGGCTTGACCAGGGAAACTTATCACTGTTGCTAATTCATGGTAATTGGGATGGGGACTTAACAGTAATTAGAGCAATTACAGAATTTGCTAGTCAATTACAATGGCACAGATTCCTGAGAATGGAAGAACTGTTGCCCAGGAATAGAGTTCAAGATGTCCTCCCCATGCCCCGGGAAACATGGCATTTCCATGCACCCCTGCTTTGGTCCCCCAGCCACCACCCTCCTGATCTCAGCCATCTGATGGCATCACTCCCCACAGCTGGAAACACCTGACCTCTTGTCACCCTCCCATCTCCCCTGCCTTCTTCCAGCCCGGGGTCTTCAGGGATGCCCACAGAAGGGACCAGGAAACCAGGGCCTGCATTCAAAGTCCTCCACGGCAGGACAATCACCAACGGCCAATACTCCCAGAACCTTCCACCTCTAAAACGCTGCATTCTCTTTGCTATGTACACACGGAAGCATGTCAGGTTCCACCTAAAGGTATCATCAGGTTCCACGCTGGTCAGGAACCCAAGCCTAGTCACTCTGCGTGACTCAATTCACCATCCACCGAGAAGCCTGCAGTTTGGATGGTGGATGCATTTCCCCTGAAGACTCAGAGACGGGAGCCTGGCCAAGGAGACCCATCAACCCCAGTCCCTACAAGGCCCGGATATCCCCTCTGCTGTCTGCACAGAGTACCACAAGTCTAGCAGTGCTGGCTCTGTGGTGGGATCCATCTCAACCTGCAGAGGACCCGGGGCAGAACCGTGCAGCCTAGCTGCAGCCAGAGGCCTAAGGGATTCCCACAAGGCTCTCCAGCCAAGGTGCCCTCACCACAGGCAAAGCCATGCAAGAGAACTGCCTGCTGAACTGGAAACGTCCCAATCTGCTCAGCCAACACAGAAAGACAACAGCCACCTACAGCTGCTGAGCCCCGAAACGTGGCCACTGGGTCTGAAGGGCTGAATCTGGAATTTAATCTGTGAAGTTCTTTTCAAATGTGTTTAGCTATGTAATCAAATCTTTATTCTAATTAAATTTAAAGGAGCCTCTGGATATGGGCTCCCTTGTCAGGCATCACAGCTCCAGGGAATAATGGGAGAGAGAGGCCCAGAGCCTCTCTGCATTCTCCATGCTAATTCAACACGTCATCATAAGGAAAGGCACTCCAGCAGGAGAGGTGTGCACAGGAAGAAATGGATTGGCCCTGACACAAGCATGACCCCCATGGCATCACAGCTGCCTCAGCCAAGAGGCAAAAGACAATGATGCCCACCTGGACAGGCCACCAGATGTGATGACGCAACCCAAGCCCTAGGCCCACAGCAGCCAGAGACCACCCGCTGCTCGTCCCGGGTGAAACACAAGCCCTGGTCCCACAGCAGCCAGAGACTACCCGCTGCTCATCCGGGTGAAATAGGCAGAGCTGCCTGAGCCCTCAAAAGCAGGAAGAATTAAGGAGGCAATTCCCGCGATTCCCAAGACACACATGACACGCCTCGGAGACAGACACAGGCTTCGCTGTGAAAGTGCAGAGGATGGTGCAGTCCCTAGGTGGGCTGCTTCTTCCAACGATCGGGGAAGAAACCAGATCCATTTCCTTGTAGGAGAACCATTTGTACCGTGATTAGACAGGAGACAGAAGGTGGCTGATGTTATCAGATCACCAAGCACCGCACGGCTGCTTCTCCAAGGAGAGCCTGGAAACTTGCAGCCACCCGTGTAGGGGCTGCAGTGTTTACAATGGAGACATGGGTGACTGAGGTCTGGCTTCCTCAGGGAAGCTAAATTTGAACTTTCACCACTGAGGAATCGGTCATTTACAGTCACTCTCCCTCAGTGCAGAAGAGGGCTCAAGACACTGCACCAGACTTCAACACTCAGGGACAAATTCACAAGTTTTACAAAATGTCTATTTACTTGGGATGCCAGAAGAGATGTAGCTTCACACACACACACCCCCGGGTTTGCTTAGCCCCTCCACCAGTGGACCTCACCAACGGATGACACATCCACGCCTCATCCATGGCAGCACAGAAAACCACTTGGAAGACAGCCACTCCCACCAATCTTCCTGGTTTTGGTGTTTAAAACCTGCATCTCATACGTGAGATTACACTTCTCCGAACAACAGACATTGCGACTGTCATTTCACCCAAAAGGGCTTTAAGAAATGACACACGGCCCAGATGCCACAGGTCGCAGGCCACCGTACTCTAGCCTAATTCCTTTGTACCTGTATGGAGGCTTCACAGATACAGCCCCATCACATTAATGACCGTATGAGAAGCTCAGGGCAGAGACTAACTCAATGCTGAATTTTTACATATTTATCGCCCTTTTATCCAGAAGACAATGGAGAAAGGCTGGGGCAGATCACCTCATTGAGTGTAATGACTCCAGCCACTTCTCTTCATCCCAGGTCACTCCCTCAAATCACATGCTTTTGAGAAACCAAAGTCATTCTGTTCTCTTCACTCTGGGTTCCAAGTACTAAATTCCTCCATTTTATATCTGGACTGCAATCTGATACAAAATTTAAAGCTAATTTAGGTTGCGGTAATAGCTCCTATTTACGTTATAGAAAAGGCATGAATGAAAACTTTAATCTGTTCATAGGACCAATTTTGTAAACAAACCAATTATTCAAGCAATGATTGTCTACAGTTAGATGCAAATTACTTTGCTCATAAAAGATTTTCCAATAGGCATTTTTAAATCCATGGTCTGTATTTCCTGAGCCTGTCTCTGCACCTTCCCGAGTGCACAGGACTTCTCAGGGCATCCCATCAGCAGGCCCACTGAAGAGAACAAGCCCGCAGCCCCCAGCCCAGCAATCAAGTCCAAGCCCCAGCAGCCCCTCATCCAGCTGGGGCTTCCTCACCAGCACAGCACCCAGAGGACTCCAGGTTTAATGCCACGTGTGCATGGAAAGTCGAGTGCTGGAAGGACCATAGTGGACATTCTACAAATGCAAATTCCCTCCTCGAACAGCCCAGCAACCCTCTACCTTCCTCAAAGTACCCATGCCAGGCAGGCATAGAGTCTAATGGGGTGCCTAGGAATCAGCATTTAATATGATTCTGATGAATAAAAAAGTTTGAGAGGCCGGTCAGCGAGAGGCTGCCATGGTCTCCACTGATTTGCAGGCTCTGAAGAGACACATCCAGGTAACAGGTCAGACAGGACAAGGATGGGGAGGTGGAGGGCAAATCCCATAGGCCACCAACCACCCCGCCATCCCCAGAGACTCCGTGATTTAAGGAGAGGCAAAACCAGGGAGAAAAGATGCCTGCACCACTCGAGGGACTGAGGTTTCACCTAAAGCGTGCAGCATGTGGCTGAGGGTCAAAGTTGGGCAAGCCAGGAGCACAGAACGGGGTTCACAGGCCCAGAGGTGCCCCCCAAACCCAGACCTCCCAAGCACTGCCTGTCTCCTGCTCCCCTCTATTGTGTTGGTTTCTCAGCTGCCCCCCACCACCTTACACCTCTCTACAAGCTTGGTGAACTGAAAATAGCACGGGGGTGTAAGAGCTGGGCTCTGGGGCCAACATCCTGCCTGAGACATTAGTTCCACCCTACCCAGCTGTGATATGAGCCCGAGATTTCTCAAATGTGAGATGGAAAGGAACTGAACCCACTTCCCAGGGCGGCTGTGGAGACTGAGATCACATATAGCCACACCTCGGCGTCCAGCACACGTGGGACCCCAGCCGCGTTGACCCTGATGGGAATCCCTCTATGCCCCCTCTGCTACCAGAGCCAACTCCCACCAGTAGCTGTGGAGGGTGCGTCCTCTATTCCCACGCCACTCACCTCCCATCACTCCACACAGTGACCTGCCGCGCAGCAGCCACCAGCAAACCCAGCCCCACTATCCAGGCTCCTGTGGATAACCGAACCCTCACCTTGGGGCGTCTTCTACTTGCGGTTCCAAAGGGGGCCGAGAAACCGCCCTCAAGGGCACTCACCTGTTCCTTATTGCACGTAATGACGTGTCACGCAGGTCCACCAGCAAACCCGGCTCCACCATCCAGGCTCCTGTGGATAACCGAACCCCCACCTTGGGGCGTCTTCCACTTGCGGTTCTGAAGGGGGCCAAGAAACCGCCCTCAAGGGCAGTCACCTGTTCCTTATTGCACGTAATGACCTGCCATGCAGGGCCACCAGCAAACCCGGCTCCACCATCCAGGTTCTGGTAGGTAACTTCCCCCACCCCGGCTTCTTCCTAGGTGTCTGGGAGGCTCAGAAACTGCCCTCCAAGGGCACTCATCTGTTCCTTATTGCACTAATACCTCGTTTACAGAAACCCACTTTGACTTCCAGCACTGCAGGTGTGACAATTTAGGAATCCTGCTTGCTTGCAAGCTCCAAGAGCTTGAGATCATGTCCACCTCACCAGCATCCCAGAGACACAGCACTGTCCCACTGTTTAAAATTCCAAAATACTCTTTCAAAATGCTAGTGGCATTTGGTTTGCACATAAAATGCTAAACACCTTCAAGTGAAACAAGTATCTTCAACAGTTTGATTCAATCATAACATGTGAGTTACACATCTGCGAAGTTGTAAAGCCTCATGCATTTATAACATTTTATGCATGGTCAAATGATTAATATAAATTATGAGAATCTCTAACAGGTTTTTTTTCTGACATTAGATGACCAAAGGAAAACTGGGTTCTGGCTGGCTTGTGGGCCTGTAGAGGCAGACATCGGCTGACACAACCAAGCTCCTTCCCACTGACATGGCCTCATCCCAGGCCCCTCACCCGGACGCCCGTAGGCCCCTGGAGGAGCAAGCTGACCTGCCCACATTTCTCAAATGCACAGCTGTTGCTCACACTGCAGATGGAGCTCAAGGCACGAGCAGGCCACCACGCTAAAACTACCACGCAGCGTCCACGCCAGGTGATGGTGGTTTTCACTCCATCCCAAAGCCCCATATTTGAGTTTACAGCTATGACTACTAAATGGATTTTTAGACCCTCAAAAACATACTTTGTTTGCTTTTATGCAACAAAGTTAAAAGTTTATCCCTCAGATACAGGCTCTGAAACTGTGGAATAATTATTTCGGAACAGAGCCTCTGCCAGATCAGGATAAGCACTTGGGACAACACCCCGTGACCTCAGCCCACACAAACCCATCCAGAGACCTCCCGCACTGCTCTGTAATTTCTGTGGATTTCTGTAAACGCGGTATTAGTGCAATAAGGAACACATGAGTGCCCTTGGAGGGCAGTTTCTGAGCCTCCCAACCACACGGCCATGTTCAGGCTGAAGCCGCACCACCTGCAGAAACACTGTCCCTCCCCGAGGTGTGCCTGGCTTCTCCCTTTTTCCAGAACTTAACAAAATCTGAAAGGACAGGTCTGTGTAGAAAAACACAAACTACTTGCGATTTCTTTTCCCAGTTCAGGCTGTAGGAAGCTCCTTTCAGCCCTCACCGTTTTCTGACTGTGGCTTGGTTCCCATAAGAAATAAAGTCAGAAGCCGGGCGCAGTGGCTCAAGCCTGTAATCCCAGCACTTTGGGAGGCCAAGACGGGTGGATCACGAGGTCAGGAGATCGAGACCATCCTGGCTAACACGGTGAAACCCCATCTCTACTAAAAAATACAAAATATTAGCCAAGCGTGGTGGTGGGCGTCTGTAGTCCCAGCTACTTGGGAGGCTGAGGCAGGGGAATGGTATAAACCCAAGATCCGGGCACTGCACTCCAGCCTGGGCAACAGAGCGAGACTCTATCTCAAAAAAATAAAAAAATAAAATAAAGTCAGAATTCTAGTCCCCGTCTCCTGGGCGGTGTGGCAGGCATACATACCTTCAGTTACATGAGGAAAGGCGTGGCAAGCCCCCTTCCTTCAGTAAAACTGCACAGTTCCCAGAACCCTGATGCCATCCCCCTCAAGCCACTCTGAACACCTGGACAGAGCACATTTCAATGCGTGCACCTTTGTAGGCTAGTTTTCTATTTCTCCACTAAATCACCCCAAATTTAGCGCCCTAAACACTGACTTATTTTCTCACATTTCTGGAAGCTGGAGTCCAAAACAGGTCCCACCAGCTAACGCCCAGGTGTCAGCAGGGCTGGCTCTGGGGGAAGCGAACATCTCCTTCCCTCCTGTGGCCTCTAGAGGCTTCACACATCCCCTGGTCCATATGGCACCCACCAGTCTTCAGAACCCACAACAGCCCTGATGGCCCAACAGGAAGATGCAGAACGTCAGGAACCCAGGCTCCAGTGCTATGGCCAAGCCTCCACAACCTCCCAGCATCTCACGCACTCCCGTGCGAGCTAGTATAGATTCCACTTTAACTAGTGTCACCTGTGTAAGGGGTAAGTGCCCAGCTGTGAACTGGTTAACCTCACCCACACAGACGCCGGGAATAAACTCACAGGCCATGGACCACTGCACAAGCAATGAGCGACCACCTGTTCGGGGACCTCCATGGCCCAGCAGAGCCCTCCGGTGCCTCCCCATGGGCTCAGGGACCGGCGGCCAGGGTCTGCAGAGCCAGAGGGCCCTGGATTTAAAAAAAAAAAAAAAAAAAAAAAAAAAAAAAAAAGGCAGCTCCTATGTTGGGACGCACCCGCCCGTGGTTCAGTTCCCGGTACTTTAAGTAGCCCAGGTGGACAAGCCGCTCCGCGTGCAACCCCATCACCAGAATAACGTCTGCACGTGGCGACTGCACGGGTGTCCACCCCTCAGCCCAGCTGGCCGCGCTAAGCACATCGCCGCCGTGATGCCCAATCAGACTCAGCTGCTGGCACAGCCCAGGCATCGGACCCCAAGAACATTCCGGATCACAATTCACAGTAGTGATTGCGATCAGGGCCACATGTGGCTGAATGTATTTACAGGAGGACGCCACAGCCGATCTATCTGGACTGAGAGCATTTCCCACTGTACATTCTTACAACACCATTTTATTTGCACTTTATTAAACTTTTATGGCTTTTTCTGCCTATCTACTTTATGGGAGTGTTCTTGTTCTTATGACTGCAGTGATACTTCAAGCTACAGCTATCAATGTGTAAAATTAGTTTGGAAGGCGCCTTATCATTAAACATTTCACAAGCAAGCAATCAGAGGCACCTAACCTGGAGGCCCGTTTTCTTCTCTGAGCCAAACCTACGTTGGACTCAAAGAAAACAGCACACGGAGAGGGGCTGGATCTCCAGCACTCATTTCTAGGGGGCCTCCTGGGGAGCAGATATGGAGGGAGAAGCCCTGGGCTACGGCACTGTTGTACTAAAGAAAAGTCCATTTGGGTAAATGCAAGCACCAGACTGAAGAGATTAAGCAAACCATGAAAACACTAACTACAGCTTCTCCAAAACAGAACTAAACTCCCTTTAGTTTGAATTGGAAAAGCAGAAGTGATGATCAGGATACAAAAGAAATGACAAAGTATCTGAACACAGGAGAATAAACAAGGGCCACTGTCTCTTCCGGTGTCAGTGGGAGCCTCACATCTAAGCTGGATTTAGAAGGTTGCTACTTTGGACTGAAAGTTATCCCCAACCCTAGGTTGTAAGCAAGTGGAGTAGAACGCTTCAATTATTTCAAAGTTTAGAAGTAAAGTTCTGCAACTCTCACAACCATTTTAAATGGTGTGAATTTTAAAGTGACTCAATCTGTTGGCTGGAGTATCTAACGGCTTAACCACAGGGTCATGTTGGAAAATTATTCCAGTTGTTTTTGTTTTTCCTACTGAAGATGTATTTGAACGTTCTTGTAGTTTGCAGTTGGCTGGTTCTGATGTTTGGTCCTGAGGAGGCCCAAGTACCCAGAGAGGAAGAATCTGAAACCTCAAGACACTCCAGTGCTATCTGGGGAGATGGAGACCCCAACCTAAGGGCTACTGACAGACTCAGCATGGGCGCAATCCCGCCTGACGCAATGGGCCACATATTTTCCGCTTACAAAACAACATAAGCACATACCCCCAGGTGTGCACCCATGCTCTGTACACGCTCATGTCTGTCCATGCCAATACCAGTACACACCCCCAGGTGTGCACACACGCTCTGTACACATCTGTCCCCGCCAACACCAGCACACACCCCCGGGGGTGCAAACACACTCTGTACACGCTCACGTCTGTCCATGACAACAGTACACACCCCCGAGGTGTGCACACATGCTCTGTACACATCTGTCCCTGCCAATGCCAGCACACATCCCCAAGGTGTGCACACACGCTCTGTACATGCTCACACCCCTTCCTGCCAATATAAGCACGCACCCCCAGGGGTGCACACACGCTCTGCACATACTCACATCTGTCCCTGCAGTCTGAATTAAACAGTCACGGAGAGGCAGAAGAGGAGGAGGAAAGACGCAATGGGCACTGAGGTCCTGGGCCGGCTCCCCTCCCTACCTCGGGAGACACCCCTCATGTGATCCTGCTGTCACTCACCCTTCTGCCTCCATCCTCCATCCTCCCATATGGATCAGGAGGACGCCCACTGCACAGAGCTGTGATGAGCATGAACAGAAGATGGCAGGAGCTCATGCCAAGGTGCTGAGCACGGGGCCTATGGAGTGCTTCTTTCTGCTGTGGCTGATATCATTAAACAAGAGGCTGACACAGCTTCCGGAGAGAATGTCACTCACTGAGAAACTGAAACGTGTGACCTAGGAGCCTGTGAAGGTCTAAGAACCAACAAACCAAATGATTTTGTTTGTTTTTCAAACACTGTAGCCTGTTTTTTCTTTTTTTAATGCTCTACCTTGGGTATCATTTAGTTTAATTTCAAAGTAAGTCCAATAAATACACAAAATCACAGGACTGAGCATGGAGCATTGTTTCACTTCATGTCCTCCAGCCTTTAGGACACATTAAGGAAAGACATGATTCCAGGATTCCCATTAGAAAGGCTGCCCTGAGGCACCTGCTGGGACAGCCAAACTGCAGCTGTTGATGTTGCCCCCAAGCTGCTTGGATGAAGCAGAAGATTCCTGAGGTCTCTTCTCTTCTGTGCCTCACCCAGGAGAGAAGGTGGAGGGAGAAAGGTGAGAGAAGACAGGAAGAAGGAGGGGGGAGGGAGGGAGAGAGGAGGGGGGAGGGAGGGAGAGAGGAGGGGGAGGGAGAGAGAGAGGAGGGGGTAGGGAGGGAGAGAGGAGGGGTAGGGAGGGAGATAGGAAGGGAAGGGAGGGAGAAAGGGGGGGAGGGAGGGAGGGAGGGAGGAGGGGCATGTTCCATCCACCAAGGCAGCTGCACTGCAGAGAGAATGGAGGTTGTGTTGCCTCTCAGGACAGCAAGTTCAAGCTGTTTATAATTGTTAGTGTAAACAGTGACCAGCTGAGGACAGGGCTGTAATTGGAGTTGACAACATTTTATTTTCATAGTTGATATTGTGGACCTGGATCTAAAGCACCGTGCCTTGCCCTTTTGCCAGATGGGCCAATGCCTCTCTATACTTAAGTCTATTTGACTAAATACCTGATATTGACTAGGAATTATGTTGTGTAGGATACCCCTTACCACAGTAACGTCAAACTCACGTTCTCAATGCAATTTGCTCAGGGACTGGCTTCTAACTCTGGGTGGGAATGTTAAACTCAGTCCAGTTCAATTCAATAAGCATTTATCAAGAAAATCCTAGACCAAGAGCTGTGTTAGACACTGGGTAGGGGGTAATGGGGATACGAAGATGTAGAATTAGGACTCAAGAAGCTCAAATGCTCTCATTTAATTCCCTAATGCAATTACCCAGCTTCAACCTGAGGGCTGTAATGTCTAAATTCACTTTTTCTTCATTCCAGTTCTACATAACAAAGCATAAATAATAATAGAGGAATGATTCCGTGTTGGACTATTCAGTGGACAGAGAAGAGCATTCTGACCGGCGTGAGACACTGTCTCCATTTCCAGGGAGCCTGTGACGTGGCTGCACGGAGCACACGCGTGAAGATTCAGGAGCACGAGCGTCAGGTGACGGGAGGAGCACGGAGGCAGCACCAGACAGATGCCTGCCGAGGGGCCGCTGCAGCCGAGCTGGCCGGGAAGGTCACGGGAGCGGGCTCAGGCGTCTCCCTCCAGCCACACTTGGTTTTCATGAGGACGCGTGCAGGGAAGGGGATGACACCGAAATGCTGTGGTGCTGAGGGGAGGAGGGGAGGAATGCAGGGTTGAGGGCTGGCCACCACCCCTTGCGTCCCTGCCCCTATGAATGCTGCCAAAATCAGCCCCAATGGGGAGAAGTGAGGTGGCTGAAAGAGGTGGACAGACTTGGCTTCCATGGAATTCACAGATTCCAGTCATTAAAATTACCTTCTGAGTTTTCATTTGGAAAACTTTGCAAAGGTACTTAGGGACAAAAGGCAGAAGATGAAACCAACACAGTTGGGCTCAAACCGCCGCCCTTCTCCTCTCTGCATCCAACACCCACCCTGAGCCCCTGAGTGCGAGGACCCGGAGCTGCCCAACCCAAGGGCGCGGCCCCTGACCAGAGGAGGGAGCGGCACAGCGGGGCCCCCAGCATGTGGATGGCAGGATCTGTGCTATCTCAGTTCCAAGGCCCCAAGCAGAGAAGGCCTGGGGCTCCCAGCTGAAGCTTTGCTGTCTCCTCTGTCACCAAAGTCGAGAAGGACTGAGTGAGACCAACGCCGGACCTGCCGGCTCCTCAGTGGCTGCCGATGTGGCCCTCAGGCTGCGGGTGAGACTGTCTAGGGGAGCCCAGACAGCGGTGAGAATCACAGCCACGAGTGCTCCAGGGGACCCAAAACACAAGCGCAGCCTGAGGAAGGCAGCGACCGCTCAGATCCCCGTCCAGGCTTGTGTGCCACACTCCAGAGGCACACGGCATCAGAACATGGCGCTTTAAGTGGCTTTGTGGGGTGCAGGAACACAAAGTGGGGCCTCGAGTGGCTCAGAAGTCACTCCCACCAGACAGCGGGGACCTGGGCGGCCCCTCTGGACGTGGCTGGAGTCTCTCCAGGGCGGGCTCCAAAGTTCCACGGAGGAGGTGAGAGTCCGTCTTGCTCTGACCTGAGAAAGGCCCCTAATAGGTATCCTGAACATGCAGGCACACAGCTGGCTGACTCATCTGAAGGGACCTGCTGTTGCCACAAGCCAGGGAAGGCTGGAGAGAACTCGACTAACACAAGAACCTTGCCCAGGCACCCACCTGGGGCGCCCACGAGAAAACTAGGGAAGCTGTGAAGACGGAGGTCTGCACGGGGCTGGGAGAACCCAGGGAGGAGCCGCACTGGGGACCAGGTGGGACGGAGGGCTGGGCCTCACAAGCAAAGGACGGAGGCGCTCAGTGCCATGAAGATCCCGCTGCACCCACAGCTGCAGGCGTGGCTGGCAGCACGAGCTTGGTTGCAGGGGCCCAGGAGCACGTGTGTTTGGCAGGAGCTGCCCTCCTGGAGCCGCACTACGGGTACCGTCATTTTAGAGGCAGGCACCTGATATCAACGATGACAATCAACCATGCCACCCTGAATTATAGCCGTGTCCTCAGCGGGTCACTCTTTACGCTGACAATTACGAAGAGCTTGAACTCGCTGTCCCAAGAGGCGACAAGCCCTTCATTATCACGGCGGCAAGCCTCTGTGCGGCCCTCCACCCCCGCCGCTTCCCGTTGGGGGCAAGTGAAGTCCCGTGACGGTGACTCAGAGCCAGCCCAGTAGCTTCAGTGCAGGAAAAATCACAAACACTCAAACACATCCTAAACATGGGCAGTTGGTAGGAGCCGATTCCTCAATTCAACCTGTTCAGAGGCTTTCTGGGCTAGCACAGCTCTGATCACAGGCTTGCGCTTTCTGCTCCCTGTGAAGGGCGGCGAGGAGGCCGGGCTCTGCCATTCTGCAGGCTCCACTACGTGAAGTCTGCCCGGTGGCCTGTGCCAGACAGTGTGACCGTTGCCCGCAGCGAATACTCGGCACAGCAGAGCCGGCGTGGGGAAGAACAGAAAGTGCCCTGTAAACCCTCAGAAGACGCTAAGCCACGCACGGCCTCACGTGCACTGCGTGTCAATCACGGGAAGCAGGAAGGAGCTCTTAATAGTTCCAGTAAATGCAAAGGCCGCCCTGGAAAACTGCGTGAAACTTTCTGACGACTCACAGGTGAGGAGCCACTGCCTGAGACACAAAGGTAAAGAATTAATCTGAAACTGCATATTATAAAACTTATTTTTAAATGACGGTGCTTAATTGAAAAGACTCCCAAAGAGTACTGCATTAGAAAGTGACAGAGTGAAACCGTGAGGCTGACCACAGGAGTCCCTGGAAAATTCACCAATGGGGACATTGTTTCCCAGTGTCAAAACTAGGAAACAGAAGAACCGCACCTGATAAAACATTCAATTAATCACTTGAGTCCTCCCCACATACGAAGCTATGTTAAAAAGTGTTCCCAGAAGCTAAAGTGAGCAGGAGGGCTGTGAACACACAAAGAAAGAGCCACTTCGTCTGCGGACCACGACAAAAGAAACGCTAATGAGTGCCTATGACATGCTGGAGTCCAGGGCTCTGGGTACAGCTGTGACGGGGACACTCAGGGTTCCACTGTCCAGATGGGAAAACAGGGTGGAAACACCAGGGAGCCTGTCCCAAGGTGCAGAGCCAGTGAATGGTGGTTCATACTGGGCCAATCCCAGCTGCCAGGCTCTGGGGCTCCTGGGGACAGAAGCCTGTTGACTTCACTCTGGTGTGTGAGAGGCGGCAGCATCCCCCAAAGGAGCCTGGAGAAGTGGTGTTACCCTCCATCCCTCCATCCCCTGTCCCCGGTGTTACCCTCCGCCCTGTTCCCAGAGTTACCCTCCGTCCCCCCATCCCCGGTGCTACCCTCTGTCCCCTGTCCCCAGTGTTGCTCACCATCCTCCTCACCTCCGGGCCCCTCTCCCTGTCCTCCCTCATTTTCCTGTTCACCCAGAGCACGTCACATGACTCTTCCCTTTTCAAGAGGCTCAGCTATACCCAGAGGCATTCCAGCCTATTCAGGACAGGACACACACCCTGGGGAAATGCTAACACAGGGTCGGAAGGGCCTGAGACCCTCACTGTCACCCAGGAAGGATGGAAGAGCCCACGGTCATGCTGCTTGTGAGGCAGGATGAAAACATCTGTGTCCAAAATATTATTTTCACTAGAACTGTTCAGACCATCCGTGAACGAATCAGTTAAATACCAGCAAGGGCCATTCCCACTTATTCTCTGGCTACAGTTTTCCACCCACCAGCAACCACACTTCTAGGAATTATCCCTAATGCAGTATCAGCGCCTTGTGCCTTTAGGAAAACCTCTTTCTCTCCAGCTTTGTCCTCCTTCCACAAAAGGTGCCTCTGACTGCCTCACTCACCGTACCAGGATTTCGCTCGGCTACAGAGGAAAATCTGCATGGGGCTCAGAGGTGGGTGGTCCCCTCATGGGCAGCAGCTCTGTGACATCCTCCGAGGAGCCTGGCCCAGGCCTGCCCCACACACCAGGACTCTGCCTTCTGGCCCTCGGGCCCCCGAAGCTGCTTTCCCTCCAGGGGTCATGCCTCGGGCAAGAAGGCCGGACAAGAGCCCAGGGCTGCTGTGGGTCGGGAAAGTCTCCTGACACCTCCCACTCCAGGACCCCCCATCAGCATCCCAGCATCTGGACCTGTGTCACCAGCCGCTCTGCCGTGCAAGAGAATTGGATTTTCAGCTGGGTGTGCTGCTTCCCTAAACAAAGTAGGGTGTTGTTACTGAGGAAAAAGGAAAAAGCTAGCATCTTCCTGGCAACCCCACGACATCCAGCCACTGGTTCTCACCACCCCAGAGATGTCCATCCAGGGCAGATAGTGTCTTCAACCAAGCGCCACTGACCCAGAAGTGCAGTAATTAGTACACTTTCACCAGAATCACCCACTCCTTCACCTTTACACCCAAGAAAAACATGTTTGCCAGGCAAATTAGATGTCCAGGAGGTGTAAGGAAACCCCAAGCCTGCTTTAAGCCTCAGACTTTTGAGACCGTTGAGGGCTGTGCGCACAAGAGCAAGGCTGCACCCGAAAGCTCTGCTCCTGCCGGACGTCATGGACAGACCACACGGCTCAGCCACATGGACCCTTCCAGGACTTCACGAGAGGGACCTCCGTGGTACATGCAATGATGTGCACTTCGTTCAGCCTCGAACAGACCACGCCCTCGTTACAGGGTCAGTGATCCACCTCCTGCCATCAGCTCCCCACCTCACCGAGGGTCTGCATCTGCATCTGTCATAACTTTGCTGTTTTACCCGGGTACTAAAATGCAGCATCGGAATGTTTAAAGGTCTTTAAATATCAACCCTCCGGGTGCAGTTCTTGGCACTTTAATGCGGTCACTCGATGCAGGCCTCACTCACAACTCTGAGGTAGCTCATACCTTTCCTACCTAACCAAGGAAGAAACGAAGGCATGGAAGGTGCAGCTCCTAAGGAGCAGATTAGGATTCAAACCAGTGATCTTCGTCACATGCTGAGCTACCTCCCAGGCTGAGATAACATTCAAAATTAACCAGGTAGAACAGCGTTCCATAAATCAGCCAGAAATGGTCCTTGTGGATGGGCCTCTGGTTATTCCCTGAAGAACAAGACCATTCGCCCAAAAATCCACCTGTGTCACACTCAAATGTTTACATATCCAATTATTTTTAAAATACCCCAATCAAGCATGTTCACAGCCATTTAGAGCCATACAAATTGTCTGCTTTGCTTACAATCAACCCAAGACCTCTGTCGGCAAAGGGCACGGTGCCAGGTCCAGAGAAGGTGGGACAGAGACACAAACAGGAACCGCTCCGTTTCTTTGGGAGCCTCGCTCTGATGGGCCCGCGAAGACATGGCGCAGACGGCGGGGCACAGGCAGAGGGCAGGCCAGGAGAAGGGGCTGCATTGCCGGGAGGCAGTGCTTTGAGCTCTAATGGATGGAACACTGCTAACCAGCGAAGGTGGAGAGAGGGCAGCCGTCTGACAGGACGAAGAGGCAGCAAAGCACAGTTGGCCTCAGGGAACCGGAAGCCACAGGGACATCAGGCTGGGTGCTGCTGTCTGCTGGCCACCGGCTGGGAGACTGTACTGGGCCTGGAGGGACATCCCTGACACTCCCCACTGGATGCCAGGGGCACCCCCAGCCCCAGGTGAGAACCACGGATCCCATGGTGAATGAGGACAGCCTGTGGGAAGTAGGGCTGGGACAGCTCTGCACGGCTTAATAGGAAAGTTGGGTTCTATTTTGTGGGGTTTTGGTCACGCCAATGGCCGGTCAGTGCTGTCCATCAGGAAGTGATTTGAGGATAGATTAGAGAAGGGGCTGCCAAGGCCAGCTGGGCATTCGCTGCCTGGGTCCAAGGAAAAGGAAATAAAGGCTGGCGATGTGACAGTGTGGGGGAGCACAGAGGGAAGGAACTGGTGGAGACACAGGACTGGCTCCGCACAGGGCCACGAGCAGCTACCCGGGGGTCGTCCTATTAATTCTCCTTAGGGTCCAAGAGGCGGCTGTGAGGATCCCTCTCCTGAGGACAGAACTGCTCCAGAGCCACACAGCGAGGATCCAAAGAACCAAGATCCCGGCCAGCTCCAAAGTGGGCGATCTTGACCCCTCACCCGTGGTCCTGAGGCAGGGATCAGAGCCCCCTGGACACACAGACCCTCCCAGGAACTGCAGGAAGGGGAAGCAGACGCCCCGGACCAGCGGCAGGACCCAGGGTTTCTGCCCTCCAGGGCACATTTGGACCAGCCACTGCACAGGTGGACACACGGTGCTTTAACCCGCGCTGGGGAAAGGAGCCCTCGCTGTCAGGATGGAAGGGTGGAGACCCCACCCTCGATGGGGACCGGCCTCCCTACTTTAACCCGCGCTGGGGGAAGGAGCCCTCACTCTCAGGGTGCAGACGGCAGCTCGATCGGGCTGGCCTCCCTGCTAGGCACAGCCTGAGCCACATGACGAAGTCCAGAGAGGATTACCATTGTACACCTGGCCCAGCTTCCGGCAGCCCCCGACCAGGCCACTACCCTCACTCCAACAGCCCGGTCCATCACCAAGCCCCACCCTCTTCTGCCAGCCCTGCCCCCACAAGGCCCCTCCTCTCGCTGCAAGTCCCGCCCCCAAGGCTCAGCTTGCCTGCAGCCCCGCCCCACTGGCTCCACCCCATCGCCTGCAAGCCCCATCCCCAAGGCCCAGCTCATCCCCGCCTACGAGGCTTCACTCCTCACCTGCAAAGAGCCACCCCTTACTAAGCTCCTCCCATCACTTGCACAGCCCCGCGCAACATAGCACTACGCCCTCCAGGAGCCCCTCTTTTCACCCGCTCAGCCCCGACCTTCACCAGGCCCCACTCATCTGCATAGACACGCCTCTCGCCACGTCCCACTTCTCCCTTGCCCACTTCCCCCTCTTTCTACTGTCCACATCCTGCTGCTGGCCCCACCCCGCCCCTTTCGTCAAGCCGGCCGCGCCCCTTTTACCCGTGAGCACGCTTCTCCCCTTGCCGCCTCCTTCGGCATGTCGGCCCCGCTCCTCCCGCCCATCGCCCTCTGCACCGCCCTCCCGCCCGTCCCAGAGCAGTGGAGGCCCGCCCTTTTCATCTACAGCCTATCGCAGAGGACGTTGCCGTTCGCGCTGACCAATAGGAGTGGTGGCCGTCACGGCAAGCCCCGCCCCACGCCCTACGTCGCGTTAAGTGGGGTCCCTCGCCAGCCCCGAGCTGGTCTTACGCCATGTGGCGCTGTGGCGCGCGGAGGGGGTTGAGTTCTCTGAGGCGGCTGAGCGGCGGGTGAGGCGCTGCGGTCGGCGGCTAGAAGTGCTCGGCGTGCTGGCTCCCGGGAGAGGAAGGTCCAGGGCGGGCCGGAGACGTAGGGGTCCCTGCGCCCAAGCCTTGCAGCTCCCCGCACTGTGGGCGCCCCGCACCCCGAGGCCCTGCCGGGGCCTTCCTTGGGCTCCCACATCCGGGGTTCTGAGGCCGGAGGACCCCGGGGCCGATGCCCCGGGCTGGGGGCCGGGTCTGCCCGTGGCGCTCCCGGCAGGGCCCTCCTTTGGAGTGGGCTTTAATGGGGGTAGTAAATGGGGCCGGCAGTTGCGGTTCTCGCTGGTGTCTTTGCTCCTAGTTCATTTTTGTTGGAGGCCGAGTCCTTAAGAGACCCGAGGCGCCCACAGCCCACTCTTAAAGTCCGGCTGTGTTCAGAGAACTGAAGCCTCCCGGAATTTAACTTTTTTTGGTTTTTTAACGACTCAGTTTATGGGGGAAAAAATTGACGAAGCGGTTTAGTGCTCATGGTAATCCACGAGCCAGTATTTAATGTAACAGTTCAGCGCTGCCGGCCCAGGCCGGGGGGAGACACGGGGCGTCCGTGGCGTGAGTTTGGCAGCAGGTTACTGGAAAGTTCGGGGGAGACCCTGGCCTTACCGCTCATGGGTTTCCTATCATGTCCTTGCTCATAAGTAACTTCTTAAAATGCGTCTCTGTCCCATAATTCTGAAATTTGCTAAATCAGTAAGCAAATGTTGACTACAGCATATCTTCATAATGTTGACAGTGACTGAATAGGTGTTTTCTTTTCCCCTGTATATATCTTTAAAATATTTTGGTGGGATATATTAATGTAGAAAAGCCCGTAAGACATATAGTACAATTTGAGAAAATAAAGTTTTTTTTTTTTTTTTTTTTTTGAAGAGACGGGATCTTGCTCTGTTGCCCAGGCTGGTTTAGAACTCCTGGGCTCAAGTGATCCCCCTCCTCAGCCTCTCACATTGCTGGGCTTACAGGCGTAAGCCATCTCATCCAGGTGAGAATAATTAGAAAAGAAGTAGGTTGGGCGCGGTGGCTCACGCCGGTAACCGCAGCATGTTGAGAGGCCAAGGCGGGCGGACCACTTGAAGTCAGGAGTTTAAGACCAGCCTGGCCAACATGGTGAAACCGCGTCCCTACTAAAAATACAAAAATTAGCTGGGCGTGGTGGTGAGCACTTGTCGTCCCAGCCACTCAGGAGGCTGAGGCAGGAGAATTGCTTGAACCCAGGAGGTGGAGGTTGCAGTGAGCCGAGATTGCACCACTGCACTCTAGCCTGGGCAACAGAGCAAGACTCTTGTCTCAAAAAAAAAAAAAAAAAAAGTGTCCGCATGACCAAGCTGAAGATTTCCCCTAACTGCTCATAACCCTCTCCCTCCCGCTTAGATTAGCACTATCATACAGAAATGTCCTTGCTTTTTAAAAATATTTTACCATCTCTATGCATTCTGACAGTATCTTGTTACCTGTTTGAATAATACCTGTTTAGGATAATACTGTATCGTGTGTATCTTTTGTTTAACATTATGTGACCTTCATCTTTGTTATATGCAGTTGTAGGCACTTTTGTTGGTTAGTTTTTTTTTTTAATTGAATGATTAGTCTGCAGTTTATCCATTCGCTGTCGTTACACCTCCAGGTGAGTTGAGTTTGGGACTATCAGAGTTTGTGCTGACAATCTTGTCTGTGAGTGCTGGTGCAGCAGTGTAAGGTGTGGAGGATGTAGACCAAGAGGTGAACGGATTTCCAGTATTCAGATTTTTTTTTTTTTTTTTTTTGACGCCCAGGCTGGAGTGTAGTGGCGTGATCTCAGCCCACTGCAACCTCTGCTTCCCGGTTTCAACGATTCTCCTGCCTCAGCCTCCCAAGTATCTGGGACTACAGGCACCTGCCACCACGCCTGGCTAATTTTTGTATTTTTAGTAGAGACTGGGTTTCACCATATTGGCCAGGCTGGTCTGGAACTCTTCGGCTTCCCAAAGTGCTGGGATTACAGGTGTGAACCACCATGCCCTGCCTGCTTAGCTTTCTAAAGAATGCCAAGTGTTTTTCCAAAGTTGTTCCACTCTGTACTCCCTGTGGGACAGGTAGCAGTGTATGTAGCAGTATGAGAGCAGTATGACTAGCAGTGTGTGAGAGCTCCTGGTAATATTAGGCTTTTCAAAAAGTTTTCACCAATTCGGTAGGCATGTAATGGGATTTAACTGTAGTGTGAATTTCTTCCAATATTTTGAAGGCTTGTGAGGATTCTGTGAGGAAAAGAAGCCCTTTTGTTTAAGAGTTTCTTAAGGGGAATTTAAACCATAATTGTATTATAGTTATTTTTGAACATGTATAAAGAAAAGGTTTCCAACACTGAAGCTTTAGGTAAGATAAAAGGTCATTAAAATGGGAAGGGTCTTACCAGAAATTAGTTTTCTGGAATGTGCAAGATTTTGGAAGATGCAGTATTTAATTTTTATCTAATTAATGATCTTTATCATGTAAGAGTATTTTCACTATGTGGCTGAATAATGTTAGCCAGATAATTTTCCTGCAGCTCATCTAACTTAGATGACCTTTAGTCTAGACATGCACACCACAGAGCGTGGCGATGGAACAGTAACCGGGCTTGTGAGAGGGCTCTACACTATCAACTAGGAGACAAGATCCACGGATTCACCATAAACCAGGTATGGGTCCTTCTCGGCACCTCCTCATAAATCCACATACATTGCAGGTGTGGTTTCTGGCATAGGTACGGGCCCTTTAGGGTGGAGACTAGCCTTGTCCTCGTGTCCCAAGGCCCTGGCCCAGCTCCTGTTGCATGATGGCTACTCGGCTGAACAAAGCTTGTGAGAGAAATGACCCCCGGTCCCTTCCTGGAATCCCGCGAAGCCTGATTCTTGTCAGATTTGAGAGAGTAACACTTCCAGCTGGGTCTGTCATCAGACACACTCAGGTTTCTGCAGCCAAACCTGATGATTCGCTGAGTGTGAGCACGAAGACTCAGTGCCCTGATCTGTTCAGTCAGGTTTTGCCATCAAATAGTTTGCTCTAAACTTCTGCAGAATCTTTCAGTTTTCTGAGCCTTTTGGGTTTCAAAATTATAAAGAAGAAATTGTGGACTTATACTTACTTGGGTTTATATTAAAATGGATTCATTTTTGTTTTGTTATTTGCTTAAGTCTTTTCCTTTTTTTTTTTTTTTTTTTTTTTTTTAGCATAGTAACTAAAAATGACCACACTTCACATATTTGGCCAGCTGTTGGCTCTGTGCTATGCTTGATGTTGTAGCAAATTTAAAAAACAACTTACCATCTAGAAAGACTGATGCAGCTGTGACTGGAAGCACATGGTGGATGCCATGCGGAGGGCCAAGGACAAGGGTGGGAGCTGCTGCTGCTGCTGCTGCTGCTGCTGGGGGGAAAGGGAAGAGCTCCTGGAGAGGGTGGTGTAAGAAAGCAGCTGCCTCTGGGCAGGGCTCCAGCAAGGGAACCAGCGCAGTGACTAGGGGGTCCCAGGCAAGGTCCAGGCATGGGAGTCCTGACAACAGACTCAGAGCATTTGTGAAATCCTGCAAAGTGAGGGCAAAGACACCTCACTCTGGGTGAGGTCCTTATTAATAGTAGCCAGTACTATAAACTCACTCCTTTATTTTTCAAATTTTATAGAAATGTACTTATTTTTGAGACTGGTACTCACCATTTCACCCAGGCTGGAGTGCAGTGGGATGATCTGGGCTCACTGCAGCCTCAAACTTCTGGGCTCAAGCGATCCTCTCACCTCAGTCTCCCAAGTAACTGGGACAAGGTGCCCCCATGCCTGGCTCATTGTGTGTGTGTGTGTGTGTGTGTAGGTGGAAACTTGCTTTGTTGTCTAGGCTGGTCTCAAACTCCTGGGTTCAAGTAATCCTCTTGTCTTGTGTATTAGTCTAATCTCACACTGCTATGAAGAAATACCCAAGACTGGGTAATTTATAAAGAATGACCTAAAGAGTAAAGAGGTTTAATTGACTCACAGTTCTGCATGGCTGGGGAGGCCTCAGGAAACTTACAATCGTGGTGGAAGGCACCTCTTCACAGGGTGGCAGGGAAGAGAATGACAAGTGAAGGGGAAAGCCCCTTATAAAACTGTCAGATCTCGTGAGAGCGTACTCACTGTCACGAGAATAATATGGGGGGAACCGCTCTCATGATTCAATCACCTCCTACCAGGTCCCTCCCACAACATGTGGGGATTATGGGAACTACAATTCAAGATGAGATTTGGGTGGGGACGCAGCCAAACCATATCACCTTGGTTTTCCAAAGTGCTGGGATTAAAGGTGTGAGCCACTGTGTCCAGCCATAGAAACTTATGATAAGTCATGTTTCTTGTTTGAGAAATAGCTACCATGAGCGCTATTATTATTAAAGCTATATATTGTTAGAAAGCAGACATCTCACTGTATCTGCTGATTTTAAATGCATTGATCATCTGTTACAAAGTACGGTAAGCTTGGAAACGAGTAATTTAACAGCGGTAGATGATGCAGGTCGTAGTGGGCCACTTATGCATGGTGGTTGGATGGCAGGCTCCCTAGATTGGGCTGAGGAGACCCGAGGTCTCACCTCTGCCAGCGACTTGCTGTGTGTGCTTGGCCAGGTGACTCATGGCACCCGGACGGAGTGGGTGGCAAGTGTTGTGATCACAGGGACGTGGTATGTGATTGAGGGAGAGGGCCGGCTGGCATGACTGAAAGAGAAGACAGTTTCTTTCATACCGAAAAGTATGGACACTTACCAGGAGGCTTACCTAAAGTAAGGTCGGGGGCCAGAGTATGGAGCCACTGCCTCATCTCAAGAATAGCTACAACTTACTGTCCTAGGACAAAGGGGAAATGAGGCTTGAGACTCAATAATTTTAGTAGAAATCTGTTATATTTTACAATTTCACTTTTCATTTGTACCCAGCTAGTGATTATACTCTGTATCCATTTTCCACACAAAATCCCAAGGACCTTCAGAATCTCCTCTCGGTGTATTTGGACGCCACCTTTTTCCCATGTTTACACGAGCTGGATTTCTGGTATGTCATGAGTGATTAACTAGTTGATGCAGACTTTAGTATTTGAGTCACTGTCAGCTTATAATTATTTGTCCTCAGGCAGGAAGGATGGCGGCTGGAACACGAGAATCCTAGCGACCCCAGACACCCTTGGTCTTTAAAGGAGTCGTCTTTAGTGAGATGAAGGGAGGGTTTGTAAGTTTTCTTTCTTTTTAATGTTGTGTTCAGCTTACCTTACCCATGTACAGAACCATGATACAGACACATCTGGAAGGTGGTTGATTTTTATATAATATTCTCATTATAGGTGACATGTTCTTGGATTAGCTAGGTCAGTGCTATGAGCAGAAGCCAGGGGATTAGCAGGGCCAGGATGCTGTCTCAGACCATGTCTGACGACCCCCGTGTATGATCTGCAGCGAGAGAAAAGCTCTTTTCATACCACTATCAACACATTGTCTTTTTCACTCATTCTTGCCCAAGTACATGGTGTACTTTCTAGAGGCTGCGTGGCGAGGTGTGTGACATGCACCAAGCTGCATACAGAGCAGATGGGGGAGTCCAGCTTCACCTCTGACCCAGACACTACAGAGGTTTGCAAAAAAGGCAACACAGCATCACTCTAAGTAGTCAGTTTTTTACTTTGTTATGAGAAATATTTTTCAAACATATTTATATTATCATGTAATGATGGCTTACCTTAATGCATAAGTAGTTTTTAAATGTCTCAGCTTTAATTTAGAATATAGAAAAATTATATAAACACACACAGGCACCTACACAGGCAAAAAAGCCCACATAATCAAAAGCTGCTTGGGTCCTCATTAAAACCCATTTATGCCTCGTGTTCCATTATTGGAATCCTAAGCTTGTGGGAGTTATTTATATCCTACAGCTCAAGGTCATTGCCAAGGTCTGAATTTTTACCAAAAAAATTGCAACCTCAGGCATAAATGGGTTAATTTTTCAGAGTGTAAAGGAGCCTTGAGACCATTTTGGATTAAGAGCTGCTGTCCTGGGCCCGTGTCTTCATGTCCCCTTGTGACTTTGACAACCTGCCTGTGCTGGTGTCCCTGGGGCTTGTGGGTGGCCTGCTCTCTGACTCCCGTAGCCCCCCTCAGCTGGTGAACTATTTCTTACCTTTCATTCTCAATTTGGTGGTCTTTTCTTCCAAGGAGCCTTCTTAAAACTCAAGTTAGGGTGAGAGCTTCTCCCCACTTCCCTCCTGGCTGGTGGGCAGACCTGGTGATCCCTCCAATTTGCAACACACATCAAAAAGTCCATTGTTCTCAATCCTTGGGTCCTGTGCATGGGTGATGAGTGATTGAATACGGTGTTAAACAATGCCTGCAGGGGTGTCTTTTTTTTTTTTTTTTGTTACCATTAGAACAGTTTTATTTGCAAAGTATTACAGGCATATGCACCAGAATGTGATCAATTGGCTATATTGTAAGTAATGTATGTGTGTATTATTTTAAATGTATATATTCTTATTTATTTCACATTTCAAGACAGACAATGAGAGGATATTCCCCCAGCACCTTCAAAATAGACTTCTTCCCGACCACACGTACTCAGTGGTCTCCAGGGGTGACCCACTGTGCATCCCGGAGCTTATGTGGGAGAAGCTTAAGCAATTTCATACCACTCACTATCACCCAAGCAATGCTAGGTAATATTTTGTTGGAAAAGTTTGATGGTGGATTGTGGAAAGTTAACTTGTGTGTGTTCTTCCAATTTCATGACATGGTGTCTCTCACATTTAGCAATGCTTAGCTTCGAGCCTCTCCTTGGCATGGAGAAGTGCTCTTCCGATAGTGGATGCAGTCACAGAACCTTCATCACATCCTCACTTTCTGATCTATCGCTTGTTTCTTATGTCACTAGTATAAGGTCATTATAGTAATAATATAGTTATACGTATCCTATAAAACACTAATAATTTACATATAAATGCTAATGTAAAAACATATTTGCAAGGTTAGTTTATATAAAAACAATTATGAAAACTTTCAAGTATACAGAAAAGTAGACTAGGATAATGAGCCCCTAAACACTTATCACATAATAGATATCCTTTTCCTTGTGAAGTTTTTGGAAGTAAATTATAAATGTCATCATTTACCACTAAATATTTGAATTTGTGACCTGAAAACATGATTTTTTCTTACATGAGCTAATGCCATTTTCAGTTTTAATAGAATAAAACATACTTTCATAAAACTGCCTATTTCTTATTCCATATTCACATTTTCTAGTTGGCCCCAAAGTGTTTGCTGCACAGGGTCCCACAGATCACACCTGGTCAGCCCGGGTCTCTCCTGGGCACCCTCTCGGGGACGGCAGAGAAGTGTGCAGGCCGGGTTTCCTCCAGGCGCTCTCACTTTCCAGGTGTCCTGGCTGCTCCTGTGTGGTGTTGGGTGCCATGTTCCTGTGTTTCCTGAGAACTGGAACTTAGATCCAAAGCCTTAGTTTGAGTCAGGCTGCGCCTTTTTAAGCAGAGTCCCTCGTGGGGAGTTCTGCATTGATGGCCACATCCTACCATCGTGTGAGGCCTGCTTGCCTCCACCGGGGGGTCTCACACCAGCAGGGTGCATGCTGAGAGTCGGCCACTGTCTTGTGAAGATCTGCTTTCTCCCTTCAGCCACAGACCATCTGGTGCACTTGAGTTTCTGGTGTCCTGTGATAATTCCTCATCAACCTATTAATGGTTTTCATATTCATTGAGGATTATTGCCTGAATCATTTATTAGAGTTTGTGAAGTTTTCAAATTCTGTAATTCTTCATTCGTTTGCTGGACTTCTTCAAAGAAGAGCTCCACATCAGCTGGGGCTCTTGGGTTATCTTGAAATATGGTTCTGTGGAAAAGGCAGGGGCGGCTGCTCTCCCTGGGAAGTCCAGTTTGAGGAGGAGGGGTGGTGCAGGAACTACCTCTAATGTTGACAGAAGAAGCTGTCTTTTTTTTTTTAAAGACAGGGTCTGGTTCTGTCCCCCAGGCTGGACTACAATAGCATGGTCTTAGCTTACTGCAGCCTCAGCCTCCTGGGCCACCTCAGCCACCTGAGTAGCTGGGACTACAGATGTGCACCCCCATGCCCAGCTAGTGCTAATGTTTTTTGTAGAGACAGAGTCTCGCCGTGGTGCCCAGGCTGGTCTCGATCTCCTGAGTTCAAACAGTCTGCCCACCTTGACCTCCCAAAGTGCTGGGATTACAGGTGTGAGCCACTGCACCCAACATGGAGAAAAGAGTTCTTTCTTTTCTTCTTTTTTTCCCCCCAGTCGTCTTTGTTTTGTTTTTTAGTACCACTGTGACCTCACAAATATTTCTGTATATGTATATATTTGAGACCATGTGATCAGATGGAATTTATTTATTTTTATGCCGACATTTGCCACAGCTGTTGGCCCATTTTGGTCTCACTTCTTTGGTTTGTATGCCCCCATCCCCACCTCCCTAACGCAGGCACAGCCAGGCCTTCCTCCTCCAGAGGCTCAACTGTCTGTTTCCCAGGGAGCTCTGATTTCTGTGGCTAGTGGGGAAGGGCCTTTGGAGAGTAGCATCGGGACACTAGGGGTGGTGATTGCTCCTGGATTCTCTCAACCCCGAGAGTGTAAAATTTGTTTCTAAATTCTAGAATGAGAAATTTCTGAAGGTTCTTTAAGATACTAGTTCCCCAAACCTTAACCATAGCTCAGACAACATAGTAAAGAAAAAGATAAATTCTGTCATTGTAACCTTTTTCTTCTGGTTGAATAAATGTGTTATCTTTATTAACATGTATAACCTTGAACTTGTTGCCAAAAATTGACTTTTGTGAAATTGTCAGTTGGATTACTCTATTACTGTACCTAGGGTTATAAAGTATTTTAACAAATACTTCGTTTGGTTTTTGTCACATCTCTAGATGAAGTTTAAAATGAAAGATCAATTTCTGGCTAGGTGTGTTGGCTCATGCCTGCAAATTCAAGCACTTTGGGAGGCTAAGATGGGAGAATTGCTTGAGGCCAGGAGTTTGAGACCAGCAAGAGTAACCGTGAGAACCCATCTCTAAAACTTAAAAATTAGCCCACTGGGCATGGTAGCTCAAACCTGTAATTCTAGCACTTTGGGAGGCCGAGGCGGGGAGATCACCTGAGGTCAGGAGTTCAAGACCAGCCTAACCAACGTGGTGAAACCCTATCTCTACTAAAAGTACAAAAATTAGCTGGGTGTGGTGGCAGGCGCCTGTAGTCCCAGCGACTCAGGAGGCTGAGGCAGGAGAATGCTGTGAACCCGGGAGGAGGAGCTTGCAGTGAGTGGAGATGGCGCCATCGCACTCCAGCCTGGGCGATAGAGCGAGACACTGTCTCAAAAAAAAAAAAAAAAAAAAAGCTGGACATGATACACAAGGTGACCCCAGGAGACTCCTGTGCAGAGTAGAAACACACCCCAGCACTAAACTCAGTCCCTGAAGTCCCTGTGGGATTCTCCCCACCCCCCACCCCTGGGTCCACCTGTACCCACCTGGAAAGAACAGTGACACCGCCCCACAGCAGGAGCACCATCAGCGGCCGCGGCACCCCAGGTAGCTGGGCCACCCCCAGGGTTTCACAGGTGGAGAGGGAGCCTGGGAACGTGCATTTCTAGCAATTTCCAGGTGATGGGGCACCACACTTTTAAAAATACACAATACTAGGTCTTGAAAGGACTTCTATTCACTTGCACGTTGGTGGGATGGAGCCCTACATTGCAAAGGGCTTTTCTTCACGTGTCCTCCTTGAGCTCAGGGGCTGGCAGCACTTGGTGGGACCTAGTAGGGCGTCCCTTGCTGACTGCACACCCACAGCTAGAGCCCAGGCCCGGATTATTCTCACAGGAAGCCCGCAGAGCTCCTGACACCTCCCTGGAGGTATGAGAAAGCTGAGGCTCTGAGGGGGATAAACTGATTACTGGAAGGTAACGACCTTAGTGAAGTGGTGAAGCTACAGGGTAAACCCTAGTTTTATTTCCTTTTAACTTTCAAGACTTCCTGATTTCCTCTATTATGATACCTGTGCCTTAGAGTCACCAATGGGAACTTGAAGGAAAATAATGCCTGCTGAGGCCAGATGCTCATTTAATTGCCTGGGGGTGGAGCCTGTTTGGTTCTAAGCCCTCCCTCTGAACTTCTGAATGGTGAGGACTGCAAATCAGCTGCCTCCTGCTGGGCCCTGCAGGGTGAAACCTGATGAAGCCCC
The DNA here is from genome assembly GCF_047675955.1 of Chlorocebus sabaeus. NCBI lineage: Eukaryota > Metazoa > Chordata > Mammalia > Primates > Cercopithecidae > Chlorocebus > Chlorocebus sabaeus. The sequence goes on from NW_027327634.1 coordinate 242,685, forward strand.
AGGAACATTCAGTGAGGGGTTAGGAGGGAGGAGAACACGGGTGGATGAAAAGCAAGAAGGAAATGCACCAGCATTCACTGGCAGGCTCTGTCACCCACAGGACAGGGATAAAGACGTGCACACCTGCAGTGCGGACTTTCACAGCCTGGCAATGAGGGCTTTCAGCCTCACAGGTAAATGTCACCTGTTTCACCACCTCCTTAGGGCTGTTCTAGGGCCCCGGCACACAGCCATTTGGGACAAAGGGCAGTTTCAGTGTCTTTCACTCCACGCTCAAGCTACAGATTGTCCTTATAGCTCAGGTATCCTGGGGATAATCCATCTTGTTTTGTTTTGGTTTTGGGAGCCCAACCCAAGAATCAAATAACTTTCCTAAGGATTTCCAGGAGAAAACATCTTCCCACCAAAGAAGAACCTTACCATTTGGAAAAACACCTCCTGGTAATTTGCAAAAAAACCCAGTTTTCTGGGAAGTGATAATCTTGTCATGAGAACCAAAGATAAAGTTGGAGATAATGAGGGAGTGGTTACATAGGAAATATGTGGTCATTACTCTGATCAATTAGTAAATCACTTTCTTCATATGATATACTTTTTAACAGCTTCTTACTAAACGACAGTGCAGGTAAGAGAGTCACAAGACAGCTTCTTCCTTGAGTCAGTCATCCCCGGCCCACACCAGGGCCTAGCAAGAATGACTTAGGTCACCTGGCTTATTTCCTGGCTACTTGGAGGAGATGGATTTCCCAGTTTACAAATCTCAGCTTCCTAGGATTCTATTCTGATAAAATCTAAATTGTATTTTTTAAAAAAAAAAGGAATAGGCTGGACACGATGGCTCACGCCTGTAATCCCAGCGCTTTAGGAGGCCAAGGCAGGCAGATCACGAGGTCAGGAGATTGAGACCATCCTGGCTAACAGGGTGAAACTCCTCTCTGCTGAAAATACAAAGAAAACTGAGCCGGCCGTGGTGGCATGCGCCTGTAGTCCTAGCTACTTGGGAGGCTGAGGCAAGAGAATCGCTTGAACCCGGGAGGCGGAGGTTGCAGTGAGCCGAGATTGCGCCACTGCACTCCAGCCTGGGTAACAGAGCGAGATTCCCTCTCAAAAAAAAAAAAAAAAAAAAAAAAAAAAAAAAAAAAAAAAAAAGAATAGATGAACTCTAGTGAAATAATCTAGGTCTATCCTTTTACCTCCTCCGTTGTCTGGAGTAATAAAGCTCCCTGCCTCGCCCTCTCTCACAGCACTGAACTGCTTTTCCTGAATTTTCCCACACTGCTGATCATTCACTTGCTAATTTCGATGCATACATTCTTTTTGAGAAAGTCAGTTTGCCAACTCCTCCCACTGGTTTGTCAGAAAATGAGCTTACACTGCGCTGATCTCACTCCTGCTGCCAAACCTCCTTCTAGGGGTCTCTCCTTTGATAATGCAGGGATTATGTAGGCATGGGGAGGTGGGATACCAAGGGGGGATTCTGTCGACGGTGCTGTTCCCCCCTCCCCAACCCCGCCGGTTCAAAGTCATCGAGCCGGGGGGCCTCTCTGACTATCTGGACTGTGCAGACCACCGCGTCTTCCGGTAGGGTCAGGGCAGGGCTTGAGATAAATCTGTAGGGCTCAACCACCAGCCACTGTCCACCTCAGGTGCCCCAAGCGCCATCTCTGCCGGGAGCTATGTGGATGCATCGGTGACAAAATGGAAAGCCTCTGGTCCTGGCGGAGCTTGTTCCAATCAGGAGAGACCCGAAAGCAAGAAACACAGTGAACAAATGCATGATGCCCAGGGGTGGATGGCCGTAAGCACTGAGGAGAAAAATAGCAAGTGGGGTGGGGGGTGTTAAGAGGGTGGAGGATGGAGATGGGCTGCCATTGACAATCGGAGAGCCTGCAGACCTGCCTGAGAGTGACGTTTGGGGAAAGAAGGAAAGGGAAGAAGGTGAGGGAGGTTAGCTAAGTGGACATCTGGGAAAGAGCTCAGGCAGCAGAGGGGCTGGGGTGGGGGCGCGCTGGCAGCCTGCTGCATTCCAGGGTCCTCTGTGTGGCTGGGACGGTGTTGGCCCTCCCCTGCCCATCCCTCAGGGCCTTCGCAGAAACACTCACACGGGGACCTTCTATGTACAGGCAGCACACGCCACCCATCGCCGTGACCACACTGTCCCTCAGAGGAGCCGCTGGCCACGTGTGTCCCGTCCACATGGAGATGTACTTGAAGATTCTTTACACACTGGGTTTCAAAGACTTAAGTATGGAAAACAGTGTAAAATATTAATAACACAATAACTGATTGTTATCAAAATAGTGGGCTGAATAGAAAATATAGTTTGTTTATTTATAGATAGGGTCTCACTTTATTTATTTATTTATTTATTTATTTATTTATTTATTTATAGATAGGGTCTCACTCTGTTGCCCAGGCTGGAGTGAACCGGTGCAGTCACAGCTCACTGAAGCCTCCAACTCCTGGGCTCAGGCAATCCTCCCACCTCAATGTCCCACGGGGCTGGGACTGTAGGTGTGCACTGCCACATCCAACTAATTGTTTTGTATTTTTTGTAGAGACTGGGTCTCGCCATGCTGCCCAGGCTGGCCTCAAACTCCTGGGCTCAAGTGATCCACCTGCCTTGGGCTCCCAAAGTGCTGGGATTACAGGCGTGAGTCATGGCACCCAGCGTCCCCCCCTCCGGACCTGCCTTTCTTTAATGTGGCAACTAGATCATTTAAAATTGCATATATAACACAGGCCACCCATGCAAGCCTCAATCCTGGGAGATGCTCCCGTTGGAGAAACCTTCAAGAAGCGGATCTGCTTGGATTTGCAAACGGCCCCTCTGGCCCCAGGGGGATCTGCTGTGCAGAGCTGCTCTGGACTCAGCTCTTCAATACTGCCCTTGAGTGTACTGGGCACCTCCTGACTTTCGACCAGCACAAAGCTCCTTATTAAACGCTGACAAAAATTCCTTCCATTCCAGGTGCCATAATGGATTCATTAATCTCCTATTGATAGTTTTTTGCTGGTTTTCCCACTTTTTGCTATTCTAAGCACTGCTGCGAAGACTCTCCTTTTACCCCACCTGCCTGTGTCTGCTGCAGCTCACATGCTCCGCCTTCCAGCTGTCATAGCTGAGTCCCTGGGTCTCCTCGGCGGGGTGTGTCTGTGGGCACAGGGCTGCCCTGCCACACGCCCCACCCCATAACCTTCCATCTGTGGCCGCTCCTTGTGAGACCCTAAACTCACGACCTCCCCTCCTGTCCTCTCCTCTCCACAAAGCCACCCTTATCGGAGACAGTCAGTCTGCTTCCCAGTTCCCCCAAGGCGAATCCAAAGTCCTCCACTGGCCCACCCACCTCTACCGACTCCTCCCTCACCCTCCGGTCAGGTCAAACGGCCCCAACCAGAGGCTCCCCGGGCCCTTTCATAAGACAGGAGCTTTTCTTCTCAGGTCCGGCTACAGGTACATTGTACCCGCACCTCACCGCAGGAGTGAGAGCCGCAGGGGCGGAGATGGCTTAGTTCTTTTGCCTAAAGCCTGCCCTGACTCACCGAAGGCGGTCGTTAATGTGCGCAATGATTACAGAAACACAGAAATAAGGCTGGGGGTGGTGGCTCAAGCCTGTTATCCCAGCACTTTGGGAGGCCGAGGCAGGTGGAGCGCTTGAGGTCAGGAGTTCGAGACCAACCTGACCAACATGGTGAAACCCCATCTCTACTAAAGATACAAAAAAAAAAAAAAAAAATCAGGTGGGCATGGCGGCACATGTCTATAATCCCAACTACTTGGGAGACTGGGACAGGAAAATCACTTGAACCCGGGAGGCAGAGGTTGCAGTGAGCCCAGATCAAGCCACTGCACTCCAGGCTGGGCAACAGAGCGAGACTCCATCTCAACGTCCCCCACCCGCCCCGCCACACACAGAAACAAAATCTTAATCATAGTAAGACACAGCTGAAAAGATATGACGGAATGACTCCCCGAGGCTACTGGATGCCACTCCTTCAATCATTTTCCATTCAGAAAACTTCAGATCAGATCATTTACATATGTACATTAAGACAAGGGGTCCTATATTAATGAATCTTCTCCGTCAAAATCCTGGTCAAAGTCAGAAAACAATCCCACCGGACTCCTGGGAGCATCTGATGTTGGAGAAACCTGGAGAAGTGGAGAAGCTGATCTGCAGGATTTGCAAACCGCGGCACTGCCCCCAGGGGGACCCGCAGCACCGGCGCCTCCCCGTGAGAGTCGGAGCCTCACTGAGACCCACACAGTCAGGATCTGCACCTCCAAAGGCTCCCCCAGGCGGCTCTGGGCACACGGAAGCTGGGAAGACAGCAAATGGGCCCCGGGGTTGGGGGGGCCCAGCACAGTCCAGCCTTTTCTCTTTTGTCTCCTGAAGACTTTCACTGTGGATGTGTGTTAGGGAAGGGGGGAGTGAAGAAAGAGACAGGGAGAGAAGATAGAGACTGAGTGATGCCTCCATTCTGCAGAGAAAAACACCGAGGCCCTATCTCAGCACTCGAGACAGTGGGGCCACGGCGGGACTTATTAAGTCTCTGCCTCTCAGTGCTCTGATCTGCCATGTGTCTGGCTGCCTCTTCCATCCTGACAAGCACAATGACTGTAATTCCAAAGTACTGGGAGTTGGGGGTGAAGATGCAGAGAACGGAGGAGTGGGGAGGGAAACGGCAGCCTCTGGGCAGCTACTCTCTAATAAACACGAACACAACACCAGAAAGGGCTTGTAGAAAAGAAACATAAAATGCAACCCAACTACTGACACATGGCCCTCTGTTCCATATTCACCCGCACGTTCTTAACAGAAACGCAACTGTGAACATGCAATCTGGTATCCTGACATTTGCCCTGACCAGGTTGTTACCGCATCTTCATCTTTCTAATTTTAATTGCTTCTGACGGCCCATCCGACTGGTCGAGCTTATTTAAAGAGCCCTGATTCTCCCTGATAAAAGGTTGGAGTCCTGTATCAAAAGCTTTTAGTTTTCTGTAACCAAGGGGGAAAACATGCTTCTTTTGAAAGATGACAAAATGTCTAGCTTCGAAGGGTCATCCGAGTATGGCACACAAGGTGGTCTGCATTCATAGAAAATGATGCCATCATATAAATCTCCCACTGTGTGACGGGGTGACACCATCACTCATCATCTGCCTCCCAGACCCAGTAAGTTTTGCAAAATTAATTACTGCACTTTACACTGAAAAGATCCCATCAAAGAATGTGTGTGCACAGGATGGTGAGGGGCGCCGGAGCTGTGTGAGGAGAAATGGCACTGTTCTCAGTTTCCTCTTCCATCCTACTGGGCTCTGAAGCATTGCTTCGGAGATTTTCAATTTTATCTTATAATTAAATAATATGAACTCTACTGGGGGAAGAAAAGCAGCCCATCACATTGGTATTAAGCCTTAATATCATTTTTGCCATCTTGACTCCTATCGCTATAAAAAGTCATTTTCTGTTCCCCTCACAAAACCACCCAAGGAATATTGCTTCAGATACCAAAGGTGCCCATGTGGGGCTCAAGCCTGGTGTCCAATAAATATGTGTGTCATTGACCTAATGCATGTCCAGTCAATTGAAACCTCACACTTCTGACTTCGGTTTTTAGGTTGTAATCTTGAAGTCTTAACAGTTTATACGCATTGACCTGAGGATATTGGAAACTTTTGATTAGAGAAGGTTGAATTCCTCTAAAGGACTTCATGAATGAAGAAGACAGCTAGAACCCCTGGTTTCCTGCTCCTCAGTGGAGATTCCAGGCGGGAGGCAGGCAGCAAACGCTTGCGTTCCTGTCAAGCGCCAGGCGTGGTGCTGGGCGCAGGATGGACACCAGTGAAGACACAGCTACACGCAGCCCTGAACATCCCTGCAGCAGCCACAGGGCCTGGCCACACCAGGGAGCTCTGTGAACTCAGGGAAGCCGGTACACCTCGGGCATCCCTTGCTCATGTGTAAAGTGGGGATAAGTCAGTGCCCAGGATCACTGAGGGCCTGCCACATAACAGAGTCACTAAACGCTAGCTATTCTCACTAGGATTGGAAAGGTTGAAGCTTACTACATTTCTGTGAACTTTCTATAAATACTGTATTGATGTTCACGTCACCACAGGCAAAAAGGACGCCACTTTCACATCCAGCCCACCCTAAGAATGCCCCTGGACTTCCCAGTACACTCAGCTCCACCAGGTACCAGGCCCTGCAGAAGCCACAACCTGTGACGAAGACAATGAGTCACTCTTGGTGTGTGGCACAGCGTGATGTGGCGGTGGGTACTTAGTCATGGTCAGTCCGCGATCCAGAGCTGTGGAGCTTATTTTAAGTTGGGTGAAAATCAATTTAAGTTTCCAGATATGTCTTGGGACAACAGAAGATACCCAAAGAAGCAGGGAAAAAAAAAAATAAAAAACAAAAACCCAGAGCCTGAGACAGAAGATACCCAAAGAAGAAGGAAAAAAAAAAAAACAAAAACAAAAACAAAAAACCCAGCCTGAGAAATACTTTCTTCATTCAAGGCCTGGGGAGTCAGGAATACAGGAAAGATATTTTCAATTTTATATTATAATTAAATAATATGAACTCTACTGGGAGGAGAAAAGCAGCCCATCGCGTTGGTATTAAGCCTTAATATCATTTTTGCCACCTTGACTCCTATCGCTATAAAAAGTTATTTTCTGTTCCCCTTACAAAACCACCCAAAGAATATCTGCGTAATTTTGAGCAAGTTGGGTTTTGCTCACTTTTGAGCATTAACTAGAATAAGGAGCTTCACCAAGAAAGGCCCCTGAAAAGCATGGTGGAGGCCTGACATGACGGCTCAGGTCTGTAATTCCAGCTCTTTGGGAGGCCAAGGCAGGAGGCTCACTAGAGGAGGCCAGGAGTTCAAGACCAGTCTCAGCAGCATAGTGAGATCCTGTCTCTACAAATAATAATAACAATTAGCCGGTCATGATGCTGCATTCCTGTCTTCCCTGCTACTCAGAAGGCTGAGGCAGGAGGATCACTTGAGCCCAGGAGTTTGAGGCTGCAGTGAGCTGTAACGGCACCACTACACTCCAGCCTGGGTGACAGAGCCAGACATAAGTACTCTTCGTGGTCTAAGGGAGAGTACAATATTTGGAATTAGGATCTGTTTTGCTCCTACCACAATCGCGTATGCACCTCACTCCCTTACCTAAGTTATTTTTCTTTGTGAGTCTTTCTCCCCACTTCCAAAATGAGGGCATGCCTCTCTTGGGACCATGTATCTAGGCTTGGAGATAAGAATTGTAAAGCTCCTAGTATACAAAATATTTTCAACAAATGGTAGCTATGGTCATTTTAATATATTGAATTGTACCATAATTTCACATCTGACAGATAATTCCCCTGAAATTGATACTTGAATGTGAATGTGTTCTCTGATCTCCAGCTACAGGCAATAGTCTTCTATGTCAGGGAAAATCAAGTACTAATATAGAATCAGAATAAAATGGCAAAAAGAATGGGGGCACAACAGATAAATTCTCGAGGAATAACTTACTTAAAGGATTTGTAAATCTGTGGCAGCTAAGACCAGGCCCTCTAAGCACATCTGGAGGTGAACTTCCTTAAAAGAAATGGGTCCAAATGCTCCAACAGGTTCAAGATCATACCTCGGAAGGGTAAAGCTCTTTACAGAGTTTACAAAAAAATTTTGACTTCGGCTCTGCCAGGGAAAGAAAGCCCAGGCGACCCGCCATGGCGGGCTTTCCCAGGGACAGCCCAGGTGTGACCCACGTGGGCTCAAGGCCACCGTATTTGATGCCATCTGCAGAGCTGAGAGCAGCTGTCTCCCATTAACCCGAGGCTGTACCAACCAAGCCACGTTCCCACATAATACTGGTTTCCAAAGTACCTTTTTCCCCAGAAGAGAAGAGGCGTGGACTTACTAACCTCCAATATGTGTAACTCCTCCCAGGTGGCAAAACCAGGGCAACAGAGAACACGGAGATTCTGCCAATGTATCCTAATTTCACGTACCTGTACACAAACTCCCAAGCATTTTAGCAAGCTTTTGGACATGGAGCTCAAAAGAATGACCCATAAATACTTTCCAATACATACAGCATCTTAATGTGTTTTTCTTTCTTTTTTATTTTTTGTAGACACAGAGTCTCATTATGTGGTCCAGGCTGCTCTGGAACTCCTGGGCTCAAGCGACCCTCCTGCCTCAGCCTCCGAAAGCACTCGCATGACAAGCATGAGCCACTGTGCAGGACCCACAGCACTTAAATTCCAAAATCACCTTGAAACCCTGACCTTCCACCTGCCCTGGTGGCTTCCAGAGGTCAGTTCCTCTTCCCGTACCAAAGGTTTCTTGTCTTTCGCGGCCCAGGTAAGGTCACTCCAGGTGCTCCCTCTGCTTCTGAAGGCCTTTGACTGAGAAGCCACTCTGGGTCCTATTAGGACCCCAAGGCGGCTCCATTCGTACTCGCACATCTCCCGGCCGGTTTAAGTCACGCTGGCCAGGCTATTTCCACTTCACTCTCCTAATTTCTCCAATCCCATCCTCTGCTGCATCACCTTTTCTTTCTCTGAGAACCCAACCCTGCAGGAGGAACGCTGATGCTGGGGTCCTTTAACTAGAACGCTAACGCCAGAGCACTTCCCCGGGCGCTGGGGGGCGGGCTGCCGGGCGGGGCCTGGCGCTGCCACCGGGGTGTCCCGCGGGGAGGGGGGCGCTGGGCCTAGGGAGGCTGCGCTGCTGGCTCGGGGAGCGCGCGGCGTACGGATGTCAGGGCCAGGGCGCATGGAGACGACGGGCCGGGCATCACGTAGGCGCTCGCGGCGGGCGGGGCGGCGCTGACAGCGCCCCAACATGCAGCACCCGTGCCGCCCCGAGCGCTCAAGGGCGAAGGGAAGGTCACCGGGACCGAGGGCGGGGGCCCATTCCCGCTCCATCCTTGTGCAGTGCGCGGTCCCGAAACGGGAGGAAATCCGCCATCCGGGCCTTTCCACGCATCTGCGGCAGGAGGAACCGGGAAAATAAAAATCAAAACCCAGCCCCGGGCGCGTCGCGTCTCCAGCCCGCGCTATCACTAAGGCTCCCAGGTGGCGTTCGCCTGGGAAGCGCCGATCTACCCGCCAGGGGCTGCGCGGCCTGGGGCGCTCCACCGTCCGGGCACCGGCGCCCTCACGTGCACCCGGGGCCTGGGGCGCGCAGTCTCCACCACCTCCGGCTCTTCAATGTTAAATGTCCTCCTGGCGCGCCCGCGTCGTGGACCCAGACTCGGGTCCCTCCTGGAGAGCCGCTTCCACATTGCAGGGCAGGGGAAACCCAGAGCCCGCGCCGCGGCGCCGCTGACGTCCCGGAGTCCCCGCTTCCTGGTCCTTCTCGTCCGCGGAGGTCTGCGGGGAGGGCCTGGGACCCATTTTAGTTTTCGGTTTTCTCACGAGCCGAAAGGCAACAGCACATGCGAGCGCAGGAAACCCATTTTTAAAATCTCCCAGCGGAAACGCGAGGGGCTGCCGGACCGCCTCGGAGACGCCAGGCGGGAACCCAGAGCACTCCCTCCGCGTCCCGCATTGCAGCAGCCAGGACCCCGCCCACGCCGCGCGGGGCACGAGGCGACAGGAGGCGCGCGGGGACCCGGCCGTTTCTTCCTCGACATGCTGGGGGGCGGCGTGGGGCGGAGTTGAAGGGCGGGGGGCCACTTAGGAAGTGATCGCGCTGTACCCACGCTTCGGAGGGGAAGCCCGGCCGGGTCCTACAGCTCAGAGGCAGAACGACTCCCGAGGGTCCTCCAGGCGACCCCCTCTGTCAGGCTCAATTTAAAACATAAACCGGAGGGGGTGGAAAGCTCACTATCTTCCGGATGGAGGTTCCTACCGCCATGTCCCTTCCTCCTCCGCCCCACCCGGCAAGGACCCGGGGGCTGCCTTGCTGGCTCATGCCGCCCCGCAGGTACCCCTGCCGCTGCCGGGCACGGGCTTCTCCCCAGTTCTCCCCATCGCTTCCCCGCTCTTCTCCCTGGTTCTTCCCATCGCTCCTCCACCTTTCCCCGCGTCCTCCCGTCGCTTCCCCCCTCTTCTGCCCCATCCCCCAAATCCCCTTCGCCTTGTTCTCCTCGGCTCCGTCCGCCCCTCCCTCGCCGCCGGGAGGGAGGTGCGCACCTTGAGCATCCTCGCCTCTGGTCAGCACGCCGACTGCCTTGCCGGCCCCGGAGAGGTGCTCCAGGAACTTCCGCAAGGAGCCCTTAGGGGCCTGGGAGTCGTCAGTGTCCATGGCGAGGAGGTCGAGAGGAGCCGCTAGTCCCGGTGTGCAGTAGGCAATGTGGACACTGCCCGCGCCCGCGGGAGTCGGAACTGCTGCCCCGCCCCGCCCCAGGGCCAATGGGCGGTGACGGGCGGGGCCCGAGCGCACGGGAGGGGCTGCGGGAGCGGGGGCGTGGCTAGGTGCAGGGAAAGGGGCAGGTGCGGGCGGGGTGCGGGAGTGGGCAGGAGCACCTACGCCGGGGTCGTCGTAGGTGGGGGCCGTGCTAGCGGTGAGGTGGGCCGCAGACGTGGGGATAGCGCCACAGGTAGGCGGGGTCCCTGCGGGTGGGGCCGCGTCTCTGGTGCTCGAGACTCGCGGGTGGGCTGGAAGGCTCTGGTTGGGGACTTCAGAGATGCCCGGAGTGCCACAGGTGGGGGCAGGGGAAGCGTCCGGGGGAGGGGAGACCACAGGGGGGCGGGGGTCACATCGTTTGGGGGGCGCGCCAGGGTGGGGCGGGATAGAACGCGGGGAGCATCTCCCGGGCCGGGTGAGGGAGACCTTGAGTGGGCGCGAACGTCTGGGCGGGGGGAAGCCCTGCACTTGCGGGGAGCGCCGATGGCGGGGCGGGGTGGAATTGGGGCGTGGAGACCCCACCTGGATGCGGAAGTTCGCAGCAGGCCCGGCCGCTCCGGCGGTTGTTGGCGCAGAGCCCCGCTGCGCGCACAGCTTCTAGTTGCCGGCAGGATTCCTCCTGGGGCTGCGCTGGGAGCCTCCGGGCGCGGCTTCCTCGACCTTCGCCCCCAGGTATTCTCTGTAGTCTGAGGTCGGGAAGGACGAACGGAGAGTAGATCCTCCAGGTGGTGGGAAAAACTGAGCGCGGCGGGCTTAGCTATGACGAAGCTGCGATTTCCCGGGCCCACGGGGGCTGTGGCGTCCACTCGGTTCCTGCTAATCCCACTGTATTATAAGGTGGGGAGAGTCAGCTTGCATAGTGAAACCAAAGAGAGCTGCGAGATGGAGAGTGAGAGTGAGAAACCAAGAGAGTGAGACACACACACACACACACACACACACACACAAACACACAGAGAGAGAGAGGGAAAGAGAGGGAGAGTGAGAGAGACAGAGAGAGAGACAGAAAAAGTCAGAGAAGCAGAGACACAGAGAGACATAGAAAGATAGAGAAAGATGAGGGGAAGAGAGAAACAGAGACACACAGAGTCTTAAAAAGAGACACAGAGAGACAGAGCAACCAGGAGAGAGACACAGAGAGGGAGAAACAGAGACAATTTAAACCAAAAGAGAAAAACAGACCAGAAAAGAAAAACAACTAGTAGAGCTCGGAACTGCGAAGGTGGCATCATTCCGTTAGTCTCGGGTTTTGCTTCCTGGGTTTGTGACATGGTCAGAGTCCTTGTCTTTGATTTCCTAACACAAGTTGTTAAAGTTGGAAGTGAGTGTGAAATTGAGTTAGTCTAGCTTTATTCTTTCACGGATGAGAAGTGAATTATCTTCAGCAAGGTGGGTGCAGGCGTGGTCCCCGGGGGTCACTGTGGTGAACAGGCTGCCCTTGTGGGCAGCCAAGTTCGTCATCACTGGGACAGAGCCCAGGACACTTCCCTGGCTGGCCAGCCTTTTCCTAGAACCCCACACATTGCAAATGATGGAGTCCAGATCTATACCATAAAGAAACGAGGGTGGTTACAGAAAGCACCACGATCTCAGCTGAGTGGCTCTGAGCACCCCAACGTTGGGGCACCTCGGTACAGGTTGGGGCAGCTCAGGCTGTGCCCAGCAGGGAGGCCGGCCCGATCAAGCTGCGGTCTCCACCCTGAGAGTGTGGGCTCCTTCCCCCAGCGCGGGTTAAAGCATCGTGTGTCCACCTGTGCAGTGACTGGTCCCAGTGGCCCTGGAGGGCTGAAACCCTGGGTCCCGCCACTGGTCCAGGGCATCCGTTTCCCCTTCCTGCAGTTCCTGTGTCTGTGTGTCCAGGGGGCTCTGATCCGTGTCTTAGGACCATGGCTGAGGGGACAAGTTCACCCGCTTTGGAGCTGGCCCGGATCTTGGTTCTGTGGATCCTCGCTGTGTGGCTCTGGAGCAGTTCTGTCCTCAGGAGATGGATCTTCACAGCCGCCTCTTGGGGCCATGAGGAGAATTAATAGGACGACCCCCGGGTAGCTGCTCAAAGCCCTGTGTGGGGCCACCCCTGTGTCTCCACCAGTTCCTTTGCTCTGTGCTCCCCCCCACTGTCACATCGCCAGCCTTTATTTCCTTTTCCTTGGACCCAGACAGCGAATGCTCCGCTGGTCTTGGCAGCCCCTTCTCTAGTCTGTCCTCAAATCACTTCCTGACGGACAGCCCTGACTAGCCATCAACGTGACCAAAACCCCACAAAATAGAACCCAACTTTCCTATTAAGCTGTACAGAGCTGTCCCAGCCCCACTTCCCACAGGCTGGCCTCATTCGCCATGGGATCCATGGTTCTCACCTGGGGCTGGGGGTGCCCCTGGCATCTGGTGGGGAGTGTCAGGGATGTCCCTCCAGGCCCAGTACAGTCCCCCAGCTGGTGGCCGGCAGACAGCAGCACCCAACCTGATGTCCCTGTGGCTTCTGGTTCCCCGAGGCTGGCTGTGCTTTGCTGCCTCTACATGCTCTCAGACGGGTGCCCTCTCTCCACCTTCACTGGTTAGCAGTGTTCCATCCATTAGAGCTCAAAGCACTGCCTCCCGGCAATGCAGCCCCTTCTCCTGGCCTGCCGTCTGCCTGTGCCCCGCGGTCTGTACCGTGTCCTCACGGACCGATCAGAGCGAGGCTCCCAGGAATGGAGAGGTTCCTGCTTGTGTCTGCTTGTGTCTCTGTCCCGCCTTCTCTGGACCTGGCACCGTGGCCTTTGCCGACAGAGGTCTTGGGTTGATTGTCAGTGAAGCAGACAATCTATATGGCTCTAAATGGCTGTGAACATGCTTGATTGGGTTATTTTTAAAATAATTGTATATGTAAACATTTGAGTGTGACACAGGTGGATTTTTGGGCGAATGGTCTTGTTCTTCAGGGAGTAACCACAGGCCCATCCACAAGGACCATTGCCAGCTAATTTATGGAACGCTGTTCTACCTGGTTAATTTTCAACGTTATCTCAGCCTGAGAGGTAGGTCAGCATGTGACGAAGTTCACTGGTTTGAATCCTAATCTGCTCCTTATGAGCTGCACCTTCCACGCCTTCGTTTCTTCCTTGGTTAGGTAGGGAAGGTATGAGCTACCTCAGAGTTGTGAGTGAGGCCTGCATCGAGTGACCGCATTAAAGTGACAAGGACTGCACCCGGAGTGTTGATATTTAAAGACCTTTAAACATCGCGATGCCGCATTTTGGTACCCAGGTAAAACAGCAAAGTTATTTCAGATGCAGACACAGACCCTCGGTGAGGCGGGGGGCTGATGGCAGGAGGTGGACCACCGACCCTGTAACGAGGGCGTGGTCTGTTCGAGGCTGAACGAAGTGCACATCATTGCATGTACCACGGAGGTCCCTCTCGTGAAGTCCTGGAAGGGTCCATGTGGCTGAGCCGTGTGGTCTGTCCATGACGTCCGGCAGGAGCAGAGCTTTCGGGTGCAGCCTTGCTCTTGTGCGCACAGCCCTCAACGGTCTCAAAAGTCTGAGGCTTAAAGCAGGCTTGGGGTTTCCTTACACCTCCTAGACATCTAATTTGCCTGGCAAACATGTTTTTCTTGGGTGTAAAGGTGAAGGAGTGGGTGATTCTGGTGAAAGTGTACTAATTACTGCACTTCTGGGTCAGTGGCGCTTGGTTGAAGACACTATCTGCCCTGGATGGACATCTCTGGGGTGGTGAGAACCGGTGGCTGGATGTCGCGGGGTTGCCAAGAAGATGCCAATTTTTTCCTTTTTCCTCAGTAACAACACCCTACTTTGTTTAGGGAAGCAGCACACCCAGCTGAAAATCCAATTCTCTTGCACGGCAGAGCGGCTGGTGACACAGGTCCAGATGCTGGGATGCTGATGGGGGGTCCTGGAGTGGGAGGTGTCAGGAGGCTTTCCCGACCCACAGCAGCCCTGGGCCCTTGTCCGGCCTTCTTGTCTGGGGCATGACACCAGGAAGGAAAGCAGCTTCGGGGGCCCGAGGGCCAGAAGGCAGAGTCCTGGCGTGTGAGGCAGGCCTGGGCCAGGCTCCTCGGAGGATGTCACAGACCTGCTGCCCATGCAAGGACCACCCACCTCTGAGCCCCACGCAGATTTTCCTCCGTAGCCAAGTGAAATCCTGGTACGGCGAGTGAGGCAGTCAGAGGCACCTTTTGTGGAAGGAGGACAAAGCTGGAGAGAAAGAGGTTTTCCTAAAGGCACAAGGCGCTGATTCTGCGTTAGGGATAATTCCTAGGAGTGTGGTTGCTGGTGGGTGGAAAACTGTAGCCAGAGAATAAGTGGGAGTGGCACTTGCTGGTATTTAACTGATTCGTTCACGAATGGTCCAAACAGTTCCAGAGAAAAGAACATTTCGGACACAGAAGTTTTCACCCTGCCTGACAATCAGCCTAACCGTGGGCTGTTCCATCCTTCCTGGGCGACACTGAGAGGGTCTCAGGCCCTTCCGGCCCTGTGCTGGCATTTCCCCAGGGTGTGTGCCCCATCCCGAATAGGCTGGAATGCCTCTGGGTGCAGCTGAGCCTCTTGAAAAGGGAAGAGACATGTGATGTGCTCTGGCTGAACAGGAAAATGAGGGAGGACAGGGAGAGGGGCCTGGAGGTGAGGAGGATGGTGAGCAACACTGGGGACAGAGGACGTAGGGTAACACCAGGGACAGGGGGATGGAGGGTAACGCCGGGGACAGGGGCATGGAGGGTAATGCCGGGGACAGGGGATGGAGGGTAACACCACTTCTCCAGGTGCCTTTGGGGGATGCTGCCGCCTCTCGCACCCCAGAGTGAAGTCAACAGGATTCTGTCCCGTGGAGCCCCACAGCCTGGCAGCTGGGATTGTCGCAGTATGAACCACTGTTCACTAGCTCTGCACCCTGGGACAGGCTCCCTGGTGTTTCCACCCTGGTTTCCCATCTGGACAGTGGGACCCTGATGTCCCCGTCCCAGCTGCGCCCAGAGCCCTGGACTCCAGTGTGTCGTCGGCACTCATTAGCGTTTCTCTTGTTGTGGTCCGTGGATGAAGTGGCTCTCTCTTTGTGTGTTCACAGCCCTCCTGCTCACTTTACCTTCTGGGAACACTTTTTACATAGCTTCGTATGTGGGGAGGACTCGAGTGATTAATTGAATGTTTCATCAGGTGCAGTTCTTCTGTTTCCCAGTTTTGACACAACATTTGGTGAAATTTCCAGGGACTCCTGTGGTCAGCCTCACGGTTTCACTCTGTCACTTTCTAATGCAGTATTCTTTGGGAGTCTTTTCAATTAAGCGCCATCATTTAAAAATAAGTTTTATAATATGCAGTTTCAGGTTAATTCTTTACCTTTGGGTCTCAGACAGTAGCTACCTACCTGTGAGTAGTCACAAAGTTTCACGCAGTTTTCTCTAGGCGTCCCTGGCTCGTAGCTCAGCAGGTCCCTTCAGATGAGTCAGCCAGCTGTGTACCTGCATGTTCAGGATACTTGTCAGGGGCCTTCCTCAGAGCAAGACCGACGCTTACCTCATCCTTGGGACTTTGGAGCCCGCCCTGGAGAGACTCCAGCCACATCCTAAGGGGCCGTCCGGGTCCCAAAGGCTGGTGGGAGTGACTTCTGAGCCACTCCAGACCACACTTTGTGTTCCTACACCCCACAAAGCCACTTAAAGTGCCGTGTTCTGGTGCTGTGTGCCTCACCAGTGTGCCACACAAGCCTGCACGGGGATCTGAGCGGGCGCTGCCTTCCTCAGGCTATGCTTGAGTTTTGGGGCAACTGGAGCACTCGTGGCTGTGATTCTCGCCACTGTCTGGGCTTCCCTAGAGGGTCTCACCCGCAGCCTGAGGACCACATCGGCAGCCACCGAGGAGCCGCCAGGTGCGGCCTTGGTCCCACTCAGTGCTTCTCGACTTTGGTGAGAGAGGAGACAGCAAAACTTCAGCTGGGAGCCCCAGGCCTTCTCTGCTTGGGGCCCTGGGACTGACATAGCACAGATCCTGCCATCCACGTGCTGGGGGCCCCGCCGTGCGGCTCCCTCCTCTGGTTAGGGACTGCACCCTTGGGCTGTGCACCTCCTGGTTCTCACACTCAGGGGCCCAGGGAGGGTGGTGGATGAAGAGAGAAGGAGAAGGGTGGCAGTTTGAGCCCAATTGTGTTGGCTTCGTCTTCCGCCTCTTGTCCCTAAGTACATTGGCAAAGTTTTCCAAATGAAAACTCAGAAGGGATTTTTAATGACTGGAATCTGTGAATTCCATGGAAGCCAAGTCTGTCCACCTCTTTCACCCGCCTCATTTCTCCCCGTTGGGGCTGATTTTGACAGCGTTCATAGGGGCAGGGACGGAAGGGGTGGGGGTCAGCCATTGGCCCTGTGTCCCTCCCCTCCTCCCCTCAGCGCCACAGCATTTCGGTGTCATCCCCTTCCGTGCACGCGTCCTCATGAAAACCAGGTGCGGCTGGAAGGAGATGCCTGTGCCCACTCCCGTGACCTTCCCGGCCACCCTGGCTGCAGCGGCCTCTCGGCAGGCATCTTTCTGGTACTGCCTCCGTGCCCCTCCCATCACCTGACGCTCGTGTTCCTGAATCTTCACGCGTGTGCTCTGTGCAGCCACCTCACGGGTTCCCTGGGAACGGAGACAGTGTCTCACGCCGGTCAGAATGCTCTTCTCTGTCCACTGAATAGTCCAACACAGAATCATTCCTCTGTGATTATTTATGCTTTGTTATGTAGAACTGGAATAAAGAAAAAGTGAATTTAGACATTACAGCCATCAGGTTGAAGCTTAGTAATTGCATTAGGGAATTAAATGGAAGCATTTGAGCTTCTCGAGTTCTAATTCCACATCTTCGTATCCCCATCACCCCATACCCAGTGTCTAACACAGCTCTTGGTCTAGGAGTTTCTTGATAAATGCTTACTGAATTGAACTGTACTGAGCTTAACATTCCCACCCAGAGTTAGAAGCCAGTCCCTGAACAAATTGCATTTAGAATATGAGTTTGACGTTACTGTGGTAAGGGGTATCCTACATGTCATAATTCCTAGTCAATGTCGGGTATTTAGTCAAATAGACTCAAGTATAGAGAAGCATAGGCCCATCTGGCAAAAGGGCAAGGCACGGTGCTTTAGGTCCAGGTCCCCAATATCAACTATGAAAATAAAACGTCAACTCCAATGACAGCCCTGTCCTAAGCTGGTCACTGTTTACGCTAACAATTATAAACAGCTCGAACTTACTGTCCTGAGAGGCAACGTACCCTCCATTCTCTCTGCAGTGTAGCTGCCTTGGTGGATGGAACATGCCCCTCCTCCCTCCCTCTCCCTATCCCTCCCTCCCCCCTCCTCTCTCCTTCCCTCTCCCCTCCTCTCTCCCTCCTTCCCCTCTCCTTCTTCCTATCTTCTCTCACCTTTCTCCCCCCACCTTCTCTCCTGGACAAGGGGTAGAAGAGAGGAGACCTCTGGAATCTTCTGCTTCATCCAAGCAGCTTGGGGGCAGCATCAACAGCTGCAATTTGGCTGCCCCAGCAGGTGCCTCAGGGCAGCCTTTCTAATGGGAATCCTAGAATCGTGTCTTTCCTTAATGTGTCCTAAAGGCTGGAGGACATGAAGTGAAACAATGCTCCATGCTCAGTCCTGTGATTTTGTGTAATTATTGGACTTACTTTGAAATTAAACTAAATGATACCCAAGGTAGAGCATGAAAAAAAAAGAAAAAACAGGCTATGGTGTTTGAAAAACAAACAAAACCGTTTGGTTTGTTGGTTTGTTCTTAGACCTTCACAGGCTCCTAGGTCACACGTTTCAGTTTCTCAGCAAGTGACATTCTCTGCAGAAGCTGTGTCAGTCTCTTGTTTGATGATGTCAGCCACAGCAGAAAGAAGCACTCCGTAGGCCCCGTGCTCAGCACCTTGGCGTGAGCTCCTGCCATCTTTCGTTCATGCTCATCACAGCTCTGTGCAGTGGGCATCCTCCTGATCCCTGTGGGAGGATGGGGGATGGAGGCGGAAGGGTGAGTGATGGCAGGATCACATGAGGGGTCTCTCCCGAGGTAGGGAGGGGAACCGGCCCAGGACCTTAGTGCCCATCGAATCCTTCCTCCTCCTCCTCTGCCTCTCTGTGACTGTTTGACTCAGGCTGCAGGGACGGACATGAGTATGTGCAGAGCCTGTGTGCACCCCTGGGAATGTGTGCTCATATTGGCAGGGAGGGATGTGAGGTTGTACAGAGCGTGTGTGCATACCTTGGCGGTGTATGCTGGCGTTGGCAGGGACAGATGTGAGCACGTATGGAATGTGTGTGCACACCTTGGGGATGTGTGCTGGCATTGGTAGGGACAGATGTGTACAGAGCGTGTGTACACACCTCGGGGTGTATGCTGTTGTTGGCATGGACAGATGTGAGCGTGTACAGAGCGTGTGTGCACACCTCGGGGTGTGTGCTGGTGTTGATAGGGACAGATGTGTACAGAGCGTGTGTGCACACCTGGGGGTGTGTGCTTATGTTGCTTTGTAACCGGCAAATACGTGGCCCGTTGCGTCGGGCGGCCCTGCACCCATGCTGAGTCCGTCAGTGGCCCTCAGGTTGGGGTCTCCGTCTGCCCAGACAGCACTCGAGTGGCTTGAGGTTTCAGATTCTTCCTCTACGGATACTTGGGCCTGCTCAGGACCAAACATCAGAACCAGCCAACTGCAAACTACAAGAACGTTCAAATGCATCTTCAGTAGGAAAAACAAAAGCAATTGGAAAAATTTTCCAACGTGACCCCGTGGTTAAGCCGTTAGATACTCCAGCCAACAGATTGAGTCACTTTAAAATTCACACCAATTAAAATGGTTGTGAGAGTTGCAGACCTTTACCGCTAAACCTTGAAATAATTGAAGCATTCTGCTCCACTTGCTTACAAACTAGGGTTGGGGATACCTTTCAGTCCAAAGTAGCAACCTTCTAAATCCAGCTTAGATGCGAGGCTCCCACTGACACAGGAAGAGACAGTGGCCCTTGATTATTCTCCTGTGTTCAGATACTGTGTCATTTCCTTTTTTTTTTTTTTTTTTTGTATACTGATCATCATTTCTGCTTTTCCAATTCAAACTAAAGGGAGTTTAGTTCTGTTTTGGAGAAGCTGTGGTTAGTGGTTTCTTTTCATGGTTTGCTTAATCTCTTAAGTCTGGTGCTTACATTACCCAAATAGACTTTTCTTTAGTACCACAGTGCCATAACCAGGGCTTCTCCCTCCATATCTGCTCCCCAGGAGGCTTCCTAGGAATGGGAGCTGGAGATCCAGCCCCTCTCCATGTGCCGTTTTCTTTGAGTCCAAGGCAGGTTTGGCTCAGAGAAGAAAAGAGGCCTCCGGGTTAGCTGCCTCTGACTGCTTGCTTGTGAAATGTTTAATGATAAGGCGACTTCAAAACTAATTTACACATTGATAGTTGTAGCTTGAAGTATCACCGCAGTCATAAGAACAAGAAACACTCCCATAAAGTAGATAAGCAGAAAAAAAGCTATAGAAGTTTAATAGAGCACAAATAAAATGGTGTTGTAAGAATGTACAGTGGGAAATGCTCTCAGTCCAGCCAGACCCAGCTGTGACGTCAGTCCAGCTGTGGTGTCCTCCTGTAAAAACATTCAGCCACATGTGGCCCTGATTGCAATCACTAGTCTGAATTTTGATCCAGAAAGTTCTTGGGGGCCGATGCTGGGACTGTTCCAGCAGTTGAGTCTGATTGGGCGTCACGGTGGTGATGTGCTTATCGCAGACAGCTGGGCTGAGTGGTGGCCACCCGTGCACTCGCCACGTGCAGCCGTTATTCTGGTGATGGGGTTGCATGCGGTGCGGCTTGTCCACCTGGGCTATTAAAGTACAGGGAACCCAACCGCGGGCGGGTGCCTCCCGACATGGGAGCTGTCTTTTTTATCCAGGTCCCTCTGGCGCTGCAGACCCCTGCCGCCAGTCTGAGCTCACAAGGAGGTACCGGAGGGCTCTGCTGGGGCATGGAGGTCCCTGAGCAGGTGGTCACTTATTGCTTGTGGAGTGGTCCGTGGCCTGTGAGTTTATTCTCGGGGTTTGTGTGGGCGAGGTTAACCAGTTCACAGCTGGGCACTTACCCCTTACACAGGTGACACTAGTTAAAGTGGAATCTATATTAGCTCACACAGGCGTGTCTGAGGAACTGGGAGGGTGGGGAGGTTTGGCCCTAGCACTAGAGCCTGGGCTCCTGACATTCTGCGTCTTCCTGTTGGGGGGCCGTCAGGGCCGCTGTGAGTCCTGAAGACAGTAGGTGCCATATGGACCAGGGGATGCAGAAGCCTCTAGAGGCTGTGGGGGGCAAGGAGACTGTCGCTTACCCAGAGCCAGCCCTGCCGACACCTCGACGTTAGATGGTGGGAACTGTTTTGGACTCCAGCTTCCAGAAATGTGAGAAAATAAGTCAGTGTTTAGGGTGCTAAATTTGGGGTGATTTAGTGGAGAAATAGAAAACTAGCCCACAAAGGTGCACGCATTGAAATGTGCTCTCTCCAGGTGTTCACAGTGGTGTGAAGGGGATGGCATCAGCGTTCTGGGAACTGTGCAGTTTCACTGAAGGAAGGGGGTTCACCACTCCTTTCCTCATGTAACTGAAGGTATGTATGCCTGCGACACTGCCCAGGAGACAGGGACTGGAATTCTGACTTTATTTCTTATGGGAACTAAGCCACAGTCAGAACACAGTGAGGGCTGAAATGAGCTTCCTACAGCCTGAACTGGGAAGAGGAATCGCAAGTAGCTTGTTTTTTTCTACACAGACCTGTCCTTTCAGGTTTTGTTAAGTTCTGGAAAAAGGGAGAAGCCAGGCACACCTCAGCGAGGGACAGTGTTTCTGGAGGTGGTGCGGCTTCAGCCTTAATGTGGCCGTGTGGTTGGGAGGCTCAGAAACTGCCCTCCAAGGGCACTCATCTGTTCCTTATTGCAGTAATACTTCGTTTACAGAAATCCACAGAAATTACAGTGCGGGAGGCCTCTGGTCTGGATGGGTTTGTGTGGACCGAGGTCACGGGGTGTTGTCCCAAGTGCTTATCCTGATCTGGCAGAGGCTCTGTTTCGAAATAATTATTCTTCAGTTTCAGAGCCTATACCTGAGTGATAGTCTTTTAACTTTGTTGCATAAAAGTAAAGTATGTCTTGAGGGTCTAAAAACCTATTTAGTAGTCATGGCTTTAAACTCATACATGGGGCTTTGGGATGGAGTGAAAACCACTGTCACCTGCGTGGATGCTGCGTGGTATTTTTAGCGTGGTGGCCTGCTCATGCCTTGAGCTCCATCTGCAGTGTGAGCAACAGCTGCGCATTTGAGAAATGTAGGCAGGTCTGCTTGCTCCTCCAGGGGCCTGCGGGCATCCAGGTGAGGGGCCTGGGATGAGGCCACATCAGTGGGAAGGAGCTTGATTGTGTCAGCAGATATGTCTGCTTCTACAGGCCTGAAAGCCAGCCAGAACCCAGTTTTCCTTTGGTCATCTAATGCCAAAAGAAAAAACCGTTTCTTGGAGATTCTTGTAATTTATATTAATGAACCATTTGACCATAAATAAAATGTTATAAATGCATGAGGCTTTACAATTTGGCAGATGTGTAACTCACATGTCATTATATCAAACTGTTGAAGATATTTGTTTCACTTGAAGGCTTTTAGCATTTTATGCGCAAACCAAATGCCAGTAGCATTTTGAAGGAGTATTTTGGAATTTTAAACACAGTGGGACAGTGCTGGGTCTCTGGGATGCTGGTGAGGTGGACGTGACCTCAAGCTCTTGGAGCTTGCAAGCAGGATTCCTAAATTGTCACACCTGCAGTGCTGGAAGTCAAAGTGGGTTTCTGTAAATGAGGTATTAGTGCAATAAGGAACAGATAAGTGCCCTTGGAGGGCAGTTTCTGAGCCTCCCAGACACCCCAGGAGGAAGCGGGGTGGGAGGCAGTTACCCACCAGAACCTGGACGGTGGATCGTGTTTGCTGGTGGCCCTGCTTGGCAGGCCATTACGTGCAATAAGAAACAGGTGAGTGCCCTTGAGAGGTTTCTCAGCCCCCTTCAGAACCGCAAGTGGAAGACGCTCCAAGGTGGGGGGTGGGGGTTCGGTTATCCACAGGAGCCTGGTTGGTGGAGCTGGGTTTGCTGGTGGTCCTGCGTGGCAGGTCATTACGTGCAATAAGGTACAGGTGACTGCCCTTGAGGGCGGTTTCTCAGTCTGCTTCGGAACTGCAAGTGGAAGACGCCCCAAAGTGAGGGGAGGCTGGTGGTCGGTTATCCAGTGGGGCCGGGTTTGCTGGTGGCCGCTGCATGGCAGGTCACTGCGTGGAGCGATGGGAGGTGAGTGGAGTGGGAATAGAGGATACACCCTCCACAGCTACTGCTGGCAGTTGGCTCTGGTAGCAGAAGGGGCATAGATAGAGGGATTCCCATCAGGGGCAACACGACTGGGGTCCCACGTGTGGTGGATGCCGAGGTGTGGCTATATGTAATCTCAGTCTGCACAGCCGTCCTGGTGAGTGGGTTCAGTTACCTTCCCATCTCACATTTGAGAAATCTCGGGGGCTCACATCACAGCTAGGTGGGTTGGAACTAATGTCTCAGGCAGGACGTTGGCCCCAGAGCCCAGATCTTACCCGCCCCCACTCTTTTCAGTCCACCCAGCTTGTAGAGAGGGTTGTGTGGTGGTGGGTGGTGGCTGAGAAACCAACATAGTAGAAGGGGGGGAGGAAATAAACCAGGCAGGAGACACAGGCAGTGCTTGGGAGATCTGCACGGGGTGTGGGTGTGGGAGGCACCTCTGGGCCTGTGAACCCCGTTCTGTGCTCCTGGCTTGCCCAACCTTGGCCCTCAGCCACATGCTGCGTGCTTTAGGTGAAATCTCAGTCCCTCATGTGGTGCGGGCATCTTTTCTCCCTGGCTTTGCCTCTCTTTAAATCACGGAGTCTCAGTGGGGATGGCGGGGTGGTTGGTGGTTCACGGAATTTGCCCTCCACTTCCCCATCCTTGTCCTGTCCTGTCTGGCCTGTTACCTGAATCTGTGTCTCTTCAGAGCCTGCAAATGAGTGGAGGCCACGGCAGCCTCTTGCTGACTGACCTCTCAAACTCTCTTATTCATCAGAATCGTGTTAAATGCTGATTCCTAGGCACCGCATTAGACTCTACGCCTGTCTGGCATGGGTACTTTGGGGAAGGTACAGAAGGTTGCTGGGCTGTTCCAGGAGGGAATTTGCATTTGTAGAATGTCCACTGTGGTCTTTCCAGCATTCTACTTTCCACACACACATGGCATTAAACCTGGAAGATCCCTGGGTGCTGTGCTGGTGAGGAAGCCTCGGCTGGATGAGGGGTTGCTGGGGCTCAGACTTGATTCCTGGGCTGGGGGCTGCGGGCTTATTCTCTTCAGTGGGCCTGCTGATGGGATGCCCTGAGAAGTCCTGCTGTGCGCTCAGGGGAAGGTGCAGAGACAGGCTCAGAAAAGACAGACCATGGATTTAAAAATTCCTACTGGAAAATCTTTTATGAGCAAAGTAATTTGCATCTAACTGAAGACAATCATTGCTTGAATAATTGGTTTGTTGACAAAGTTGGTCCTATGAACAGATTAAAGTTTTCATTCATGCCTTATCTATAATGTAAATAGGAGCTATTACCACAACTTATATTAGCTTTAAATTTCGTATCAGATTGCAGTCCAGATTACAAACGGCTGCTTGATAACCTAATTGATAAAATGGAGGAATTTAGTGCTTGGAACCCAGAGTGAAGGGAACAGAATTGCTTTGGTTTCTCAAAAGCGTGTTGACTGAGTGGTGACCTGGGGTGAAGAGAAGTGGCTAGAGTCATTACACTCGAGGAGATGATCTGCTCCCGCCTTTCTCAGCTGTCTTCTGGACAAAACAAAAGGGTGATAAATGGAAAAATTCAGCACTGAGTTCGTCTATGCCCTGAGCTTCTCATACGGTCATTAATGGGCTGTATCTGTGAAGCCTCCATACAGGCACAAAGGAATTAGGCTAGAGTAAGGCGGCCGGTGACCTCTGGTGTCTGGACCGCGTGTCATTTCCTAAAGCCCTTTTGGATGAAATGACAGTCGCAATGTCTGTTCGGAGAAGTGTAATCTCACGTATGAGATGCAGATTTTAAATGATGCAGATTTTAAACACCAAAGTCAGGAAGCTTGGTGGGAGTGGCTGTCTTCCAAGTGGTTTTCTGTGCTGCCATGGATGAGGTGTGGATGTGTCATCTGTTGGTGAGATCCACTGGTGAAGGGGCTAAGTAAACCATGGAGGTGGGGGGCTGTGAAGCTGCATCTCTTCTGGCATCCCAAGGAAATACATTTTGTAAAACTTGTGAATTTGACCCTGACCCTAACCCTGAGTGTTGAAGTCTGGTGCAGTGTCTTGAGCCCTCTTCTGCATTGAGGGTGAGTGACTGTAAATGACTGATTCCTCAGTGGTGAAAGTTCAAATTTAGCTTCCCTGAGGAAGCCAGACCTCAGTCACCCGTATCTCCATTGTAAACACTGCGGCCCCTACGCGGGTGGCTGCAAGTATCCAGGCCTTCCTTGGAGAAGCAGCCGTGAGGTGCTTGATGATTTGATAACATTAGCCACCTTCTGTCTTCTGTCTAATCACGGTACAAATCATTCTCCTACAAGGAAATGGATCTGGTTTCTTCCCGATCGTTGGAAGAAGCAGCCCGCCTAGGGACTGCACCGTCCTCTGCACTTTCACAGCGAAGCCTGTGTCCGTCTCCAAGGAGTATCACGTGTGTCGTGGGAGTCGCCTCCTTAATTCTTCCTACTTTAGAGGGCTCGGGTAGCTCTGCCTGTTTCACCCGGGATGAGCAGCGGGTGGTCTCTGGCTGCTGTGGGACCAGGGCTTGTGTTTTACCCGGGGCGAGCAGCAGGTGATCTCTGGCTGCTGTGGGACTAGGGCTTGGGGGTGCATCATCACATCCGGTGGCCCGTCCAGGTGGGCATCATTGTCTTTTGCCTGTTGCCTGAGGGAGCTGTGATGCCATGGGGGTCATGCTTGTCAGGGCCAACCCAGTTCTTCCCGTGTACACCTCTCCTGCTGGAGTGCCTTTCCTTATGATGACTTGTTGAATTAACATGGAGAATGCAGAGAGGCTCTGGGCCTCTCTCTCCCGTTCTTACTCCCTGGAGCTGTGAGGCCCAACAAGGGAGCCCATAGCCAGGGGCTTCTTTAAATTTAATTAGAATAAAGATTTGATTACATAGCTAAACACATTTGAAAAGAACTTCACAGATTAAATTCCAGATTCAACCCTTCAGGCCCAGTGGCCACGTTTTGGGGCTCAGCAGGTGTAGGTGGCTGTTGTCTTTCTGTGTTGGCTGAGCAGATTGGGGCGTTTCCAGTTCAGCAGGCAACTCTCTTGCATGGCTCTGCCTGTGGTGAGGGCACCTAGGCTGGAGAGCCTCGTGGGAATCCCTTAGGCCTCTGGCTGCAGCCAGGCTGCATGGTTCCTGTGCCCCAGGTCCTCTGCAGACCCAGATGGATCCCACCACAAAGCCAGCACTGCTAGACTTGGGTACGGTGTGCAGACAGCAGAGGGTCACATCCGGGCCTTGCAGGGGATGGGGTGACTGGCCTCCTTGGCCAGGCTCCTGTCTCCGAGTCTTCAGGGGAAATGCTTCTACCATCCACCATCCACACCGTGCACCAGAGGAAAACTGCAGGCTTCTCTGTGGATGGTGAATTGAGATCATGCAGAGTGACTAGGTTTGGGCTTCTGACCAGCGTGGAACCTGATACCTTTAGGTGGAACCTGACATGCCTCCATGTGTACAATGCAAAGAGAAGGCAGCATTGTCAGCTTGAATCCAGATGTGCTCCCGTTTTGAGGTGGAAGGTTCTGGGAGTATTGGCCATTGGTGATTGTGCTGCCATGGAGGACTTTGAATGCAGGCACTGGTTTGGGATAACCCTGGTTTCCTGGTCCTGTATGTGGGCATCCCTGAATATCCTGGACTGGAGGAAGGCAGGGCAGATGGGAGGGTGACAAGAGGTTTCAGGTGTTTCCAGCTTTGGGGACTGATGGCCATCAGATGGCCGAGATCAGGATGGTGGTGGCCAGGGACCAAAGCAGGGGTGCGTGGAAATGCCATGTTCCTCAGAGCATGGGGAGGACCTCTTGAACTCTATTCCTGGGCAACAGTTCTTCCATTCTCAGGAATCTGTGCCATTGTAATTGAGTAGCAAATTCTGTAGTTGCTCTAATTACTTACTGTTAAGTCCCCATCCCAATTACCATAAATTAGCAACAGTGATAACAGTTTGCCTGGTCAAACCTTACCAAGAAAAACCAGTGGACCTAGTTTTAGTTGCCTCCAGTTCCCTCCAAATCAGATTCCTTAGCGGCTTGTGTCCCCACACTTGCTGCAATTCCTCCTGGGCCTGGCAGGCACATTCCAGACATTCACATCTCCGCTCAGATGCAGGCGTGCGCATTATTTATAGAAAATCGCAATGCGCTGTGATCGGCTTGAGCTGACGTTCTCTAGGTGGGAGGTGGAGGTTCAAAAGTTCTAATGGGATGAAATTAGAAATACAAATTTTAAAAATTCACGTGTTATGAACTCTGTTCAGTGATTTTCTCTGAAATGAGAGACTATTTGCAGATGAGGCAGTCAGCCTGCAGCTCTCCTTAGATCTGTCCTAGACCTCGATGCTGTCCTTTGCCCTCTTCCTGGGTGTGGGGTGCTCTGCTTGAAGCAAAACCAAAGGAAAGAACGTGGTCTGCATCACTACTGCAGCCAGCTCAACGCGTACACCCACTAGGAGGGGGGTTTGTTCACTTAACATTTTAAATGCACTTAACATTAAACCAGCAAGTCAGCCAGTGCTTTCTGTAAGCAAGCTGCCTGGCTCATGGGAACCTGGCACTTGACTTTTTGGAAGAGAGTACTTGCTTCTGTGGAGTGTCAATATTTGTCTCATTTCTTGAGACTGCTCAAAGTGATGAATGTGAGTAAATTAGGACCTTTTTTTTTGTAAATTGGGCCACAGAGCTCTCTAGGCACAGTGAGGGGAGTAAACGGCTGTGAAAGATGCCGCCTGATGTGAGCCATGGCCAGGCACTTTGGAACCCGGGATCCCATCTCCAGCCTTTCAAAGGACACAGGAATATAAAATGCAGATGGGAGAGTTCATAATTTGGGCATCTCTGTTCTTTTGAAATCAAAGTGCAAAGAAAAAGTTTTGCCTTGAGGTCTTAACCCATATTTGCTTTTCTCCTGTGGTTTTAAAATTTTCTTAACTGCTTTTTTCTCCCCTGATCCTTAGGGAACTTCTATCTTCATATCTTCTTAAAAGATATGGTTAAATTCAACACTGAAATTTAAAAACATGCTTTCATATTTTTCTTGAAACTGATGTATCTGACATTGGTGAAGAACTAACTGGGAGTATTGGTTTATTTTTATTTTTTTGAGACAGTCTTGCTGTGTTGCCCAGGCTGGAATGCAGTGGCACGATCTTGGCTCACTGCAGCCTCACCTCTTGGTTCACGCCATTCTCCTGCCTCAGCCTCCTGAGTAGCTGGGATTATAAGTGCCTGCCACCATGGCTGGTTCATTTTTGTATTATTAGAGATGGGGTTTCAACATGTTGGCCAGGCTGGTCTTGAACTCCTGACCTCAGGTGATTCGCTCACCTTGGCCTCCCAAAGTGCTGGGATTACAGGCACGAGCCACCACACTCGGCCTGGGATATTCTTGATTATAACTGTAACATATCCCTTTAATAAAAACAAAACAGAACAACAACAACAACAAAACAGCTGTCTGAAAAGTCTCAAAATTAAAGAGCTCACTTGGACAGGGATTTGGACACCAGTTGAATGGCCCAGCACACCATAGTTACATGGGCCACTCGGCCTGTTAGATCCTTAGGGTATTTGAAGTCATGTGGATATTTGCATTTCTGCCTCTGGATATCGTGTTAGTATTCGGCTAGCGTTTGAGGTCCAGGCTCAGATCCGGGAAAACAAGAGCTCCTGCCCTCACAGCACTTCTCTTCCATGTGTGTGTGTGAGGAAAATAGAAAGCACAAGATATTTTTTTCAATGAGCTGGGAAGATGGAAAAACAAGCTTAAGATGTTTACTTGTTCAGAAGAAGGGAAGTACAAGGAACACTCAGCTTTGCTGCTGCTGAAGGAGGCCCCTGGTGGAGGCTGTTTCAGAGGTGGGGTTTCTCTGAGAAAGGTGGTAAGAGGCAAATAGGATGCCCCATCTGGTTTGCCAGAGATGGGGAAAGTTAGTATCCCCAAAACGGCTTCAGCATTCTGGCAAAGCTTTGGAAAACCAGCTAGGGTGTGGGACCTTGTTGGCCGCTGGGTAGAAGGAAAACATTGCTGGTCCTGAGGACTGTACTGTTCTTCCACTGCTATAAAGAACTACCTGAGGCTGGGTCATAAGGAAAAAAAGGTTTAATCGGCATACAGTTCTGTGGGTTGTACAGGCTTGTACATCTGGGGAAACTTACAATCAGAGTGGAAGGTGAAGGGGAGGCCGGCATGTCTTCACATGGCTGGAAGGGGAGAGAGAGTGAAGGGGAAGGTGCCATGCACCTCCTAACAACCAGATCTCAGAACTATCATGAGGACAGCACTTGGGGGATTGTCCTAAAGCATTAGAAACCACCCCCATGAGTCAATCACCTCCCACCAGGGCTCACCTCCAACAGAGGGTTAGAGTTCAGCATGAGATTTGGGTGGGGACACACAGCCACACCATGTCAGGCTTCCCATTCTTCTCCTGCACGTGCTTTGCCAATGATTCTGTCATTGGTTTTTGTCTCTGTTGATACATAATTTTGTATCTGAAAAATACATATTTTCAGAGTGCATGTGATACCTTGATTCACCCCTATATTGATGAAATCTGTGTACTTGGGATGTCTTTCACTTTAAATATTTTCTTTTCCTTGTGCTGGTTATGTTAAGTTATTCTCTCCTAGCTGTTTTGAAATACACAGTAGATGACCCACTGCCACCCCCCTGCTGATATATCAATAGTAGGTCTCGTGTTCCCATTAGGCTGTGTGTTTGTGCCCGTTACCAGCCTCTGCCCATCCTGCTTATGAGTGGGCTCTGCTGGGCCCTGTTGACCACCTACTCTTGGCCTCCACGAGATCTGTTCTCAGCTCCTGCTTATGAGTGAGAACATGCGCCGTTTCCTTGCTTGGCTCGTTTGCTTAACGTAATGTCCTCCAACTCCATCCATGCTGCCGCGGATGACAGGGCTCTCTGCTGTGTGGTGGAGTATTGCTCCTGTGTATGTTCAGGTCACATTCCCTTCATCCACTGTTGACGGGCACTCAGGTGATTCCAGACCTTGGCTACTGTGGATGGGAGCTGAGAGCAGTCACTGGCTTTATATTCGGGGGACGTGAGCCACTTTGATGTTCTCAAGCAGCCATTCCCCAAAGTCCTCCGTAGAATGCTGCATTCGTTTGTACCCATGGCTTCTTCCACTAGGATGAACAGCTGGGAAGGGGCTTTAAGTGAATGCTTGGGTTTCTGTCTTTAATTGGTACCCAGCTACACTGGCCAAGCAGGGGTCCCAGTGACCCTGGACACTACCTCACATAAGGTCCAAAGATGCAGTTAGGTTCTTTTTTTAACTTAAAAAAAAAATGCTTTTGACCTGGTTAAGCTATAGCATTATCAGTTAGAGTTTTTCTATATTGGAAAGGTGTATATTTTATTTTCAAAGAAAGAAAGAAATCCTGTTAAATACTCTAACCACAGATTAAATCATGTCAAGGAAAGAGGTACTATTTTGGGGGAAAATTACCCCTTCATGTCAAAGATCAAGGAGATGACTTACATTGTTTAATTGAGTTAATTATGAAATCTTAAGTGGTTTTAAGAAGATGAGCTGTGGATGCTGCAAGACATGAGACTGATACTGATTTAATGTTAGTCAGCCCTGACAGAATGTGGGTAATATTTAAAGCTTGCTCCAGTATTGCTTGATAGATTGTAAGTTAATGTAAAGATCTGTTTGACACTTTTATTTTACAAAATATTATTGAGAAAAAGTTTGACAGCCAAGGAATGGCCTTCAACCAATTTCTTCCTAATTTCTATCACCAGAAAATTTTGTCCTGTTAATTCCAGAATTTACTTTTGGAAAGTTCCCATAAGGAGAGCAGAGGTATTGGTGGTTGAATGGTGACTTGAATTTAGGTTAGGATCGTTAAATATTTCATAGTCATGTTTGTCTTGGTGGTTTTAGCAATTTTATATTAAACTTAGAACTGTGAGTCAAACCAAATGTGTTCTTTTGCTTTTGTGATACTCCTTTGTATGACTATACTGGTAAAGAATGATAAAATGTGTATTGGGTATTTTTTCTATGTAGATATTAGGATTTTTAGGGGAACAAATTAATCATTCTTCTAATGTACACTGTGCTGTGTGTTGGGTCCTTTGTATATTAGTTGAATCACTATAATGAGGACCACTTGAAAGTCTGTTTCTATACCAGATCTTTTATATGTTGACTTGTGTTATGCAAAATCCTTCATCCTCTAAGAAGACTAAGCAATGGGTTGGAGGAGAGATTTAATCACCCATTAGGTCTATTCCGAATGCCCAGAATTGAATGCAAGTACTAATTATGTTTTTGAAGTGAGGTGTGTGTGTGTGTGTGTGTGTGTGTGGTGGACTTCTTTTTAGGTCATGGGAGGGAGGTAAAGCAAAGATGAGATTTGCTGATGAACATTTGTGCATATGCTAGTGGAGAAGTCATATGACTTGACTGCACCTGCGTACTCTGATTTTGGTTTCGTTAGTGTCCGTAGCCACAAGCCTCAGCCGCCTCTGGGACCCATCCTGAGGGGCTGTGGTGAGGGTTATTACAGAGTCGTGTGTCTTAGTGAATGGCACAAACGGCCTTGTGGGCCTACTTTGGCTTTGAACCTGTAGATTGTTAAACTAAGTTTAACATTTTGAGGATTATAAATTGTGATTCTTGTCTAAGAGGAGGTTTTTGTTGTCTCTGAAGACAGGAGCCGTAATACAGATGGTCCCTGGCTCCCAAAGGTTACATTTGTGTTTTTTTTCAACCTTGTGATGATGTGAACTAGTCACACTCAGTGCATTGTTTGGCCCAAGATGGGCTGCCTCTGGATGAACCCATTGTAAGTTGAAACTATTATGTCAAATGCACTTTCTATTTAGGATATTTTCAGCTTACGCTGGGTTTATTGGAACAGTTTCATTCCGTGGTAAGTCAGAGAGCATATGTGCTCATAAAAGTAGAGACAATCTCATAGAGACCGTGAGATATAATGTCTCTGATGTTATAGAGATACGATGAAAACAATCAAGTGGGACTTGGAAGCCTTGGAGGGACCCACATGGGCGGTTCCTGGAATGCAATCCTGAGCGCCACTGGCTCTGGATGTGACATCTGTGCCTTCTGCTTAGCCCAGTGTGTGTTATTGGCTGCTCTCGAGGGCAGAGTGGTCCAGCGTTCCTGTGTTTAGGTGTTTGAGCTGCCTTAAGAGGCTAGGTCAATTCTCACTGGTGTCTTCAGGGCTTTAGGCCTTCTGAACAAGCAGGAGGAAGGGCGACTTTGTAGAGCTTTGGAAATCTCAACAGACTTCAGGGCCATCCCCCTTGGCAGGAGAGAGCCCCACTGGAGGCGAGCAGGGTGCCGTGCGGGCCTGTGCTGGGCCCAGGCATGTACGGACGTTGTGAGGGCCACAGGACACAGATCGGTCTTGGTTCACAACCGGTGTCGATGGCCACGCAGCATTTCTGCCAGGTATATGAGTGCGGGGACTTGGGTTTTGGTGTGTGCGTCCTGGTTGCCTAGTTGCTTGGAAGACCCCTATTCAGACCCCAACCTGAGTCACCGTGACAGGCCTCCTGCTTCACACGCCACACGGAAGCCGTGGCGTCGGTCACTGACACCCACCAGCTGTCAGATGTGCGTGTGTATCTTCCTTGGTCTCGTGATGGGTCTTGTTTTGAGGTTATAGTAAACGTTCTTTACGAGGGGTTTTGGATTTTTTATGTTGTTTGCAAGGAGACAGCAGGGAGTGCTTGAGCAGTGAGATCCCCTTTCCAACCAATGCAATTTCAGATCCCAGCAGGTAATTAAGGCAGCGGAGCTATAGGATCACCTTTCCAACCAATGAGAATTCAGATCCCAGCAGGTAATTACGGCAGCGGAGTGGGTGGCAGAACCCTGAACTGTGGCTGTTCCTGGTGTCTTGCCCCGCGGACAGAGCGTGCTGGGGCCTCCGTGGTCCTCTGTGGGGTGAGTGGAGCGCATGAGCTGGGTGCTGCTGGGCCCTGGCTGGCTCCCCAGCCCGGGGTTTATGCAGCACTCGTTAGACAACTTGGAACCCAGAAAGCAGCACGAGGAGAACGGGATTGTGCCTTTCTGGATCGTTGGTGCTTCCCAGTCTCAGACACTGAGCAGGCTCTGAGGGGTCTCGCCGGGAAGACTTGCACAGTCGGCCCCCAGGGTGGAGTGGGGCTGCAGCGGGTCTTGCAGGAGCTGGAAGTGGGGGTGAATGTCTCGCAAGTGGGACCTTTCAAATGGGCCCAGTAGGATGCATCCGTGGAAATGGTGCCACCTAACGCAGGGCTGCGGCTAGCAGGACCTGAAAGGCTGCAGCGGGCTCTGTTTCTGCTCTCTCTCTCGAGTCTCTGCACGGTTTTCCTTGGTTTTTGTCTGTTTGGAGGACGCTTCCCCCTTTCTTGCGCTTACCTACCCTTCTGAGCTTCCTTGTTGAGTATGACAAAGCCCTGAGAACCATTTTTATCGCATAATTGTGTTATCCTGGTGGCTGGATAAATGACCTGCAAATGTGGGTGACTCAGTAGCTCTGAGGGTGTTCAGTATGCAAGACAGAGGTGGGAAGGAAATGTTCAGGCAGGCATCAGAGGATCTGTTCTCTGCTTCACACTGGGGCCTTGGTTTGCTGAGAGTCTTCACACTCAATCCAAAATGGGGATAATGAAGTCTCACGGATTCGGCTTCAGCTGAGAGCTGCCTCCAGCACAGTCTTGTGTGAGTAACAGTTTCTGTGTTTGGTGCGAAGGGCGGGCGTCAGTTGATCTTATTTGTGGTGATGCTTATGGTGGGTTTTCCGTAAGGAATGTAGACTTTATTAGCTTTGGCAAGGGAATCCTGAGTGATAAATTGGAAGAATGTTTCAGGAAATTCTGGAACCTGCAGTGAATCTGGAGTCTGTATGAAATTGAGATTTGGATTCTCACGATTTCCTAATGCTACCCCGAAACCCAGTAGTTGAGACAGTCGTAGAGCTTCAGTTGTACTGCCCTGGTTCCCCATTTTAAAAGGAACACGTTGCTTTCATCTAGAATGTTCTGAGCTCTGAGTGCTGCCGGCAGAGTGACCAGCTCTCTGCATCAGAGGGGAAGCCAGGGCTGTGCTCAAGGTGTCGCAGCAGCTGGGAGCTGACCCTGGACTTCAGGCACGTGTGATGCTGAGCATTTTCTGTAATTTCCAAGGGTGTAGTGGTCTCCTTGGCCCTTTACAGTCTTCTGAAGCTTTTGATGTGTCTGTACTTTATAGATTTTTCAGAAGTAGACAGCATTTTCCCACACCCTTGGGCTGAGTTTCATCAGAGGCTGGTGTGTGGGAAGCACCACACCCACATTCTGACAGGGAAGACTCTGGTGCCCAACTGAGGTCAGAGTGGAAATTTGTTCTTCCTTCCCTCCAGTCTGGTCCAGCTGCTCCCTGGTTGCAGAAGAAAATCGTGCTTATCCAAGTCGTAGGCAAACCCCTAAATCAAACATTTGTCTTTTTTCTTTAATAGGCCCATTTAGTTTATAAGGGATGATAGGTAGAGAAATGTCTTTTAGGGGAAAATTAATTTCCTTAATTACAGAGAACTTTTTGGATAAAAACTGCAATCAGGAAGCTATTTTGTAACAAGATCTAGTTAAATACTACAGTGGAAAGCTCCTTATATTTGATCTTAAACTTGGGCCCTGTGTGCGTGTCCGCACGCTCGTGCTCATGACGCCAGGCGCAGATGTGAACTACAGGCACAGTACATACTTTCTGGTTGCTTTTTTGAAAGTCTCATTGCTTGGCCTCTCCGACTCAAATGTTGAGTTACGTTGATCCTGTTCAGAATGTTCATCCCTCCGTCTAAGGTCCAGTCGTCTTTCAGGGAGGAACCGTCTTCCTCATCTCTGTCTCCTACAGTATTGTATATTTAATAGTCAAATATTTATAGGTTACATGGGTACATGGGTGACTGATCTGTTCATTAGGAGGAAAACGATGCCAATTTTCACATCATTATAATGCACTTGTTAAATGATTGTTAGTATAATGAAGTTTCCATGGCAAAAGAGGCTTTGCAGATGTGAGTGTAATGGACAGTGAGATGGGGGAGGACCCTGGGTTGTCCAGGTGGGTGCAGTGTTCTCACATGTGCCTTGATGAGAGGGAGTACGAGGGTCTGCCTCAGAGGAGGAGACCTGAGGACGAGATAGAGGCCAGAGGGCTGTGGGGCTGAGGGCGAGTGTGGGGCAGGGGCCGGAGGGGTGCAGGGCTGAGGCCGGGGCAGTGGTAGGAGGGGTGTGGGGCTGTGAGTCAAGCTGCATGGTGGCCTCTATGAATTGGGAGACTCCAGGCAGGAATACAAGCTACTGACCCCTTGACTTCAGCCCTGGGACTCCTGACTTCCAGGGCTGAGAGGAGGTTTGCATTTGTGGTAATTTGTTGCAGCAGCAATAGGAAGTTAATGCATTGTATCTGTTCTTCACCTCCAAACCTTTGAAAAGTAACCCTGTTGTATTGGCCTTTTGTGTGCCCTAAATTCTAATGAGACGGTTTGTAGGAAATAATGGACACAAACGATGACAGAACAAAAAGTTGGACAGAAGCAGTGTCTTCTGCGGTTCTGTAGTTTGGGTCTGTGAAGTTAGACTTCGGTCAGAGAGTGTGTGGTCTTGTTCAGCGTATACCTGGAGTACTTGTTCAGAGCTCCTTGGGGGGTGGTCTTTAACACTGTTAGGATTAAAACTCCAAGCACATCAGGGCGAGAGTTCCTGAGTCAGTGTTAGGCGACCTTTGAATAAGAGTTGGCATGTAGAATCTGCCCACTTTACTAGTATGAAGCAGCAAAATCTTTTTTTTTTTATTTTTTGAGGTGGAGTCTGTCACCCAGACTGGAGTACAGTGGCGAGGTCTTGGCTCACTGCAACCTCCACTGTCTGTGCTCAAGTGATTCTCCTGCTTCAGCCTCCAAATTGTATGATGTATTTTCCTGTTTTATTTACTAGTATGTGAAAACTCTGCAAACTTTATTAATACAAAAGACATGCCAGAACTTAGGAGAATTTGGCATTTTCCCATGCAAATTAGTAGTGATGTGGAATTCCTGGGCTGGTTTGGTTTTATAAGACATGGGGCGGATTCTTTGCCTAATTTCTGTGGAGCTAACAATTGTTAATCACCCAGCACTCTTACCTCCCCCAACAGCTCAGGTGAGGGGGGTGTTATCCCTACTGTCGTGATGAGAGGCAGGAGACTGAGGCTTAGATGAGCAGGTGACACATTACTGTCCAGCCCCACCCACCCTGTAGTTTCCTGCCATGGCTCAGTTATCTTCCTGCAAGAAAGGACAGACACCCTGGTGCTGGGTAGAATTCCTTGTGAACCCCTTTCCAACCTCCAGGGAGTTCTTGTTTCACAGTGGTGGCTCATGGGGAGTCCTCTGGCCCACTGAGAAAAGTGACTCATGTTGTGACATTACTGCCTCTGTCCGGTTGCTGTTGATTGGGTGATTTGTAAAGAGACATTTATTGCTCACAGCTCTGGAAACTGGAAAGTCCAAGGTCAAGGCAGTCCAAGGTCAAGGCACCTGCACATCTGGTGCCCCAGGGCCTGTGGCTCACAGAGGGCAGCATCTCGCCGGGTCTTGCATGGCAGCGGTCGTCTCGTCAGAACTCAGGTGGTGGAGGAGCAGGCCTCCCAACAAGGACACCAACCCCAGTCCTGAGAGCAGGACCTCCCAAGGACCCCACCTCTTAATGTATCCCATCAGAGATGGTTTCAGCATGAGGTTTTGGGGACATTCAGGCCAGAGCCATTGCTCTGCTGTGGTGTTAGGGCTGCATGGCATCATTACTGCAGCAGAGCCACAGCTTCTTATCTGCATTTGCTGCAGGAGGAAGGCACAGGTGCCTGTGCAAGTTGGGGTTCGGTGCAAGAAGTGGAGACCCTCTGGGAATCTTAGCAGGAGGAACTTAAAGGCTTTGAGAACTGACACTTTAGGACTGTAGTTTTCTTCAGACTATAAAAACCTTGGTGTGTGACAATACTGAACATTGCCTGAGCCCTGTGATCCTGTAAAACAGTGATGGTTAAGACACTCCCCCTCCCCACAACTGCGCCCCCACTTTTACTGCAAGAAGCCCCTTCCCATGTGGCTTAGGCTGACTGGCGGATGACCATTTACCGAGGGCAAGGCCAGATACAGGCCTTCAAACCCCCCTTCTCTGCCTTATGAATGATTAGCTAAACTGCCTGTTCCCACTAATCAATCACCTCCCACCTTGAAATGGTTCTTCGTGGTGCGGTTGCGCCTAGGGGGGTGGACTTGTCTTTGACTGTCGCCTTCCACAGACGACAGTTAGGGTGGGCAGGAAAGAATTCTCTGCTACAGGTCTGCATTCCAGGCTGTTTCCAGAACTGGGAATTCTGGGGCCCTGGAGTCTGGGAATGGATTTCTAGTTTCCCAGCTTCAGGTGGAGTTGAAATTGAGTGAGGCAACCCACCACACCCATCTGGAGCCAGGAACTAGAGCCATTTTTAAAGTGGCAGTTTCTCCATAAGATTACCCAAAAAATGTGCTCAGCACGTTTCTTTCTTTCTCATATGCATTTGGCCATCTAAAATGGGAATGGTGGTTTTTGGAAGCATGGATGTAGTTTTAAATTTTGAGTATTGTAAACCTTAATGTAGCTTCTTAAAATGTTTGCCTGATTATCTAGAGATTTACTAAACCTTTGGAGTGGTAATAATGAGTTGATCTATATGACTTTGCTTTCTATGATGCAATGAAAGTACTCTAGTTAAAACCTCTGCAGTTGGGTCAGCACGTGATTGACCAAAACACATTCTGCTTGGGTTTCTTTAACCAAACAAGGGAATAGAGTGTAGACTGAAGTGGCAAATTCATTTCAGAGCATGCCAGAGCCCTCAGTGATTGAGCAGCCTTCTCAGGTGAACGTGTAACGTGCCGTGAGTCTTGGCAAGCCTGGCTACTGATGTGTGCACGTGACACCACAGAGCCACACCTAGGAAGATGTGGTTTCTGTAACAAGCTTTGGAAAACCAAAGTTCAACTTAATTATCCAACTTTGTTACAGAAAAAGCTTAGACCAGATAGCCAAAGACCTGATTGTTTCATGGTTGAGACATGGTTATAAAATTGCCCTTACTTGGTGCCAATCAGTGTTGGTCCACAGTGATACTCTTCCAACCTCACTGAATAGTTTGGAGACTGATATGAGACTGTGAAAATCTCCTTAAGGTGAAAAGGGCTCTGGGGCACCCGGGAATGTCCACACACCCGTGGCCATTCCCCTATAAGGTGGAGAGGACGGCTGGGTCACGCGGGAGCATCAGCACACCCGTGGCCGTCCTCTTTAAGACGGAAGGGGCTGCTGGGGCGCCCCGCAATATCTGCACACCCGCGGCCATTGTGGCTGTCCCCCTTTCTGCTCAGTCACCTCTGTGTTCCCGCATTCAGGCTTTGGGACACTCATGAACAGCTCGTCCCCTGTACTGGTGAGGAAGGAGTGGGAGGTTGTTCTGAGGCTCTGTCACTGTCTGCCCTGTCATGAGCTGGGCAAGGCAGTGGCAGTGACCCTGGAGGAGTCTGGTCAGGGAGGGCTCCGGCAGGAAGTGCTGAGGCTTGAAGTGGCTCTGCCAGTCGTAACCAAATGTCTTCCCTCTTATTTCCATGATTCCTTCTAGTTCTGCACCTTGCACTGCAGTGTCTCTGTGTATCTATAAATACATGTGAGTTATGATACAGGTGTCTCTTTCTCCTCTGTCTGGGGCTGGGCCCAGGGAGTGAAGTGCAAGACCCCCTTACTGCTGGATGCCCACCAGCACGAGGCACTGCCTGCCCTGCTGATAAATGCCTACAGCGAGTCCTGGAAGCCTCCTTCTGAGCACCTGGCCTGTTAACGGTGTATATGGGAGACAACTGAGCTCCCCTTGCCCCACGCTGAGCAGAGACTAGGGAGGTGGCGGCAGCACTGCCTCCATGGTGCATCCTTGGTGCATGGAGGAAAGTGTGTTCATGCTTAAAACACAGCCCATCCTCTCAAAAGCAGGGTGACAACCACATTTACTTCTGGAATCTTAAAAAAGGGCCTGTCTCTTTGAGAGAAGAACGTGGCATGTATGTGTGTACCTGCTTTGTGTTTTTTTTTGAGACTATTTCCCTCTGTCACCCAGGCAGTGCGGTCACCAGGAGTGCGGTGGTGCGATCTCAGCTCACTGCAAGCTCTGCCTCCCGGGTTCATGCAATTCTCCAGCCTCAGCCTCCCAAGTAGCTGGGACTACAGGCACCCGCCACCACGCCTGGCTAATTGTTTGTATTTTTAGTAGAGACGGGGTTTCACCATGTTAGCCAGGACGGTCTCGGTTTCCTGACCTCGTGATCTGCCCACCTCAGCCTCCCAAAGTGCTGGGATTATAGGTGTGAGCCACCGTGCCGGGCCGTATGTGTGTACCTCTTTACAAGTCTTGCCCGACCTTTGCATTTAAAAATTATTGAAAAACTTAAGGATGTAACTGACAAGAACTTTATAGGTTTCTCCAAGTAAAAATTTGGAAAAGTTAAGTGAACCCATAATGTGTTTTATTTCTATGAGTCCCACACTTGGATTTTTAAATGTGGGCAAAACATCTGTATGTTCTTCAGCCTGATTTCCGTGGAATCGTGAATGAAACCTGCTGAAGTTGCCGTGCGGATTTTGTTATGTGGCGGTGACAAGTAGGGCTGGTCATCAAACAACTGGAGGGATCCCTGTCCTTTCTGTGCTCCTGTTGGACACTAGGTACGTGCTTGGGTGTTTTCTGTGTGTGTGGACAAGATGAGGACAGAATTTCCAGATTCACACGGTGGTATCTTCTCCCTTTTCTGTTAAAACGTGTCTTCTGCTGCTTCTACATAGACCAAGTGTTTCTTTCTCTTGCCTGTCTACATAAACGCTGTTTAACAAAAACCGTATTATAGACATGTGAAGCTGAATTCCACATGATAAAGCAGATAGAGATGACTGAGTATACTGTTTTGTGGAAGGAAGGTTTAAAATGATTTTTAACTTTTTCCCTGAAATAGGGAATACTTTTAACTTTTTCCCTGAGATAGGGAATAATGAAATGGGAAAATAATTAAATTTTCCCATGTAATTGTTAGATTATATTGAATTATTAGATTATTCATGTATTGCAAGGGAAAAAGGAACTAGATCACCCCATGTACTCAAATGAAAATTTAAAGGGTATGGGCGAGTTCATTTGAACTCCTTTAATTTGTTTTTGTTTGGTTGTTTTTGACAGTCTCACTCTGTTTCTCAGGCTGGGTGTAGTAGTACAATGACAGCTCACTGCAACCCCAACCTTCTAGGCTCAAGTGATTCTCCTGCCTCAGCCTCCCCAACGGCTGGGATTTACAGGCGTTAACCACCACACACAGCTTATCACCTCTTGGAGACTAGCTTTGAGTTTGGGCATTCATTGAACTATATTTTGGTTAATTCTCAAAGTTTGTCACTGTTTATCTTTAATTTGCTAAAAATCTACATGTATTGTAAAATGCGTTACATTTCCTTAGCATTCACGGATTCCCCGTTAGTGGGGCAGAGACACAGAAGGGCAGAAGGCATTCGGACATCATCAGGGTTGCAGTTGAGTCCTTGCCCCGAACACACTGGAGCTCTGGGCTCTGTGGCCCCACGGGAGTACTCTGTCCACTGAGGGGGCCGGGTTACCTGGAAGGTCCCTCCAGCCTCTGCAATTTTGCCCTTTTCAGGTTAACATCTCATTGTTGTCCTGGACAGCACTGCCTTTCGTTCACTGACCCACGAGTGAACAGCTGGTCAGTGGCCAGTGCTGCTTCCTTCAGCTGGGAGGTGGTGATGTGATAACACTTCCATGGAATTTGGTTCTTGGTGTATTAAGGGTTCAGTTGTATGTTTATTTTTATTTTATTTTATTTTATTTTATTTTATTTTTTATTTTTTATTTTTTATTTTTTATTTATTTTTTATTTTTTATTTTTTTTATTTTTTATTTATTTTTTTTTTATTTTTTATTTTATTTTATTTTGAGACGGAGTCTCGCTCTGTCGCCCAGGCTGGAGTGCAGTGGCGCAATCTCGGCTCACTGCAAGCTCCGCCTCCCGGGTTCACGCCATTCTCCTGCCTCAGCCTCCCGAGTAGCTGGGACTACAGGCGCCCGCCACTGCGCCCGGCTAATTTTTTTTTCTATTTTTAGTAGAGACGGGGTTTCACCATGATCTCGATCTCCTGACCTTGTGATCCGCCCGCCTCGGCCTCCCAAAGTGCTGGGATTACAGGCGTGAGCCACCGTGCCCGGCCTGTATGTTTATTTTTAATCTGCACCTCTGAATTGGTCTTTTGATTGCAAAGAGATTGCTTACTGGATTTGTTTCTGAATATTTCGTGGATAACAGGAGAACCTTGGTTATCTGTGTGTTCATTTAATGTGTTTTTGCCTGGCATTTATTTGGGTGTGTTAGCCCTTAGCCCACTTTCTGTGTGTGGTGGAGTCATTGAAATCATTTATGTGAAGTGTCTCTTCTATTAAGGCCAGAGGACGTGGGGTGGTGTCTCCCTAAACTAGGGGGAAATGGCATTGTTCTGCCCTCCTCCCTGGGAAAGCTGGTGTTTCCAGGTCTCTGAACTTGGCTCCCACACTGGGAGAGTGGCTGTGGCTTCTGGAGCCCGTTTTGTGCGGGACTGACTCCTTCACTTGCTTTATTCCTCACTGTCTTTGCTGCTTTATGACGCAGGGATGAGGAAGTTGGGCCCAGGGGCCTTGACTATGCCTGAAGGACCCGATGCAGAAAACTCCTGGTGGGAAGGATGTTCCTTGAGGGCAGCTTTTGGAGTCTTTTCCTACTTTTAACTGAGAAGCAGCTATTCACATGGTTCTATTCTGCTGGTATGTTTCAAAATAATTGGCGTAGAGTTGCGAAGATGTCCGAGACACCCATGATCCACTCCGGGCCAGTGCCGGGCATTGTGCTCAGATGCCTTCAGACCGCATTCACATGCCAAAGATTCTTGCTTGGTTATTCTCAAACTTATGAGAATCTAAAACGCGAGGCACGGTATGGATTTTCTTTTTAGCCCCCATGACTTTGCCTTGTATTTTGGGCATGAATGACTTCATCAAGGGGAAAGAATTTGAGGAAGGAGCCTCTGAGGCTAGGAGGGGGTGGGAAGGGGCGGGGGGAAGAGGAGGGAAAAGGAGCTGTAGAGAGAAGAGCCAGGCTGGGGCTGGGGCATCTCCCCATGATGCTCCCCCACCCCTGGCGCGAGGCCCCAGGGACTGACTGATTTTCCCACAGGAAATGTGCATGATTGCGTGTCTGTTTTGTGGGCTGGCCATTTGGATTGAGGGAATGTCTGTGTTGTGATTCCTTATTGATTCAAAGGTTGGAAAGGTTTGTGCTCAATACAGGGGTCTCTTGGTGCGATGGGAAATGTGATCGCAGCCGCCTTCAGGGTGGGGAGAGCCCTTGAGGCCCTCAGTGGTGGCCGGTGTCGGCCTTCGCTTTCCTGGGTGAGCTGCCCTCAAGGTGGGAAGGGAGGCCCTCGGTGGTGGCCTCTGTTGGCCTTCGCCTCCCTGGGTGAGTGCTGTTCCATCCCCGGCTCTCCGACTCCTTGCCTGGCACCTTCCTCGTTGGAGACCGTGATCCATGAACTTTTTCCACGCGTGTCCTGCAGACTAGTGCTGACTGCAGGTTCAGGAGTGGTCAGAGGAGGCCAGAGGAGGCCCTCGTGATGCGAAGCTAAGCGTTTAATGATGGCGCTGTTGAGTGCATGAGCCGCGTCAGCCCAAGAGTCGGGTAAGAGGGAACCTTGGGGTGTGGAGGGAAGACTGGACAGATGGGTGCTTTCCTCGGCCCCCGGGAGCACGGCCAGGTCTGTGCTCAGACCTCCTGGTTTCTCCCATATTTCCATAAATAGCAAGGGAAGGACTTGGGGGCACCCAGGGACCTCAGGGGTATAAGCTGTGTCCTCCCGTGGCCCCAGTTGTGGCCAGTGACGTTATTCTCTTTAACCTCAGGCTTATTTTCTATAAAAACACAAAGGGACAGAAGTAGTTCAAGGGCCTCTAAAGACTTACGTAATTGTTAATAGGCCTAATTTTATGCTTTCTTATGTATTAAGAGCAAATCATGAAACAAACTCATTTCTGTTTGAAGAAATCTTTACTGCTCTCATTTTTGTGGCAAGCAGCATTGATTCTTTGCTTAGTGAGTGTTAGTGCCCTCCTGCCTAGTGCTGCTGCCTGGTGTGTCCTCGCACACACCTCTGTCCATTGGTCTCCGTTCACCTTTCCGCCTAGAATTGTAGGAGGGGTGCTGGGATCTTAGGGCTGGAAAGAAACTCTGAAGACCACTTTCAGGGACGGCTTTTAGTCAGGGCTTCCAGAGAGACAGCCAGCCGGGTGTGCGTGTGTCTCCAGGGCGAGGCTTGTTGCAGGGGCTACAGTGTCCAAGAAGCCCCAGGACACACAGCCTGCAAGCTGGAGTCCTGGGAGGGTGTGGCTTGAAGACTTGAGAAGCGGAGGGTGCAGATCCCACCCGGGTCTGAGGAGCTGAGACCCAGGAGCACGGGCTGCAGAAGACAAATGTCACTGGCCCATCAGCCAGACAGGTGGAGTGAACCCAGTTTTCCCGCCTTGCTGTTTTACTCGGGCCCTGGA
The DNA here is from genome assembly GCF_047675955.1 of Chlorocebus sabaeus. Classification (NCBI taxonomy): domain Eukaryota; kingdom Metazoa; phylum Chordata; class Mammalia; order Primates; family Cercopithecidae; genus Chlorocebus; species Chlorocebus sabaeus. The sequence goes on from NW_027327634.1 coordinate 286,050, forward strand.
TGGATAGGGTGGTGCCCCCCACACCGGCGAGGATGGGTCTCCACTCAGTCCAGAGGCCAACATGCATCTCACACAGAAATAATGCAGAACCAGCCATCTGGGCACCCTAGGCACGCTCAGGTTGATGCACAAAACCAACTCCGTGCGTGGCCCTGACGTCTGCGTGTTCGCATCACTCCACGCACATTACTCGGTCGTCGCCTTGGTGAGTTTGTAAGCTCATTGTGTGGTTCTGGGGCTCTTTGTCCCGGGTGGTAGTGGTAGTGATGTCATCACCACCCAGCTCAGGTATGAAAGGTGATGGCACCAACGGCTCCTTGTTTCTCAGACACTTGAGCGGGTGCTCTGTGCAGCCAGTTCCACCTGCAGCAGCATCTGTTCCCTATGCCGATTCCATTCGGAGTATGTGCCTCCCTTCTGTTGAGGGTGCAGCCTTCTTTCAGGGAAGAACTGTGTCCTGTTCGCCTATATCTCCTGTTGTGTATCTCATGGCTGAATAAGTAGCTATAGGATACCTCGGTGGCTGAATGATAAGTTCATTGGAAAGAAAACTTTATAATCTTTTTTTCTTTTTGGGATGGAGTTTCACACTCAACGCCCAGGCTGAAGTGCAATGGCACGATCTTGGCTCATTGCAAACTCTCCCTCCTGGGTTCAAGTGATTCTCCTCCCTCAGCCTCCCAAGTAACTGGGGCTACAGGCGTCTGCCACCATGCCTGGCTAATTTTCGTATTTTCGTTAGAGAAGGGTTTTCACCATGTTGGCCAGGCTAGTCTTAAACTCTTGACCTCAGGTGATGCACCCACCTCGGCCACCCAAAGTGCTGGGATTACGGCCATGAGCCACCACACCCAAGAACTTATTACCATTTTTTTAAAAATCATAATGGGCTTGTTAAATGCTTACATTAATGTTTATTTTTAAAAATGTTATCTGTGACCTTTTAGCTTTTCATAGCACTTCTCGTGTGAGTATTTAAAAAAGGCCCTTTAGTCGTGGGGGAGAAGCGGTTATCCCTTTCAGCAGAGGGAGATGGAGGAACAGGCCCTGGTGGGTCTGAGCACAGGCAGTCACCCCAGCCTTGGTGCTTGCTTAGGTCTGTTCTCCGTTCACCGTAGCCGCATCCACTCTCATTGTCAGCTTAAAAATAAGCTTTTTCCTCTTTCTAATCAGAACAGTTAGTTTGTTAACCATCACGTTAAGGTATCGAGAATGATGGCTTTCAGGCCTCAGATATGACACAAGTAATAAATGCAGCTGACCCTGAACCACATAGGTTTTGAGCTTCGAAGGAACACTTATGTTAATTATTTTCCAACCAAACCCTTACTGAAAACACCTGGCTTTGTGGAGGGCCGACGTTTCCTACATGCGGTTCCATAGGGTGGCCGTGGAGTCCTGTGGATACGTAGATTTGGGTAAACTCGGGGGGTGTTCTGGAATCCATGTCCCTGTGTATACAGAGGGACAACTGCAGCTTTTTAAAAGTTTGTGTCCTGCCTTATCCTAAAACGGCTCCAAGGTGGATGCAAAATTATTTCATTTTTTTGATTTTCTTGGTGGGATATTGATGTTTATTCTTCAGTGTCTAAAATCCTGAGTGAACAGAGTTACCACTTCAGGAACAAAGCCAGTCTGGAAACACATACTGAGATATCCACCTCTTCTTCATGGTTTCACAAAAGGCCATGATCATATTTTATTCAGTTGAACTATAGGAAACTGGCAGTATTTGCTGTTTTTGGCCTACAAAATGGCAAGTGTGTACGATATTAAAAACAAAGGCTTCCTGGATGGGGAAAATAGGAATCGGTGAGAACCTGAAGTTGTCTGTCATGGCCTCTGAGTCACAGGTAAATAAACCTGCGTGAGGAGAAGTTGGTTGTACAGTATTTTCCTTCTGTTTTGAGACTGTCAGAAAAAGGTCAGTTCCATTGCGTTGGGTCCCTTTTCCTCACCTTTGCTGCATAGGGGATTTGCCATTATACCTCTTGTTTCCAGTGCCCAAGAGGCTGATGCCACATAGAAGACCTGCAGGTCGGTGGATGTGAAACAGGCATCGGACACGCTGTGCACCTTGGGACGCATCTGAGAAGTGCGTGCTTGCGGCAGGTCTGAGGTGAGGGCGTGTTCCATCTCCTCTCCCTTCTCTGGCTTTGCAGGCCTTTGAAGTTGGTCCTGGAAAGTGAAATTAGTTAATGCTGATTTAAGCTCCAGGTCAAAGTCGGGGGGCCGAAGAGACCCGCCCTTCACTAGGGGTGTGAAGCATTGGACCCTCCCATCAGGAGGCAGCAGGTACTCGAGAAAGCCCCACATGCCCTCCAGTTCCCTTATGTTGAAATTTTTTGTACTCGGCCATGCCGGGTCATTTTGGGAGGTAAATGGGGCGTTCACATGGGGGTGTGCAGTATTGTTAGGTGTCAGGTGTGAGAGTTGAATTTGTAGAAGCTGTGCGGATAGGAAAGGGCGTGGCACGGAGTGCTGTTTACAGGGAGCAGATTTAACGTGAGGTCTGTGCTCTGCCTGGGTCCATGTCTGACCGGTGTCTCCCAGTCTGCAACAGGACGTTCACGTGACTCGGCGCCATCGTCCCACTCTGTGTAGACGTCTGAGGATCTGTCCGCAGCTGCTCTGTGAGAATGAGTTGTGATAATTAACTGAGAAACAGTGAACAAATCCTGAATTTGTTAGCACTGGTTCCACGGCCACTTCTGCCGTGGTTGGAGTCATTCATAATAAAGTCTGCTGGACTCCTATGCAGAGCTCTGAATTTCAGAGGCCCTTTAACTTGGCAGCTAACCAGCCGCTTCCTTCAGAAGACATTTGAGTCTCCTTTACCTACCAGGGTGACTCTGGGAGTTTGAAGATGAGTGAGACAAGCCCTCCGTGTCTTGTGGATTTTGCTGTCCAGAGGGGAGACAGATGTGGATGGTGAAGGGGGCCCTATCAGAGGTCAGCGCATGTCAGTTTTGTTTCTTCAGCACTTGCTATGTTCAGGCGGTGCCCAGGGCCATGTGTAGAGCATCTGGGGACCCTGCCCATGGCATCCCAGGCACAGCTAACATCTGCGCCATCTTCGTACTTGGCCTGAGTTTTGGGGAAGTACCGAGGATGGCTTCTGCCTTTGCTGGAGAGAGTTGGAAGTCAGGGCAGCCCTCCACAAGGAGATGATCGCCAGCTGATTCCTCAAGAAAGAGAGGTGGTCCCCACATGGGCAAAGCAGGGCAGCATGCACAGACCTGGGTGTAGGGTCTGGGGCAAGTGCATCTGAGTGGGGTCTGCTGGGAGACAGCAGGGGTGAGGTGTGAAGGCAGTTGGAATTGACAGGATAAATTATCACTAAGGCGATGCTGGGAAAACATAAAATTGGGACTCTCTGGGGTAAACGTGGACTTAGGGTGACCCTGGGCGTGGGTGTTTTCAGGCTCTGAAGGCAGAGATTTAAGAAATTGGGGCAGAGCTGAGCCCCAGATGAGGATGAAGACCACCCTTGGGATGTTAAATGAGACAGGGGTGGAAATCCAGTGAATATCCTGAGGTCAGTCCAGCAGGAAGGCAGCAGAGGAGACCGGTGTCCTCAAAGGCCCCTTGGGCCTGTCTCTCAAAGTGCTGGGATTACAGGCATGAGCCACTGCTCCCTGCTGATACTTTTAAAATTTCTAAGCTACTCTCTCTCATACCCACTCCCGTATTTATTTTTTTTAGACCAGGTTTATGGCTATATTTTTTCCAAGGGAATCAAAAAGTTACCTGTTTGAAGTACAAATAACACCGTGTTTAAAAACCAAAAATGCTAATTTGCATAGAAGTTTCCAAATACCCAGTTGGTTTGAGCCTTGCATTGCAGTGTCACTACCTGCTCTTAAATTTCTACACGATGTATAGATAGCGAGGCAGGGGTACGGCTCGTACATCTTCAGGTTTCGATTCTACTAACTTAGGCTATATTTTCATTTATTTTGGCACACCTGTGGGTGTGGCAAGCAATGCCAGGGTATTTATTTTGAAGCTTGTCCAACAACAGTTGGGAAGATTTTCACATTTTTAGAATTTTCATAGTAATAGTTATAATTTACAAAGAATTTAAAATTGTGTAGTCATTATTTTGCTTTTTTTCTGGATGTGCCCCAAAACAGGATTGCTAAATATCATTCTACATCACAGGATTCAGAACAGTACCCTTTTGGAGCAGATGCCTGTAATCGAGGAATTCCGCCTAGTCAGTTCACTTTAAACGTGTTTAAAAGGTTTTCTTTATCCTAGTTGGCACCTGTGGCTATAGTTTGTTTTCACTGCTGAGGAATATTCCATGATGGAAACCGTAATTCATCCGTTTTTCATATCGGTGGACATTTGGATTGTTTTGGGAGGGTGTGTATGTCTATTCAGCCTTCATTTTTTCAGGATTTTTTGTAGAAGATAATGTAACAGTGTAACATCCTCTGGTACAGAGCCAACACGAACCCTGATTACAGCCACACAGACTCACACACAGACTCTCAGGCCTTGTTACCAACGCACAGAACCATTTTCTTAAGTTGAAACACAGTAGCAGAACCTGAAGCCATGTGAACGGGTCCTCCGATCTTACACTTGGAATTCACTTTTTATTACTATGTCTGCCAATTAGGAAGCATATCAATTATACAGAAAACTGAGAATGTAAAATTATACGTTTATAACAGAAAAAACCTTATTTAATACCCTAGAACATATGGCTATGTTTTTCCCTCATGCCACACCACTGTTTTCTTTGCTTGAAATGGGAAATGATACTTGAAGGTGGTTTTCTAGCGACTGTTAGGCTGGCATAGTTCTTCAGAGACAGAGGATGTAAAGCACATGGAGAATTTCTGTTTGTGGAATGTGATTTCCCGGTCACCTCATTCAGACTGCCACCGCCTTCCCTTCTGGTCGCCTGCACCGTGGGACGTCTGAGGAGGTCCCTGTTTCATCCTCTGGAAATTCTGAAAAGGAAGGAGAGGAGGGCGTGCAGGGTGTGGTGCATTTGTGCTGGTCCTTCGAGCTTTTATTTGGAGTCTCGGCTGCCTTGGTGGTTCCTGCCTTTATGTCCCTAGCTCGTGGCTTCGTCCTTGTGTCTAACTCACAAGCAGACAGATGGAAAGGGAAGTTGTATTCAGCCAACAGCTTGATGTTATTCTCAAGGCTCAAATCAACTAGGTATTTGGAGACTTCTGTGCAAATTGGCATTTTTGGTTTTTAAACATGGTGTCTTATTTGTACTTGAAATGGGTAACTGGTTCTCTGGGAAAAAAATATAGCCATAAAGCTGGTTCTTTAAAAAAAAAAAAAAAAAAAGAAGTGGGTGTGAGAGAGTGGCTTAGAAATTACACCAGTAATGGTTGGGCCTGGTGGCTTACGCCTGTAACTCCAGCACTTTGAGAGGAGGAGGCAGGTGGATCCCCTGAGGTTAGGAGTTCCAGACCAGCCTGGTCAACATGGTGAAACCCCGTCTGTACTGAAAATATGAAAATTAGCCGGACATGGTGACAGGCACCTTGTAATCCCAGCTACTTGGGAGGCTGAGGCAGGAGAATCACATGTACCCGGGAGGCAGAGGTTACAGTGAGCCGAGATCGCGCCACTGCACTGCATCCTGGGAGACAGAGCAGAAATTCCATCTCAAAATAGAGGGGGGGGGAAAAAAACACCGCAGTAATGGAAACCTGGTTGCGTCATTTGTGATGGAGATGGCGGATTATTTCCTTTTTAGTGACAGGATGAATTGGATATGTTTGCAGTATTGATCTTGACAAGGGAAGTGGTGAGAACCAAATGTGCCTCCCAGCTTGGGCCTCGCCGTTGGCAGAAGACCGTGGCGGGCAACAGACTGGAGACTCGGAGAGCGAGGGGAGAATTCTCAGGCCTTGTCGCTGGTGCAGTGTGTGCTTCTGGACTCCTGCTGGAGGGAGCGGCCCCTTTGCCTTGCAGGCTTTGGTGCAGTGGAGACCTTAGGACCTGCCCCTCCTGGCACACCTGTGGGTGTGGGGAGCAGTGCCAGGGCTGAGGCACAGGTGCTGAGCCCGGAATGTGGGACGGCAGAGGCTGCACACGCTGGCAGGCGTCTGCTCCAGCAGCCGGGGGTTTCTGCAAGGGGGCGGGGGTTGGTTTTCCTCCTTGAATTTGGGTGGGGAGGGTGTCCTGGGGTGCTGTGTCTGCGCTTGTGTTGCTCTGAGGTCAAGTTGTGGCCCCGAGTCCCTGTCCCTCTGCCAAAGTGAGGGTTTGCCCATTTTTAGGTGAGATTTCCCTTGGGTCCAGGTCTCTAGGAGTGGGGTGCATTCCAAGGGGGCGTGAGCACGGTGGACGCGCGTGGGCCTCTTCCTCTCCCCTCAGCGACTGGGCTGTGTGTGAAGAGCTGCCCAGTGGAATCAACCTCCTGCCTGGTGTTTCATTCACCACAAATCGTTCTCACTGTGCACTCCTGAGTCAAATGTAATCCAGGAATGGAATGTGCTGTTGCTGGATGCCGCACACAGCATCAGGAGCTTAGTTGGGGATTATATGATCTTACCCCACACCTTAAAAGTAAAGACTATGGTTGTCAAACCTCTGAGGCCAAGCCAAGCCATCGCATCCCCTGTGACTTGCACGTATATACGCCCAGATGGCCTGAAGTAACTGAAGAATCACAAAAGTGCAAATGCCCTGCCTGGACTTAAGTGATAACATTCTACCAGAAATAAGTGAAAATGGCCGGTCCTTGCCTTAAGCGATGATTTTTTGTGTGTGTGAAATTCCTTTTCCTGGCTCATCCTGGCTCAAAAACTCCCCCACTGAGCACCTTGTGACCCCCACTGCTGCCCGACAGAGAACAAGCCCCCTTTGACTGTAATATTCCTTTACCTATCCAAATCCTATAAGACGGCCCCACACTTACCTCCCTTCGCTGACTCTTTGGACTCAGCCCGCCTGCACCCAGATGAAATAAACAGACATGTTGCGCTCACAAAGCCTGTTTGGTGGTCTCTTCACACTGGCGTGCATGACAATAGTTAAGGGGATACTGAAGTCTTTGGCAGCTCCAAGAGCTTTTTCAGTTTGTGTCAGGACATTTTAGGCAGAAGGAAAAGCTTGCTAAGAGAATCTTACAGAAATGTATAGTGCAGTGCCATTAACTCGTGGAATAAATGTGTAACTTTCCATGGCGGACCTCTGGAAAGAGATGCACTTTGAGTGCACCCTGGTCTGCTCGCTACAAGAATCGGCCGTGTCACCCCGCTTTCCGTGGGTCTGCAGGTGTGCGTGGTCCATTGCCCTGCACTGTGGCCATGGGAGGGAAGATGATCTGGAATACTGGCGACAGTTATCGGTGTGTTGATATGTGCTGCTTTCTACAGGGGAGAACATTTCTGTTTAATAAACGTCTCATCACGATGATGACTGCAAGATATTTGAGTCTCATTCAATAGTGCTTCTGGGTTCCTTCTGTTTTTAATCTGCTTTCTAGCACTAGGCAAGTGAAGACATGTAAAGTAAATAACCCATTGTACTTGTAGAGACATGGTGTTCTGTAGGAGCAGACTGTAGCCTCTGGCTGTTTAAAGATTGTAGTAAACCTCTTACCTGGCATGGTCAGGGTGTAAATTATCTTGTTTAATTGAAATGTGTACGAGTCAAAGCTGGCGCCTGCATTGTTGATGAAATACCAGATTTTAAGGGAACATGTCAATGTGCCATAAGATACCAACAAAGTTCCTCACTGAGGTTCGGCGCGGGTTCGGAAGAGCTGGGCCTTAGGTCACCAGGGTCGTCTCTGGGAGCAGATGCTCAGTGTGGGCATTAGTCACTTAGCCTTTCCAGAGCCGAGGAACAGCTCTCTGTGATGGTTTTTGGAACCTGTATTTTGAGTCAGTTTGTCCCACTTGACTCGAAGTTGCTGCGCAATTTCAGACCTTTGCGTCCACCGTGTGCTCGTTTTCTTGTCCCCTGATAACTGCCTCAGTTGCCCTGGCCTGACATTTGAGCCTCGTCGTTCAAGGACACAGGCTCCGTGGTGGGGCCAAGGCCGCGACTCCGGCTTGCACAGTTCCTTGCCTCTCACCATGGTTTACCACATCACTCCCGGGATCTCCCGTTTAGAGGAAGAGTGTCTCTTTCCTGCAGGCCCTGTGTGGTGTGGAAACCACCCCTACCTACCTTTCTCCTGTTTGAACTGTACCATGAAGCTATTTCTGTTCTAGTCAACCGTCAGAATTTAAGGAACAGTGATTTATGTAACTTATCACACGCTTCTCAGCAGTTCTTTATGAATTTCATTCTGCTGTGAAATTATTGCAGTTTTCATGGCTATGCTGGTCTCACGTTGTGGCCCTTGAAATGAATTCCCTTCCCCATTGTGTGTTAAGGTTGTGCCCGGGAGCTGTCGAGGCCTCACCTCTGCTTAGGGCAGTGGCTTTGCTCTCCTGCCAACAGGAAGAATCTTATTTAGAGCATTTCTAATGTGGTTTTTGCTTCCAGACAGAATTCCTTTTTTCACAGAGACAGCCACTAAAGTCACAAATTATGCTCAGGATGGACACACGGGTCAGCTGACAGAGTGGAGTCCAGAACAGATCCAAAGACGCAAAAGCAGTTCAGTGGAATTTGAGTCTTTTCAACAAATGGTGCTGGAATTATGGGACAGCCGAATGCAAAAGAGTGAAAATAGGGAGAAATTCCTGTATGAAAATTAAGGTGGACCATAGCCCTGAATGTAAAATATCAAACTACAAAAGAAAGGGAAATTGTGGAGACCGAGGGTGAGAGCTCTTAGCCATACCATGATCCATAATCAAGGAAGAAAACAAGTAGGTAAGACACATCAAAATTAAACTTCTAATATAAAAGACACCCCTAGGGAATTGAAGAAACACATTTTTGATAGACGGGGAGAAGATTTCTGTGAACCATGCAGCCGGCAAAGGACTCATATCCAGAATGCACAGGACTCCCATGGCTCATGACAGAGAACAAACCACCTGACTTAAAAGCGGAAGAGACATGAACAGATGCTTCGCTGAGAAGGATGGGAGGATGGCCCGAAAGCATCTGAAAGGACCTTCAACATGACTGGTTGCACCGAGATGTGCAACGAAGCCGAAGTGAATTTGTTCACACCCCTGCTGGAGCGCCTAAGGTCTTCCGACAGCCCCAGGTGCTGGTGAGGACAGGCTGTCGGGACTCCTGTGCAATGCTGGGGTTCAGCACGGTGCAGACAGCTTGGCAGTTTCTTACAAAACTGAACTCACACAAACGTGGGGCCCGGTGACCCCAATCCTGGGTATTTACCCTAGAGAAACAGAATCTGATGTTTAAGAAAAACTGTGCCCAGATGTTAATAGCGCTGTCTATAGTTGCCCAAAACAGGTCACAAGGTGTCACAGCCATACGTGGAATAATATATACCCAGCAGCCCCGAGGCCTGGCTGTTGATCACAGGACACCCCGGGTGCACCTCCAAGCACGATGCCCAGGAAATCGTGATTTTGCGAGTGTTTTGCGACAACACTCGCAAAAGACAGACCCGGGGGATGGGAGAACACAGAGAGGGTGGTTGCTGGGAATGGAAGGGTATGCTTATGAGGCCCCGTGAGTGGGTTTGGGGCTGTTGGACTGTTCTGCTTGTGTGATGATGATTATGGGAATATTTGTGCCGAAATTCACAGAACTGAACACTGTCCACTTTACAGTAATTTTTAAAAGGTGGTAATATGCTTACTTTCAGTACTGTTTTTAATGGAAGATGGAGTTTGCAGATGATTTGTCAGGGCAAGCCTGTCTCAAGAGTTTGTAGACGATTCGTTAGGGGCCTGTCTCAGGGCCCTTGGGTTGGGTTGGGTTGGGTTGGGTTGGGTTGGGTTGGGTTGGAAAAGCCTTCCCTGTTGGGGGCAGTAGCATGGGGCATGGAAAGGATATTGCCAAGGAAACACGTAGAATCCTTTGAGGAAACATATGTATTTCTAACTTGCTATAAGATAGAATTGGAAATTGTAATGGTTTTGTTTTCTAGAGTCTTGGTGGAATAGGGAAGACAGTGTAATAAAAGCTAATTTTGAAATGAAGAATTTTAAAGATTTTCAATAGCAATAGCTCTAGGAAGTCAGCCTGGAAATGTTTTTAAAGATGTTCAATAGCAATAGCTCTAGGAAGAGTCACCGTGGAGTTGCTTCTTAGGCATTGGTTTCCTGGCTGTATCTTTCGACTTTCATTTTTAAGTTTTGCTGTGAGTTGAGGATGTGTGGGAATAGCCATCCCCAGGTGTTGGGTAGGAGTGGCCCTGCAGGGGGTGTGCATGTGCCCCGAGGCCTGAGGCACTGTTTCAACCTAGCTTGCAACATGGGGACTCTTGTCAGTGGCTGGAGTAAGAGTACCAGCCTGGCAGGCTGGGGAAGCCCCGGGGTGGTCTGGGCACTGTCCTCCCTGCCTGCAGGGTGGCAGCTGAAGGAGCTTGAAGGCTGCCTGCCTCGTGGCTGTCAGCACAGCAGCCCCTCCTGGCCCTGGAGCAATCTTTGGGTCCATAAGTCTCTGCGCCGGGACTTGCCTCCTGGGACCTCCGCCGCTGTCCTGAGGGCCCTGGTGCCACTTTCCCGGTGGGACCCAAGCCTCAGGCAGCTGCGACCCCAGATTCGGTTGCTTTCCCTGCCGTCTCATTGCAGCACGAGTGCTCACCTCACTCAGTGTAGAGCCTCAGGTTCCTTCAAGATCCCCAGAGATGGAATCTCCCAATTTAACAAGATAGTTGGTGGCAAGATTTGAGCGGCACCGATTTAACTCAGCTTCCAGAGTTTAAGTTCCCAAGACACAGTCCTGCTCCTTCCTCGGCCTCATCCTGTGTGGCTGGTGTGGATGCGAGGTTTCCGGAGGGTGGGGCTAAGGCAGGTCAGCAGCAGGGGGATGGCTCATTATTGATCGCTCAATGCCTTGAGGATAACTAGGATTAATGGCCTTTATAGGGCTGTAGTTTTGGAGTATATATATGTGTGTGTGTGTGTATATGTGTGTGTCTGTGTGTGTGTGTATATATATACACACATATATTTAAATGAGGTGGACACGGTTATCACTGCATTTTTCTGACATGAAACTTGGAGAGCAGAGGGTTTAGGAAACTCCTGAAGCCACACGGTCAGCGGGACCCGGGCGGTCTGGTCTTAGACCCTGCACTGTTTGCCCCTCGCCACGCTGTCAGCAGACCCGGGTGGTCTGGCCTTAGAACTCACGCTGGTCGCCCCTCCCTGCCACATTGTGGGGTTTTTCTTGCTTCTGGGCAGCATTTGATAGCTTGTGAAACAAGACCAAGACTTACTATGAGTGGATATGCCATTATCTGATATCCAGAACGTTTCCTGGACCTGGTGTTGCCGATGTCACGTAAGGGAAGGTAAAAACATTTTCATTGTGGTCACTGGGGCTCCTGAAATGGTATTTTTCCCAGTGAAAGTTTACTCCTAAAAATCTTTTAACTCAATACTATGTGAATAGGAAGAAATGTGTTGGGCTCTAGTTAAATGTCTCAGAGCCACAGAAGTAAATGAGGGCACCTTCCGAGCACAGCCTCCCGGAGGAGGCCAAGGACGTTTGTCTGGAGGGTTTGCCGTGAAGCAGGACTTGGGCAGGGCTGGTCTGCCTGGAGAGGCCTCTGCCATGATGTAGGTTAGTTGAAGTAGTTGAGGGTTGGTGGTGTGAGGTCGGTGGTCCCCGAGGAAACCCCTAGCAAGGCCGGTTTCCGTGGGATGGAAAACTGCCGTTCAGTGGCTTTAATCCTGGCTTCACGGGTCTGACGTACAATCCTGCACTTGGATACTTGGATCTCAGCCAGGTCAGATGGCCCTGAAAGGACATTCGGACTGTGACGGCTGCACCCATTCTCAGCATCTGTAGGGTCTCCTATGTATGTGTGTGTTTCCATTTTCTTTCAGCACAATTTCTCCCAGCGAAGTCGTGAGAAATAGAAGGAAACATGGAATGAAGATGTGATTGAGGAAAGTGTGGTGTGGTCTTCGACCTTATTTTGCCTTGGTTGGTGCTCAAGAACTCCACCTGACCTCAGAGCTGAGCGTTTCTGCCAGGAAGTCCTGCCTTTTATCCTGCCTCGAGGCCTGTTGAGACACTCCAAGAAGCTTCATTAACAAATTGCCTTTTCCTTTTACAGCAGTTGGATATATTTGCAGTAAAACAAAGGAATAACCCCCCAATATGGTGATGAAATGCATTTAAGTATAGATAACATTCAGTCTTGAAGGGCCTGGGATTTTAATCATCTTTGGGTCATGTAACAAGTGGTGTCGGTGATTAAAATCTCCTGACAGCTTTGTTCTGCCACGTTCCTCAGTTTTGAATGATGATCTTCCTGGTTGTACCTTGGAGGGGCGTTTGTGTCAGTAGAGAGCAGAGTGGTGGTTCCCAGAGGCTGGGAAAGGACAGAGGTGAGGCCCCTGAAGGACACTGGTCTTCCTGGTTTAGGGGTTTGGGGCTCAGCCACCTTCCTGGGTCCGTGTAAATTATACCCAGGATCATTTTCACTCGCCCCACTTTAGTTGAGCATTGGAGCTTCAGGATATGTGTGCCCACGTCACCTGGGCCGTGATCCTGGAGTTGGGTGAGACTGATTCCCAGGTTTATAGAATTACTCTGGGATTATTGAAAACAGAAGCACTTGAGGCATTCATAATGCTATTTCCTGAACATAATTTATGTTCAGTTCTTCAGAAACATTTATCTGAGGAAGCATCTATAACTTTTATTTTCTGCCACTCAGTGCTAGAAAGAACTGTGCAACACTCAAGTGAGTGGCATTATTCCTCTCCCTCCACCATGCAAGCAAGATTGAAGGTACCTCTGGCTCCCCTCAATCTTCTCATCTGCAGGGTGCCTGGCGTGGCAGTGTGCTGCCTTCCGTCTTCTTTTTGGGGAGAATTAGTTGTGTTTATGTGTACTGCTCAGCTCAGCGCAGTTGTGTGGGTGAGGAGCTTGGATGCTAGGTGACCCTCCCAGGCCTGCCTCCCACCTCCCTAGGCCTTGTTCTAAACTGACAGATAAACAGTGTGTTTTGGAAGAGGACAGCAGCAGGGCAGGAGAGAGTTTGTTCAGACTTTCTCCTTGCACTGACGTTTGAGCCTTCATCCAGCTTGGGCACTTCTACAGAGCTGCGTTTGTGTGTTGCAAACCATTCCCTCCCAGTAACCGTGCTTTCAGAGGTTTGGAAATGTGACTTAACTCATCTTCAATTTAAAGCGTACTATTAAATTTTAGTGTTGAAACTGATGTATTTTATGGCCTTTATTTGATTTCTCTTGATTTTTTTTTCCCCCATATGAGACATGGCATCTTAAGGGAGACAGCCTGGTGTTGGCCGCCTTTCCTAAGGATGGAAGTGAATTCTGAAAGCCCTTTATGTAGGCAGCGAAATAATCAGGGAACCATTATTATAGCTATGCCTGTCCATGTAAAGCGAGCACGACTCATAAGCAGAAAAAAGTGCAGCCCGGGGGCAAGGTGAGCCCTAATGCTGCCTGTGCCTCACCTCCCTGCCATGAGGAACGCAAGTGCAAGTGCAGGTGGTTGAGTTAGCCTCCAAGCCCAGCCTGCGTCCCCCTCACATCCCTCTGCATCTGCAGGGGCACAGGCCGTGCTGCCACCCCTCGCTCAGTGCCAGGGCTGATGCGTCAGGAACGGGGTAGTGTCCGCCCCTTGCTCGGTGCCAGAGATGATCTGTCAGTATCCCTCGTGCTCATCTGGTCCTCATGTCTTCATCACCAACCTCCTGCTGGTAACAGGCTTGTTATTACCTTGGTATGGGTAATAACATACCCATACCAACGTATGTAATAACATACCCATACCAAGGTGTTGTGGGGCGGTGCTCAGTCCTCCGAGGGAACTGGCCCTTAGCCGATTCATATTCAACAGGATCGGGAAATGGGTTCTTGTTCCATGTCCTGGATCCCAGGAAGCCCTTGCCCTGGACCCTGTAATGACCGGGGTCTTCCTGAGAAACACTGGTGCCACTGGAACACAGCCCGACCCCCTCCAGTTTCTCCGCTTTGTAACTGCACTTGTGTTTAGCAGGTCTTCCAGGACTTAGACGCTGCTTGGTGTGAGCCAGGTTTTGTGTGGAAAGAGGACAGATCCGAGCCGGCAACCAACCAGCCGAGAACCATCTTTTACGCTTCCAGATTCTGTGTCCAAAAACTCACCCGTGGACATTGAGGGTGATGCATTTCTGCCCCAAGACATCTGTGGACTCAGCTGGAGGGATGGAAAGGATGTGGAGCCTCTTCACTCCTGGCCTGGGCTTGGACCTGCTGTGCAGCCTCTCAGTGGCACCAGGGCCCCCTTGTGTCACAGTGGCCTTGGGTTGGTGGCACTGCCCCAGGATGTCCCAGGCTTCATGATAGTAGGGCCTGCTTGTGCCATGGCAGCCTCGGGATGGTGGCACTGCTCCAGGGTGTCCCAGGCTCCAAGGCCAGTGTTCCGTCCAGCGAAGGGAAGTTGTACTGTAAGGTCTAGTCTCGGAAGGTGCCTGGGGTCCTATCCTTCAGAGCGGTCCTGCACTCACCACAAATCAAGCCAGGGGAGGCCCTGCCAGAATTTGCAGCTGTGTTTCAGGTTGTTCCACAAGGCCTCTTTTATTTTGGGCTAGTCAGGTATATAATTCTTATTCTCTGGTTTTTTTAAGACAGGCAAAAAAAAAAAAACCTTTTTGTTGCCCAGGCAGTGGTGTGAGCAAAGCTTACTACAGCCTTAACCTCCCAGGCTCAAGCGATCCACCTGCCTCAGTCTCCTGACTAGCCAGGACCCACAGGCACATGTTCCACATGTCCTCATGCCTGACTTATTTTTGTATTTTTTGTAGAGATGGAGTTTTACAATGTTGCCCAGGTTGGACTCAAACTCCTGGACTTAAGCAGTCCAGCTGCCCAAGCCTCCCAAAGTACTGAGATCACAGGCATGAGCCACCGTGCCTGGCCAAGTGTGTTTCTAATTTCAAAATTAAGAGGACCTAGAGTCAGTTAATTATGTCTCTACTGGAACATGCTGCTTATAGTACATTAGGAAAAATCCAGAACTTGGTAAAGGAGCTGGACAGACACAGCCCTTCGAGGTTGTCTGATGAACCCCTGTGGTGGTTAACCATGTGGAAGGATGTACCGTGTCAGACTCACTGTTGTCGGCGGGCTGAAGCCCAGGTTTCATGAGGTTATGTGTCAACTTGTAGTCCTTTCTCTGGCAGAGATGCGAGTGACTTCTGCTCAGTGAGAGGCTCATCTCAGGGACTTCATGGCCTGAGGGACGGCAGCCTGTTTGAGCTGATCGAGCAATCTCGCGCTACCCTTATTTTCTGAAACGCCTATGAGTTTCACACTTTAAAGATGAGTTCTCATAAGGTCTTTAAAGCGGCTTCATGCCCGTGCTCCTTGGTAATGATTGAATGCTTTTTTTGACCCCTTGTCCCCTTTCTTTGGGGTGTTCCAGTCTCAGTTCTCATGATGTGTTCTGCTTCTGCAGGAATTTCTGAAGCTGCTGAGTGTAGAAAGCACTGAGGAGGCTGTGCTGCCACCCCTGTGAGTCTTCCAGACATGATCCTCTCCCCTTGGCGAGGCAGTGTCCATGACACACCGAGGAGGCTGTGCTCCTGTCCCCCGTGAGCTTTCCAAGTGTCCTCGTCTCCCCTCCAGGGGGACAGGAGGAACCTTTCAAACCGTTCTTAAACTTGTTTTCATGTCTTTGTTTTAACAGATTTCTTTGCATCTTCTCCCTTATCCAGAAGTGAGGGTGAACGCTGAGTTATTCACGGGAGTCAAGAAACCACACGCAGCCCAAAGTGACGTTTGTTTCCCTGAAATGATTTGTGTGTGTTCACCTTAAAATGCAATTCAGTAAAACAGGTGTGTTTTGAGGAATGACTTTAAATTACTCAGGTAAAAATGTGACAGTTAAATTTCATCATCTGTGCGGGTGTCCACAACCCCCTTCTGTGATTGCTTGTGAGTTTGTGACTTGTGGTTATTTTTGAAGAAAGAAAATCTGTTGCTGAGGACTTTAGAGGGTGTGCTGGGATTGTGTAGGGTGGACATCAGGGGCTTCAGTGTGTGGCTTCCTTGAAGAGGTTCAAATTAAGGCTGAGAGTCCCTACTCCAAAATGCTCCAAAACCTGAAACATTCCGAGCTTCCTCATGACACTCGAAGGAAATGCTCTTCGGAGCACTTTGGATTTCAGGCTGGGGATGCTCAACTGGAAAGTGAAATATTGCAAGACCCTTCTGGTCCCAGGAGCTTGGATAAGCTCATGGAGGGGGCCTGTGCCGGGTGTCCCTGGAGTGTTAGGCAGCCTGGGCTCGCTGAACTGGTTTTTGTAGGAGCCACAGAAGGGAAAGAGGGTCAAAGTGGCCACGCCTGGCTCCTCAGAAGGCTGGACCAGAAGGAGATGGGCGCAGAGGGCAGCAGTTGAGTCCCCAGCGTCCGGGGCTCCTGTCCCTGGTGGAGTTGAGAGCCTCCTCTAGTTGTGGCCTCTCCCCTGTCAGCAGCCACTGAGGCCTGAAGGGAGAAGGGGGCTGAGGAGAGGAGGAAGGATAGGCGTACTTTTGGAGAGGGCCAGCATCTGCCTGTGCTAGCCTCGTGTGTTACTCCTGCATCCAGGGTGCACGGCCGTGCCTCGTGGTGTAGCGGTTCCCGGGATGCACAGCGCTTTTGTCTGCAGTAACGGCTTTGTCTCCGACCCTTGGAGGCAAGTTACCTTTTTCCCCAGTGAAAAGAGGTAGAAAATCTTATAGAAATGCATTTGCTCTAATGTCTATTTTTGGATAAGACATGGTCGCTTAGGCTAAATCTTTGGGAGGTCAAGGCAGGAGGATCACTTGAGGCCAAGGGGTTCAAGACCAGCCTGGACAACATAGCAAGACCCCATCTGTATTACAGAAAAGTTAGCTGAGTGTGGTGGTGCGTGCCTGTGGTCCCTGCTACTCTGGAGGCTGAGGTGGGAAGATCACTTAAGGCTACAGTGAACTGCGATTGCTCCACTGTACTCCAATCTTGGCAACAGAGCCAAGACCCAGTCTCAGAAAGAAAAGTAAAAAAAAAAAAAAAAAAAAAAGAAATGTCATTTTCTTTTTAAATCATCCCAAAAGAAAAATCAGTTTTTTCTAAGAATGTAAAGGGAAACTGATACGATTCTTTCCTTGCATTGTTTCTCCTTTTCAAATATTTACAGTAGTCCATCCACATCATCTCTCATCTCATTACAAAGCAGCAGGTGTCTTTGAGGTTAGTGGTGCTTCTCTGTGTCGCACCTTGGAGAACAGCCTGCATGAAACCTCTTACTACCACCGTGCGCATTGTAGTCCCAATTAAAATCCTCTCCAGAGACGCCTGTGCTGCTTATTATAGCAGAACTTTGGTTGTGCTGAAATGTGCATTCAGCTCATGGTTTTAAGTTCATATCTGGGATGATGCTGTATAATTCCTGAAGCGTATGGGATCAGTAATGATTGAAGATAATTCTGGCTGATGTCATTTAGAGGATATTTTTCACTTCAAGTTAAAGCTTCCTTCGCCATAGTCATTTTGGGATTCATTTAACTATGTGCTTTATTTCATAGTTCAAATTTTCATTAGTCATTTCATAACATAGGATTTTGAAAGCAGATTTGGCAAAATGTTTCTAACAAAATGTTTGCTTATGACGTCCCAAGGAACAACACTCAGAATTGCTGGTAACTGTGGTACATTTTAAGACTGATGATAGAAGTCACTTGAACGGTAAGGGCTGCTTTGCGAGGCAGATGGGGTTTGAACCCTGACCCTCCTGATACACCAGTCCTGACCCTGGCCACCTCTCCTCTCCACTGGGAGATGAGAAGGGTGCTAGCATCCTCCTCAAAAGCTGTCCTGAGAGCCCTGGACTAAGGACTGGTGTTCCTCTTGCAGGTGGCGCAGATCTGGGGGCTTGACGATATACACACTGCAGGCTGCCAGTGTCGGGGTAATCCAGTGTTATTCATAAAGGTGGGATTTGCTTTGCTCCCCTGCAGAGCAGGTGCGGTGCTGCTGTTGTAGCAGGTGTGGATCCTCTTGGGTGGTCCTCAGGTGCAGAAAGAGTCACCGATTCGGATTCCCAGTGTTAGATGTGAGGGGACCATGGACCTCATGTGTTCAGAGGGGAGGAGTAAAAAGTTTTGCTTGTAATTCCAGGACTGTCTATTCCAGGAATGCCAAACCACTGGCTTTCACCTGACGCTGTCGTAGGTGACACGGTATGGAAATGAGGACTCATGTTGCCCATACCTGAGCCCAGTACCCATCTCCCTCCAGGGCCGTGGCCGAGCCCTCCTCATTTCTTTGGGTTGCCAGCCTGGGGATCTGTAAGCCCAGTGACGTCTCCGGTCTCGGCCTCCCTTCCCGTGGGGACAGGAGGTGGCTTCAGGAGACTGGTGATGAATGCCTGAATGAAGCCGACTTGTGACTGCAGTTCTGTCTAAGGGCCTCCCCAGGTGTTAGATGTCAGTAAATGACACCTGTGTGTGGATCTCATGTGATGAGAGAAACAGTGGGGGAAACCAAAGCTTGTGGAGTCTGCAGGTTCTCGACTTGGGGGTGTGTGCACCTGTGTACTTGGTGAGGGGTGTGATGTCTGGAATGAGTGTGCAGGTGTGTCACGTTTGTGCGTGTGTGGTGAGTGTATTTAGCAGGTGTGGCTGCAGTGAGCATGTTCATGTGTGTTGTATGTATTTGAGGGTGTGTGTGGAGTGTGTACACGCATCATATTTGGTGAGTGTATTTGAGGGTGTGTATGGAGTGCATACATGCGTTTGCGTGTATAGTATTGGGTGAAGGGGTGGCCTGTGTGGAGTAAGCATGCACACGTGGGGTTTCTACGTGGTCCTCCCCTGAGCCTGCTCCTGGGCCCTGCTGTCCTGGCAGCTTTACAGTTTGGTGCGTCTTTGATTCCGGAAGATTCTGGAAACAAATTCTGAAGCTGTGATCATAAACTTGCAGCCCTGGAGGACGCTGGCTCATGGAGCCGGCACGAGAGTCTCTGTGCTGGCCTCTCCCTGGGCTGGGCTCCTCCGTCCACAGCAGAGCGTGTCCGATGATTGAGCTGTGCGGGTCTGTGGCTCCCCAGCCTCGAGTCAGCCCTCGGTTCTGGTCCCGCCTCTGTTTTTCTTGCTGAGGGGCTCCGGGAAGTGGTGCCTGGGATGACGTTTTCACCCTGGGGTTGCTTCGCCTGCTGCCCAGGTGCTGGCTGCCTGAGCCCTGCTGCCGTCCTGGGTGGACGGGGCTGTCGCGGGGGCATCCCTGAGCACCTGCGGGAAGGCAGGTTTAGGAAGTGCCAGAGGTGAGTGGCTTCCTCCCACACGTGATTTTCTGGAAAGTTCTGGGCCTCATATTTTTCCCTAAGGGAAGTTAGAAACTGAGTTTCTCTTTAGGGGAATGTCTTTGCAGCGTCTGTTGTTAGAATGTTCTCCAGGTGTGGAATACTCGGGGCCATGTGTGTTTGGGAACATCCGTGTCCTGAGCGAATTCAGTAGGGAATGGAGAGAGGCCTCCTGTCAGCTTGGCCTCTGTTTCCAGCTTGTTGAGGGTTGACGGCTGCTGGTATCCCAGCGAGAGTTAAACACTGGGTTGTGTGGGATGGGAACGTTTGCTGTGACAAGGTCAGTGGGAAAGCATCTAAACAAACGTTGCTGTTCTCCGGGCTCCTCGGGGTCGAGCTTGTTTTGTGGGGTTGAGGGAAAGCTACCCTTGTTCCTGTTCCTCACCATTTGAAAGGTGTCCAGGACACGTTCTTCTGGAGAGGGGATGCACGTGAGTGGGGGTCAGGTCGTAAGCTCCGAGGTTATTTGGGACCTGTCAACTGATTTCCTGAACACACAGGTGTTTGGTAAAGGTGTTCCTGATTAGCTAAAACATGTCAACAGGACGTGATAGCTGGTGGTTGTTTAAAGACTATCACAATTTTCCTGTTACTCTTTAAATGCCTGTTGAATAAGGGAAGATTCGCATATTTTTCTTTTCCTGTCTGCATACTTGATATTTTGTTTTTTGTTTTTTATGTGGGTGTGCAGCTAACAGGAATTAGAAGCAGCCTCAGCCCTGGGGAGACTTCAGGACCGCCTCAGTCAGTGCTGAAGGGAGGCAGGGATTTGGGGGCTACCTCCTCCACAGGACGGACACCAAGGGCCAGAGGTCAGCAATCTCAGTGAGGTCACACAGACGGGCACACCCAGCACCCTGGCCCATGTGCCTCTCCTTCACCTTTGTCTCTGCTCAAAGCTGCTCTCCTGGGTCATCACGGGTGATCTTTAGGCACATGCTTGGTTCTTTCAGAAGTGGTGTCTGGCTCTGGTCAGTGTGGGCCCTCAGGACTTCCATGTTTTTGGCTCCCATCAATATTGGGCAGTGGTGTATGTTTGTTTTGGAGTGGTAGATCCGGTGGATTTTGGCTTTGCCAACTCATTTAATGCCTGTTCTCCTAGGCGCGGGGACCCTTTCGTAAGCCGCATATTCTCCTGGGTTCTGGGACCCTATCATAAGCCGCGTATTCTCCTAGGCGCTGGGACCCTCTGGTAAGCCGCATGTTCTCCTAGGTTCTGGGACTCTATCATAAGCTGTGTGTGCTCCTAGGCGCTGGAACCCTATCGTAAACTGCATGTGAGGGATCTCGGAGGTGCTCCTTATGATGATCCAATGCCTGACCTGAGGTGGAACAGTTGCAATTCAAAACCACCCCCCAGAAAAATGGTCTCCCATGAAACCCATCCCTGGTGCCAAAAAGGCTAGGCAACAGCTGGCCTACCAGGTGCTAAGATGTCAGTAGATTTTTGGACTTGGGCCTCAGTTGAAGAGGATTAGATTTTGAAAGGTGGGGATTCAAGGCTTCTAAAGGGCACGTTTTCATCTCCAGTGGGGCCTGGGCAGAACTGGGTAGAACTGACCCAGAAGCTGACAACTAGTCAGGCTGGCTCACTGCCTGTGTCCTGTGTGTGCAGCCTTGCTGTTTATTCAATTGTCTGGTGTTGTGGATTCCATCCACAGTTTCAGAGTAGTGGAACCCATTACTTCAAGGCTGACCTTATTTAACGTTATCAAAAAGACATGAAAATCATTTATTAAAAATCTTCCAGATACCTGTATCCTTTCTTTTCCCAGAGGCTTTTAAGTATTGCAACTTAAAAATCTTCAAAAATAACTTTAAAGGAAAACCTCTAAGTACATTTTTGATGAGCACCCTTGACAGCTTTAATATGTGAAGTAAATTCCCTTGACTTTTGTATTCCTAGAAACTCGTTCATGTTTGCAGAAGACTTCGTATTTTCTCAACAGTGGCCACTGTTCAGTGACCATCATACCTGCCGTGTCTCATTTAGAAAGTTAGATGTGGATGTATTAACTTTTCAGACGCATAAACACATGGGCTGTTTGTTTTTGGTTTTGATTTTTTTGGGTTTTTTCCCCCCAGCTGAATTCAAGAAAGGGAAACAAGGAGACCGAGTAAGTACCCGAAAGCGTCTAAGTGGCTGGGTGGGGGATCCTACTATGGTGTTGGATTGTGTTCTGCCAGACATCGCTCCTTGAAAAGCTGACCCTGAAAGGGCTGGCATTGCCCTCACCCTGGGACATTCATCTGTCTCACCAGAAAATGAAGAATCTGCCAGAGCACTGTGAGTCAAATTCAGTCAGAACTCGATTAACTAAGAGGCTTTGTCTCAAAGGCCAAAACATGAGGACACATTTTTAATTTTTAAGGAGTGCTTTATCGTGAGTCAGTCCTGATGTGTACTGCATTAGGAAACCTTTGAACTTCCACGGTCAGGCCGAGAACTCTGAGGGAAAGTGGTTGTGCCCTTCCCACTGATTTTTGTCACTAGCTTTATTCATTTCCTTAAAACCCTTTTTGTATGAGTTCTATTACAGTTTGAAAAAAAATTCACTTAGGTAGAACTGGAAGAGTTTCCGAAGTATTAATACTCATGACCCGTTCTGGGTCTCGGTATATGTGTACTCTATAAATGTACATGTGTGTATGTGGTGTATGCATACTACGTGTATTTCCACTGTGCATGTATTTACAACGTATAGGTATGTACACTATATTTGTGTCGTACACACGTGAATGCTGTAGGCATGCATGTACATGTGTATATGTGTGTATCTATGGTCACTATGGTTATATGCACACTACTTGGACACCTATCTGTTCTGCATGTGTACCTACATGCATGTATTTAATGCCATATACATACCTTTGTACGTACACCATGTGGGTATGTGCACATTATTTCTGCAGATGTATATATACATATGTGCACACAAGCATGCATGTACACTATGCACCCTGAATAAACTTCTGGATATGTACACACTAATACGTACACATGCTGCATATGTATGTACAGTGTTGCATATATGTATACGCTTTATACGTTAGTGTACTGATGTACGTTGTATACATGTGCATATGTGTACACTGCGCATGTGTATGCATGCTGTAGTGCACCTACGTACATTGGATAAGAGTGTATGCTATACGCACGTGTATACATATAGCAAATAGCATACCTGTGTACATACGGATGTGCATGTGTATGCCATATGCATGTACATACAGGTTATAGTATACCTGTGCACGCTGTATGCATATAGATGGGTGTACGTACTATGCATGCATATATGTGTTAGCTTACCTATGTACATTTGCTATATGGATGTGTGTATGCTCTATGCTTTTACACACGTAGTGAACTTGTTTGTACACTGTATTTGGATGTGTGTACACTTTATGCATGTATACCACATGGATGTGGATGTGTGTGCACTCTGTACGCATGTAGTGCACTTATGTACACCCTACGTATTTGGATGTGTGTACGCTCTACGCAGGTACATATGTTACAGTGTACCATAAATTTACACTATGTGGATGTAAATATGTGTGTGCTCTATGGCACCAGGAATAGGGCTCCCGCAGGGATCCAAGAACACACCATCTCGCTGGCACCGGAGAGTGTAGGATGAAAACAGTTGTTTGTTGCAACCTAGTTGAAATTTGGCAGGTTACTATATCCTTTGCAACGATTTAGGAACAGTCACTTGATTGATGTGTGTGTTCCTGAAATCACAAACAACTCTGTGAGGTGTGTCTCATACCAAGACGAGAAAGGGAACCGAAACAACAATGACTCGGTCACTTAAGTGAGGTAGAACTAACATAGCAGCTGTCTAGCTTTCTGTATTATAACTTTGTCAGCAACTCAATGAGAAATCGGCACTCATCAGGAAACGTGTCCACTTTCTACTGTTCTTTATTCGTGGCGTATTTACTGCCTCGTGTTATTCCTCACGATGTAGCAAAATCCCTCCTAGAGTTGTGAATATAAACAGTTCGTGACAAATGTAGTATTTTCTTTGTTAACATTGAAAACGATATGTAAGTTCATCTTCAGATACTGTTTGGAAGGATGAGAAAGAAGATATTTAGGACAAAAGAATAGAGAGCTTTCAAGTAAACAGGGAAAATAAGGACTTTGTGCAAAATATTTCCAAATTTGGAATTTGAGAACACTAAATCTCACATCTAAGATCATAGGTAGTTTTTTGGGGGGGTTTTAAAATTAGTACTTGGTTTTCCATGCCTTTGGGAATTTCAGTCCTGATGGAGGATTGCAAGAATAATCTGATTTTTCAGAACAGAAGGACAGTCTGTCTCAAAGGTAAATTCCAGGTTCTACCATAGAGAAATAGAAATTGCTGTCAACTTTCTGTAAGGTTCTTCAGTTCTTTCCTCTTCTGTGGTTAAAAAACCATCTCTGGGTTTACTCTCAGCCAAGTTCCTCTTATTAGGCTGCCTTACATTTTGCACAGCTGTTGAGAGTCTTCATCATTCGTAGTTAACTCGTCAAAAGCAAAACTTTGTACTAGTTAGATCTGAGCACCTTGAAGGCAGGGCTTTGTTTTATATTTTTAATAAGCAGCAGGGTGATGGCAGGACTGAGGCCCTTCATCCCATCATGCGTTCCTCAGAGCTTTCAGAGTTCTCACTGCGTGCTGAGTGTGGTGTTGGCTGTGTAGCGTTTAAATAGGA
The DNA here is from genome assembly GCF_047675955.1 of Chlorocebus sabaeus. Taxonomy (NCBI): domain Eukaryota; kingdom Metazoa; phylum Chordata; class Mammalia; order Primates; family Cercopithecidae; genus Chlorocebus; species Chlorocebus sabaeus. The sequence goes on from NW_027327634.1 coordinate 310,129, forward strand.
ATATGAGGCTCTGCGACTTGGGACGCTCTTACCACCTTCATAGAGAGCTTGGTGACAGCTTAGCATGACAGCTTGCACACCTGTTGTGTATACTTTATTACGGCCCCACAGAAAGGGTATTGATTTAAACGTGACTAATTTCTCGTGTTTATTTTTGCCTTTATTCCTAGTTACAGTCCCGATACTTTTTCTTCCTTTAAAATCTTGCTAATCGCTGGTGAATTAGTGATAAGCTATATTTATGTATTCTCTAAATCTAGCGATTTAATTGGAGGTCATTATTCTTGTACCATGTGTCAGTGCTATGTCAGGATGGTTCAGTTTTACGTTGTCTAAGGATTAACTAGAGCAGGATGCAGTCTTACTGGAACTTGCTCATTTATGAAATATAGGCACTTTATTTTTTGTTATACTCGAGGTATGCTCAAATGTAAACATTTTGAGCCATGTTAGAAGGATATACAAGATTGTAATGAAGAAATCAACAACTTGATCAAGTACCAGCTAATGAACTTTGTTTGAAGTTTATGGAACATGGACCTTGGCAATCAGTTTTCATCTTGACCTTTTATTTTTTTACGAGAATCTTGGTCTGTCACCCAGGCTGGAAGGGTGGAGCACAGTAGTACAATGTCCGTTCACTGCAACCTCTACTTCCCAGGTTCAGGTGATTCTTATGCCTCAGCCTCCCTGGTAGCTGGGGTTACAGGGTGTGTGCCACCATGTCCGGATAATTTATGTTTAGTAGAGATGGGGTTTTGCCATGTTGGCCAAGCTGGTCTGCAACTCCTGACCTCAAGTGATCCACCCACCTCAGCTTCCCAAAGTGCTGGGATTACAGGTCTGAACCACCATCCCTGGCCTGATCTTCTGTTCTAATATAGGTTATTCAGTCTCAATGATAGCGCCTGGTTGTATTAATTTGTTGTAGAAAGCACAATTGCAATGAATCTGGTTGTGTATGTACGTGCTGACTTAGCGTTCATGGCTGCACTGTGAGGTGGGCATTGTTCCTGAAGGAAGGCTGGATGGGCAAGTCGGGGCTTAGATACGGGACTTGTGGGCAGTCACTGTTGTCCCATGACTGAGATCAGGCCTGTCTGTCGCCTGTACCCTGAACTCTTAACACACGAACGAGCAAGTGTCGAGTCGGTGCTCGAGTGTGATGTGGCCTGTGGTGTGTGCCTCTCAGCCTTGCTTTGGCTCAGGGTAACAGGGCAACAGCTCCGTCCCTCGTGCGGCTGCCTGGAAGTCCCAGGAGAACCCACTGATACGGTTTTTAAATGCCAGACATTGAACATTCTCCTCGGTACCAGCACATCTGGAATCGGACAGTGCAGTTAGATTCTCGGCCAACAAACCTGTACAGGAGTGTGTGAACTCTGCATTTGCTTCTCCCGGACAAAGGTGAATTCCTGGTCACTAGTGGATGACAACAGGTGTGGCCTCAGGAGCAGCACGGAGACGGGCACCCGGGTGCAGGAAGAGCATCTGCAAGAGGGGTCGGGGAACGTGACAGACGCACGTGCGAGTTTAGCTGCTACAGTATGGGGTATGGGGTGGGTGAGACCAGATTTTCTTATTGTTGCCCCTTTCTGAAAAGGACCCTGAATTGACTTCTCCGTGGCTCCTCGTGCCTCCTTGTCAGGTTGGAGGAGACTGCTCCCCTGGCTCAGGCCCTGCTTGCGGCAACACGGAAGCTGCTGTTGCTTGCCCTGCCCTCCCTGTGACGTCCTCTGTGCTGTTGTCCGGGAACAGTTCTGTTGAGCAAGCTTGGACTCTGCTCCCTTCTGCTCTTGGATTTCATGTCTGGAAGGCTTGTGTTCTTTCCTGATTTTTGATGATGCTGAGCTATGATTTTGCAAGGATCACACGTGCCCATACAGGGAGAAGCTCCTTTGCAACTTTGACATCTTGTCGCTCTCAAGCAGAGCTTGCTATGGAAGTTGACTCCTGTGTTTTTGTTTTGGCAGAAACTGAATTTCAGTCCTAGGACAGCTTCAGCACACTTGATCCTAGCTCTTCTCTCTCACTGCTCCCCTCGTGTGTGGCAGAAATCATATGCCCTGAAGTTTACCAGTCCCTTCATTTGAAAATCAGTTAATGTATGCGATCCTCATGAGAACTTTACTTTTTATAAAAGCAATCGCAAAGACTGGGTTTTGTGAAACCAGTGTTTTATGTGTATATTACTTGCACTCAAAATAAGCTTTGTCTTCTAAATATTTCATGTTTCAGATTAGCACTGGAATCATGCCCTGGAGTAGTTTTGCTTTTCCACTTTTATTTTTGGCTAAGGTAAACTTGAGAACATTGTGATATTAGGTGTAGTGAGCCCTTTTAGCTGCTTCTATGTCTGTTTTCCTTTAAGCCAGAACCAGCAGACGGATACCAGTTTGTGAGCACCTGGCATCTCCCGGGCCTTTCCTGGGTCTTCCCTCCGCTGTCTCGTGGACAGAACAGTCACTCGTGGAAGGTGAACCTGAGAATCTGTGCGTGGAATTAAGTAAATGTCATAGCTCTCTTCTGTGATGAACTGAATCACATTAAGCCCAGTAAATTGTAACAGCAGGTTTTGCACATACAAAGCATTGAACACCAGGACAGGTAACCAGGCTGCGACACTTCTGGTCCTGCACAAGACCTCCGGTATCACAGCGCATTTAACAAATTGGTAGCATTGAGTGTTTGAAAACGTTGTGTATGTGCCATGTCCGTGATTTTCGAGGGCCTGGAAAAACACCTCTGTGGTTATAGCAATCTTGATCAATGGGAGCTTAAGGTTAGTACTGGGGCAGACTGTGTTTTAAAGAATCAAGGTCTCTCGAGTATGTTTTGGTTTTCCCATGAAGAAGAAAGATGTTAGCTGTTCTTTCCTGGACTGTGACTATCAGAGTGCCCCACCTCGGTCACTCACATGTTTACTTCATTTCCGTTTAACCAGGCTGGGCTTGGGCCAGAGTTCTTCGGTTGTCAAATGTCATATGAGGCTGAGGAACTGTTTTCTGCTTCATCGTTGTCATGTGGAAATACTGTTTTCCAAAGCATACTCTACTTTCTCATTTGTGTTTATATAAAATAATGGAATGGTTATGTTAACTGTGCAGTTTCCTATGCTTGGTTATTTAATTGCAGAAAGATAACGGTTTTATTTTGCTAAAATCTGTGCTAGGAATTGTGCAAAATCTTTGTGAAATGCCCATTTTACTGGCTGAAATTATAGATCTTTTTATAGAAAAGAAAAAGCCTATTGCTACAAGGAGCATTGTCTTTATCGATGCAAAAAACTTTAGGCTTATTGGCCGTGTAGTCAGTAAAATGCATCAGAATGTGGCGAAAATTGAGAAAAGCATTGAAGTTTTAAAATCTGCTATGCAGTTTTCTTCAACTCCCTTGCAAGATACTTAATTTGAATAGAAGACAGAATAAAGTGTTCCCATTGAGGAAAGGGGCAGGAGGACTGTTGATTTTGTTACTCCTTGAACGGCTCTGAGATTGCTCATCGCGAGTTAGACATTTGCAGAAATGATTCAGCAGAGCTGCAGTCATCTTGCAGATCAAATGAAGTTTTTCTGAAAGCTTGTTACAGGCTTAAATTTCTGACCCTTTCCATCCACTGATCTTGTATGATTGGTTTCTTTTTGCACCCATTTGGGTCTGTGAAGCGTCTTCCCACCGTGGTAGAACTTTAGCTCTGATTTCATGCGTGAGTCGGTATCCTCCTCATCTGTGAGGAGAAAGCGCTGCAGATCCTGCGCAGTTTCCGTCCCCTTCCTGCACGCGGATAGATTGGGAGGTATTTGTGGTGTGTGAACTTGCTACCCCCAGAGGCTCCTTGTTCACTCCTCTGGACCGTACTCCTCCCTACTCCGATAGACTGCACTCCTCCCTCCTGGTTCATTCCCTGGACCACATTCCTCCTTCCTGGCTCACCCCCTGCACCACACACCTCCCTCCTGGTTCACTCCCTGGACCACACTCCTCCCTCCTGGTTCACTCCCTGGACCACACTCCTCCCTCCTGGTTCACTCCCTGGACCACACACCTCCCTCCTGGTTCACTCCCTGGACCACACACCTCCCTCCTGGTTCACTCCCTGGACCACACACCTCCCTCCTGGTTCACTCCCTGGACCACACACCTCCCTCCTGGTTCACTCCCTGGACCACACACCTCCCTCCTGGTTCACTCCCTGGACCACACACCTCCCTCCTGGTTCACTCCCTGGACCACACTCCTCTCTCCTGGTTCAGTCCCTGGGCCGAACTCCTGCCTCTTGTTTCACTCGCTGGGCCAAACTCCACCTTCCACCCTCGTGGTTCACTCTCCTGTGTCCCCACTCCTCCCTCCTGGTACACTGCTCTGGGTCCCCACACCTCCCTCCTGGTTCACTGCCCTGGGCCCCTACGCCTCCCTCCTTGTTCACTCCCTTGGACCCCCACTCTCCACTCTCCCTCCTTGTTCACCCCCCTGGACCCCCACTCCTCCCTCACATTTCCATCCCCAGGGCCCCCACTCCTCCGTACTCCCCTGGGCCGCATTCCTCCTCCTGGTTCACACCCCTGGGTCCCCACTCCTCCTTCTTGGGGGTTTGATAGTTTCTGCTGTGCTTGTGCCAGCACGATAAGGCTGAGTGGCAGCTCTAGGGCTGTGGCTGCTCACGCCACTGTGGCATTAGTGCAGAGAACTGCGGGGATGCAGCTGCCCTTGCTGTGATGCTTCGAGTGTCATAGTCGGTGTCGGAAGCTGGGTGAGATGTGGATGTCCCAGGAAGGGACAGGAGCCTCCCCTCAGCCTCTGTCAAACACTTCTCAGCCATGCGTGGTGGCTCATGCCTGTAATCCCAGCGCTTTGGAAGGCCGGGGCGGGCGGATCACATGAGGTCAGGAGTTGGAGACCAGCTTGACCAATGTGGTAATTTTTGACACATTAAGGATTAAGGAAAATGACTCACACTCATTTGCCTTGCTTCTTTTTTTTTTTTTAATTTATTTATTATTATTATACTTTAAGTTGTAGGGTACATGTGCATAACGTGCAGGTTTGTTACATATGTATACTTGTGCCATGTTGGTGTGCTGCACCCATCAACTCGTCATTTACATCAGGTATAACTCCCAATGCAATCCCTCCCCTCTCCCCTCTCCCCACTCCCCCCTCCCCATGATAGGCCCCGGTGTGTGATGTTCCCCTTCCCGAGTCCAAGTGATCTCATTGTTCAGTTCCCACCTATGAGAGAACATGCGGTGTTTGGTTTTCTGTTCTTGTGATAGTTTGCTAAGAATGATGGTTTCCAGCTGCATCCATGTCCCTACAAAGGACACGAACTCATCCTTTTTTATGGCTGTATAGTATTCCATTGTATATATGTGCCACATTTTCTTAATCCAATCTGTCACTGATGGACATTTGGGTTGATTCCAAGTCTTTGCTATTGTGAATAGTGCTGCGATAAACATACGTGTGCGTGTGTCTTTATAGCAGCATAACTTATAATCCTTTGGGTATATACCCAGTAATGGGATGGCTGGGTCATATGGTACATCTAGTTCTAGATCCTTGAGGAATCGCCATACTGTTTTCCATAATGGTTGAACTAGTTTACAATCCCACCAACAGTGTAAAAGTGTTCCTATTTCTCCACATCCTCTCCAGCACCTGTTGTTTCCTGACTTTTTAATGATCGCCATTCTAACTGGTGTGAGATGGTATCTCATTGTGGTTTTGATTTGCATTTCTCTGATGGCCAGTGATGATGAGCATTTTTTCATGTGTCTGTTGGCTGCATGAATGTCTTCTTTTGAGAAATGTCTGTTCATATCCTTTGCCCACTTTTTGATGGGGTTGTTTGTTTTTTCCTTGTAAATTTGTTTGAGTTCTTTGTAGGTTCTGGATACTAGCCCTTTGTCAGATGAGTAGATTGCAAAAATTTTCTCCCATTCTGTAGGTTGCCTGTTCACTCTGATGGTAGTTTCTTTTGCTGTGCAGAAGCTCTTTAGTTTAATGAGATCCCATTTGTCAATTTTGGCTTTTGCTGCTGTTGCTTTTGGTGTTTTAGACATGAAGTCTTTGCCCATGCCTATGTCCTGAATGGTACTACCTAGGTTTTCCTCTAGGATTTTTATGGTATTAGGTCTAACATTTAAGTCTCTAATCCATCTTGAATTAATTTTCATATAAGGAGTAAGGAAAGGATCCAGTTTCAGCTTTCTACTTATGGCTAGCCAATTTTCCCAGCACCATTTATTAAATAGGGAATCCTTTCCCCATTTCTTGTTTCTCTCAGGTTTGTCAAAGATCAGATGGCTGTAGATGTGTGGTATTATTTCTGAGGACTCTGTTCTGTTCCATTGGTCTATATCTCTGTTTTGGTACCAGTACCATGCTGTTTTGGTTATTGTAGCCTTGTAGTACAGTTTGAAGTCAGGTAGCGTGATGCCTCCAGCTTTGTTCTTTTGACTTAGGATTGTCTTGGAGATGCGGGCTCTTTTTTGGTTCCATATGAACTTTAAAGCAGTTTTTTCCAATTCTGTGAAGAAGCTCATTGGTAGCTTGATGGGGATGGCATTGAATCTATAAATTACCTTGGGCAGTATGGCCATTTTCACGATATTGATTCTTCCTATCCATGAGCATGGTATGTTCTTCCATTTGTTTGTGTCCTCTTTTATTTCACTGAGCAGTGGTTTGTAGTTCTCCTTGAAGAGGTCCTTTACATCCCTTGTAAGTTGGATTCCTAGGTATTTTATTCTCTTTGAAGCAATTGTGAATGGAAGTTCATTCCTGATTTGGCTCTCTGTTTGTCTGTTACTGGTGTATAAGAATGCTTGTGATTTTTGCACATTAATTTTGTATCCTGAGACTTTGCTGAAGTTGCTTATCAGCTTAAGGAGATTTTGGGCTGAGACAATGGGGTTTTCTAAATATACAATCATGTCATCTGCAAACAGGGACAATTTGACTTCTTCTTTTCCTAACTGAATCCCCTTGATTTCTTTCTCTTGCCTGATTGCCCTAGCCAGAACTTCCAACACTATGTTGAATAGGAGTGGTGAGAGAGGGCATCCCTGTCTTGTGCCAGTTTTCAAAGGGAATTTTTCCAGTTTTTGCCCATTCAGTATGATATTGGCTGTGGGTTTGTCATAAATAGCTCTTATGATTTTGAGGTACGTTCCATCAGTACCGAATTTATTGAGCGTTTTTAGCATGAAGGGCTGTTGAATTTTGTCAAAAGCCTTTTCTGCATCTATTGAGATAATGATGTGGTTCTTGTCTTTGGTTCTGTTTATATGCTGGATTATGTTTATTGATTTGCGTATGTTGAACCAGCCTTGCATCCCAGGGATGAAGCCCACTTGATCATGGTGGATAAGCTTTTTGATGTGTTGCTGAATTCGGTTTGCCAGTATTTTATTGAGGATTTTTGCATCGATGTTCATCAGGGATATTGGTCTAAAATTCTCTTTTTTTGTTGTGTCTCTGCCAGGCTTTGGTATCAGGATGATGTTGCTTCTTAATTGATGATTGGTGTAGCCCAGTAGTGTGAACTTGTTAAGCAACCATTCTTACTGAAAGACTAATCTTTAAAAGTCTCCTCCTCTGGACACGTCTTTGGCTGCTGTAATCAAATGCAATGTAATCAGCACTGGTTAATGGCTTTCCTTACTTGGCTAACAAATGCTCTTCAGAAACTTTGGTTTCTTGTTATTTTCATTTATAATTATGTTTTAAGCCTTCAAATTTTTCTAGCTTTCCTGTGAGTTGGGAATAACTGTGATGGGTGCTTAGTTTGGGATGTTGACATACACTCTATGCCCAGCTACTATGCCACTGTGTGAACACTGATTTGTCACTTTCTCATGAAGACTGATTTCACCTAGTTTGGTAAATTCTATTAATTTTAAGGAAGGGGGTGGAATGCAACTGCTGTTAGGAGGCTTTTTTAAGGGTTGAAGAAATGTTGCCATGATTATTACCATTACAGAAGGAACATAAAAACACGTGCTGCCTTCAGTCATGATGAATATGTAAGTGCGCATCTGTGACTGCAGAAAACGGCAGCCCCAAATCTTAAAATCGTGTGGATGCACCAAGCCCATCTGCAGGGCACTGTGGAGCAGCCTGCATTAGCCAAAGTCGGCCCACAAGCCCTGAGGGATGGTGTCTGAGTTATGATAAGGCTCTGATTTGGGATTAAACAGGCCTCCAAATACTGTGATATTCTAAACAAAGACATGATACTGCCCAGGGAGCCCAGTGGGCACCTGTAGGCAGTGTAGGTGAGAAAAGGCTCCATGGAAGATTCCTGCAGCTCAGCTAGGAGGATTCTGTAAGGCAGTAGACACATCAATATTCACATAGGAGTGTTGAGCTATATTCATTCCTTTTAAGCAGCCAGGCTTGTGTGTGTTTTTAGGGGCACTCACATGGCGCCCCTTCCACAGTCACTGCTGGTTGTGCCTGTTTGATGTTGCGTATTTCTGTGTTAAGTGTGTCCACTCTCCAAATGTATCTCTGTCTCTAGAATATTTTAGAGTAGACCATTTATTGGTTAAACGCTTGTTTTTAGTGAGGAAGAAATCTTTAAAACTGGCCATACAGACCCTACTATAAATGTTTAACAATGGAGTGTGTAATGTTTAACACGTAGTGTTTAAAGTCGAAGACAGTTTAATTTAGAAATCCTGTCGGAATGCCAACTTAAATTACCACCATCCGTATGCATATGGAAAAGAATGACAATGTGCAGAAATGGAATTTTCTCTGTTTTGTAGAGATTCTGTAATGGATCAGGTACAAGCCTCACTTCATGATTTAAATGCATGAAGCTGAAATTACAGAACTTGACAAAAACATGCCTTTGAATGGTGAGCCTTTATCCTCCTTGAAATAGTGATTCATTCACTAAAAGGTCCACCTGCAACTTTGTCAAACACATTTGTTGCATTAGTTCTTAAGAGAGGTCAGTTTTCCAGACAGGGAGATTATTACTGCTTAAAGTTTGTCCTGATGATGTTAGTGAACAGGGAAAATCCTTTGACGTGGATCGTGTGTGTGTGTTAAATATCAGACGCGGCCTGCCCAACCCTCTGCCTGTAACTGGGAACTTTGACTGTTGGGATCATTGTAGAGAATCTTGAGGAAAGCAAAACAAAAAGCCTCTGGAGTAGCAAAAGATGTAGCTGATTTCATGCAGTAAAACTTACACATTTTTCTTTAAAATGCATCCTTCGGAACCTCAGTTTGCTGATTATTTTAGAATCACTGTAGTCTGCTGACAGCAGTTGTGGGAACAGGTGCATGGCCCGGCTGGTGCAGGAGGGTCTCAGAGCGGAGCCACACTGCTGACACCGAAGGAGGGCCTGGAGCCATCATGCTCGTGACTCGTGCAGATGGCCTTGGCTGACCTCCAGAAGAGGAAACGTCAGTATCCAAGGAGGAAAAAGTGTATTAATTTCATGAGTGTTTGCCTTCGCAATGGCTAAAACCCTGAGTTTGTGGCACCTGCTGTCTCTGGAATGAGGAGTCTTCCCTTCCTGGCAGACAAGCTCTAGATGGGAACAGGAGCTGTGATTGCTGGATTGAAGAAGTTTCCTTCTTGGGGAGGTGGCCTTCGAGCTTGACTCGAAGGAAATTGTGACTGGCAGGAAAGGTTCTTGGAGACAGTGTTTTTACCAGGAGGGTCGGTGACTGAGAACCATCCTGTTCCGAGTGTTGCCATTCTGGTTCTAGACTAAACTTGGGGAGAAACAACAGCCAAAAGCCTCGAGGAATCTTCTGTGATGTTGATCACATTTGGTAGATTTGTTGCTGAGACTCTGAAATGAGAAGCCCGGGAGGTGCAGGTCTATCAGGCCGTGGGACGTGGGAGAGCTGCTGCTTCAGGGGTTGGAGTCCCCGTACCAGAGGCTCAGTCCTGCAGAGACTTTTGCACAGTGGGCAACAGCTGCCTCCAGTTGATTGTGAGTCCCCCAGATGAATACCCATGAAAGATAGTGTGTCAGTAAAGACTCAAACTCTGTGAAGCATTTGGAGATTTATTCTGAGCCAAATGAGTTAGCATGACCCTTGATACTGCCCTCAGGAGATCCTAAGAGCGTATTCCCGAGGTGGTCAGAGCCCAGCCTGGTTTTATAGCTTTTAGGGAGACATGAGACAATCAATCAAAATAAATGTAAGATGTACATTGGTTTGGTCTGGAAAGATGGGACAACTGGAAGCAGGGGTGTCCAGGTCACAGGTAGATTCTAAAATTTCCTGATTGACAGTTGGTCGAGAGAGTTGTCAGATAAGGGGTTGTGGAGACCAAGGCTTTGTCATGTGGAAGGAATCCTCCAGGTAGCTTTGGAGATAATAGATTGTAAATGTTTCCCATCAGACTAAGCGTCTAAGTTCTGTCTAATTCCAGAAGGGAGGTGGGGTGATGAGGCAAGTCTGACCCCCCACTGATCATGGCGTGGACTAGTTTTTCAGATTAGCTTTGGAATGCCCTTGTCAAAAGCAGGTGCTGTTCAGATGGCCAATGGGGCTTCGAATTCTAATGTTTTTACAACCAGAAAGTGATTGTGTTTTTTTCTGTAGATGACAGCCAGTGTGGTAATTAATATTTTATTAGCAGATTAATTTGGAAGTCAATGTGTTTTCAAGTGTGTTAATTATTAAGTCATCAACAAACAGAGAAGGGCTTACTTTGAAACCAGCCTGAGACTCAAGAGGCTCATCAAAGAAAACGATGGACTTGGGAGAACTGATTCACGTGTTTACTGCCCCAAGTTTCAGGCATTATGAGAGGTCTGTGCTGATACATTGTGACTTGAGAACTTAAATCTTGACTGACTCTTAAGAGTGAGGCTTTTTTTTTTTTTTTCTTTTCTCTTTAAACGTTCACTGTTTCTGTCTCCTGTGTTTTGTCTTCCAGCCGCTGAGTACTTTAGCTTTGTGTTCACGTGGCGTTGTTCCCTGAACCACTGGCTTTGCAGCTCCTCTGTCCTGCCCGCCTTGATGACGTCTTCCCCGCCCCGTGGGTTTTATCCCGAGGACTGTTCTCTGCTGTGTGGAGTGGAGGATCAGTGGACACTGGCTTTACCAACTCATTTTCTATGTAGCTCCCAGTTTCTCAAAATCATAATCATCTTGGATTCCCTGTGAAACTGGGAGTCAGGCCTTGGGCACAGTGCTGGGTGGCCTGGGGTGCAGTACTGGGGCAGGAGGGAGAGATGAGAACAGGACGGACGGTTTGTCAGGGGAAGGAACCCCTTGCTGAATTCCCGTGTCTGTTTTAGGTTAAAGACGAATGGCCGGGTGGTGGATGTCTCCCCTGCTGCGGCTGGACCTCGCTGTGCTGAACCCTGAGCAGGGGCCCCAGCAGCTGCCTCCTGCCAGGCCGGGGCCACAGGGCTGGGCTGCTGCCTCTGGGGTGGGTTGCGAGGGCTCGTGCCAAGGTGCAAGGGTCTGCACCGCTCCTGTGTGACCTGAGGAGCATGGGGGAAGCTGGTCTGTGCTCCTTACCTGGAAGAAGCTGAGCTCACCTGGGCTAGAGCCTCTGGGGAGGTAGGAAGGCAGAGGCCTGGAATTCCTGCTTTCCCCAGACAGCAAGAAAGCTCAGTGTTGCACCTGCTCTGAGATGCCCTCAGCAGCCATATATAGTTGACTTTAACATGAGGGAAGGTGTCACTTAACCCGGCTCTGTGGGGAGCTTTGGGGAGTACAGGCCCTGGGCCCCAGGCTTTTTAATATGTTCCTTCCTGAACAAAAAACAACAAAAGATCCCTGTGGCTGATGCCGACTGCGTGGGGTAGGACATGCCGAGCTTGCGTGGGGCTTGCCCCTGAGTTTTCTTGGTGCTCCTCCCAGCCCGCACGGATACCAGCCTTTCCAGGCCGAGGCTTGTCCTGTTTAGACCCTCACTGGTGGGGTCTGTGGTCCTGGATCGAGAGCCCAAGCACTGCTTTCATCGTTATAAATGACTCATCCGAGATGCACGGTTGCCCCCAAACATCTCAGGAGCATGAGATACAGCCAGTGTCACCGCTGCAAGCTCATAATTCTAGTGGAAAGAGGAAATTTTACTTTTAATATGCTCGTGTGACTCAGATGCAAATATTCAGTTCCCGTTAAACTTTCAAGACTTTGAGAACCTCTGAGATTCCTTGAAAGCCGTTCCTTGGCCCCACGACTAACTCTCCTGTGGAAGGAGGCTGGGGTGGTCCGCGGGGACTGGGGTCCTGCTGCCTTCTCCAGGATTCCTTAGGTTTCATCATTAGTCCCAGCTCTTCAGCAGGTGGAGCTGATTGACTCTGACATTTCCATTATTTTGTTCTTGTGTTGTCTCAGTTAACTTAGAATAATGAGTATTTACCAGAAATAATTGATGGCGAGATGGGAATTATTGGTGATTCCCGGACATAGGCAGCCTGTATAGATAAGCGTGTTACACAGTGTCTGATTTCTGAGATGTTGGTCGAAACCTGCTCAGCAACACACTTTCATGGGTAGATTCCTGTGCAGGAGAAGCTGCTTTTCCCCGAGACACGGTGGCGGCCCCTGCACTGGCATGGCAGGGTGGCTGTGTGACTGGGCAGGGCTGGACGTGCTCCTGTCCACCCCTGCACTGGTCGCGTACCTCCATACCACATGTGTGTCGAGGGTGCCTGCCTTTGTTCCCCCAGCTCAAACTCATAGAATTGTATACCTTCCTTGACACATTCCTGCATAGAGATGATTAGATCTGGGGGTTGAATCTCAATCTGACAGGCAGGTAGGTAAATTATTCACATGAATGACTTGGGTCCTCCACGTTCAGGGTCAGGAGGCGCGAGGTGGGTTTGGACACAGCTGCCTGGCCTCAGAAAGTTTCTCTCAGAGCCTGTTTCTTTCTCTAGCAAAGTAAATGATGCCTACCTCACGGGGCTTGACACACGGTCAGTACTCAGATGCTGTCTGGTCTTTATTATAGTTGGTATTTGGGGAACAGTGTGGCTGGTAAGAAAATGTGTTATCTTTACAATTTATAGAATGTCATACAAGGCAAGCGTGAAACCGGGACTCTACCCTAATCTGAAGATGCTGGTGCTTACTCTTCTCCTTAAGCATTTTGTTGCAATTCTGGCGTTTGTCAGCCAAGTCATATGACGGCACCGCATGCGTGATGCCAGCTCAGTTACCTTGGAACGGGGAGCCTGAGACTGCCAGGGAGCATCCCTCCTGCCTCCAGCCCTCGGCGGTTTCTCTCTCTCTATCCTTCCCTCTGTCCCTCCCTATCCCCCAATCCTCCTCACCACTCAGGCTCCCCTCCCTACCCCCCTCACTTACTCTACAACAGAGGCCCAGACTTTGACAAATCCCAGCTGGGCCTATTTACTGCTTGGCTGGGAAACCAGAGGGAAAGGGCCCCAGTTACTACAAAAATCGAGAATTGAAATAGAATGTGAGCTACTTTTGCAGATTTTTTATTTTAATCTGAATGTAAAAGGCAAGTATCAACACAAAATCTGTGCTAACTGAGCCACACAGCTCCGAGTCTGCCTTGTCAGGGCTCCGTGGGTTCCCACGCCCTGGCCTTCTCTATGAGTGTCTGGACACGCTGAGACTGCGAAAGGAGCATTTAGTTATGGTCCTTTGAATGTTCCAGAGTCATGTTTAATAAAAATCTTCACGTTTACCCACAGCCAAGTCTTGATTTAATAACAGGTACTGCAGTTCTCTGGGTGGGCCTGAGCCTCTGTTTTAGAAGCAGCCGCACCATCCGAGGGGCAGGTCCGTGTGGGCTGGCAGGCGGCCTGGTCCTTGGAGCACAGGGTGGACCTGACCCAGTCCTGGCAGTGCGGGGCCTTGCAGTTCTAGAATGTAGTGATGCAACCTGTAGCATAAATAAAAAGCCTCATGTGCCCCCATGAGAAGCTGGGGCTTCCCCTCAGTACTGGGGTGTGCTGTGTTTGTGATCGTGCAGATGTAAAAGTGTGAGGGAGATGTCTAAAAACCAGGCTCCCAAAGACAGTCCTTCATGTCTGGTGCTTTCATGTGTGTATGCACACCTGTTTGACGCGTGTACACCTTCACTCGTGCCCGTTTCATGCGTGTACACCTGTTCATGTGTGCATGCACCTGTTTCGCGTGTGTATGTGCCTGGGCATTCACCCTGCATTGCGTCATATGTTGTATTTTACAGATTTTTTTTTTTTCAGTTTGTATCGTCAGCTTGTAACGACTTTGTGAAGAAAAGAGGGGGCCCTGGCAGCCTTTGACTTTGAGAAACGTGATGTCACGGGACCAGATGAGACAGCCCGGGTGAGGCCGGCAGAGGCCATCGTGGCCTGGGAGTCCGTGCACATCCACTGTCTGTCGCTGTGTGACAAGTGACCCCAAAACCTAGGGGGTAAGGCAACGTACACGTACGATTGTACAGCTTCTTCAGGTTGCAAATTCAGGGCAGCCCTGCTGAGCGACTCTGGTCCAGTCCCCCGCGTCACCGTGAAGATGCTGTCCAGGGCTGCGGCCATCTGTAGGCTCAGCTGGGCTGGAGGTTCTGCTCCAGGATGCTGTGCTGACGTGTCTGCGGGCAGAGGCCTGGTCCTCCACACCTGGCCCCTCCCTGGGGCTGCCAAGTGCATTCCTGCCCAGGGCCGCTCCTTTCCCCAGAGACGTAGCAGTGCTGGTCTTATGCCCAGTGTCAAGGTGGCCGGGTCAGGAGCAAAGACTTGTTTCCCCTACTCAGAGTCTACTCCTGCAGGGTTGGGCGACAGTGGAGGTCGCGCAGGAAGGTGTTCGCTGAAGACCGTGCTCTGTGACTTGACGGGTGTTCCTCCCAGGAGGGTGAAATGGAGACTGGACGCTGGGAGCGGCGTCCTGCGCGACCCCGCATGTAGTGGGCTCACAGCAGAGCTACGTCCTTCCTTTACAGATACTTTTCAGAGTCTGCCCGCCTTTAGATTCTCTGATTAACATGTCTGAGGAGGGTCCCAGGAGTCTGCCACCTGCCAGGCCAAGGACGTTCCCTGCATGTGACTGGTCCCTTGACACCCTGAGAAATGTGACTTGAGAGGATCACCCGAGTTTCCTAAATGAGTCACCTGCCTTCTCTTCCCTTTGCTTTCATGCCTCCCCCAGGCTGGGTCAGTCCTGTCAGCTGCAGCGATAACTGTATGCTGGGGTTACAAGGAGATTGGGGGTGTGTCTGGTCCCCCAGGGAGATTCAGTGACTGAGGATGCTGTCATGGCAGCCAAAATGTCCTTATTGCTTTCACTTTTAGTGAAGTTCAGTGACTACGTTTTCTGAGGCACAACGATGTCCTTGTGAACAATTGGTGATCAAGGAAGCAAACAAGTGTGGGAAAATGATCCTGCCCTGAAACCTGAAAAACGGCAAAATAGTAAAGAGCCCTGAAGAGCCCATGAACCTCCTCATGGGGCAGTGAGGAGACACCTCAGTAATGGCTTAAAAAAAAAATGAGATGATACTGAAGAAAAGGTAAACTAAATTTTGGGTCTCCTATGGGTAAAGAGATTGTGGTTTACATTTTGTAGGCATGTGTTTTCATAATTATTTATTTTTCTTTGTTGGATTTAGAATTAGTAGCAATAAATGTGATTTTTTTTTTAATTAAAAAATTAGGGTACACGAAGTCTAATCCCTTTGTGATATTTCTGTACTGTGAGGCTCCACATACAAAAGTGAAGCCCAGACTGTCTATCTCTACTGAACCAGAGAGAAGTGGTCATCTCCTGCAGGTCGGTCTGGCCTCCAGGCGTCTGGCCATCCTCCCAGTTTTGGGCACACATGCGTCACTGGTGCTTCCTGCCAGGCTGTGACTCTGCCCAGGTTTCAGGAGCAGCTGGAACAGTTTTCCTGGGGGTCCTGCTTTGTTCTGGCTCCTGGAAGCACAGGCTTTTGATGGAAGGACTCTCTCCACCGCCAGGTCAATTGGTGATTGCCCCCCAGGCTGTATTTCTCGCATGGGGCACAGAGAGTGCGGGCGTAGTGTCCTAGCCCTGGAGCCAGCTCTAGGACTGCACAGCGGCCTTGCCTCCACCCCTCATCTGGGAACAGGGCGGTGGGGAGGAGAAGGGAACCCCAGGGTCTTGCCCCTTCTGCATCTTGAGAACACGGGAACACATTGTCCCATTGTCTCTCACCATTCACAGCCCAAGCTTGTGTGAAGTATTTATTTTATAACCTCCCCTGACAATGATGTATTTTATATAAGCAGCACATAAAGTGGTGATTTAATACCCTTATCAAGCAAGATCGAAACAATAGGGAACAGATATCACTGTAGAAAAGTTACTTTATCCGGGAAACATTTGTCTACTGCAGGTGGAAATGAATCATGGCTTCCTCCTCGGCGGCTCCTGATGAGCCTGTGAGATTCTGTCCTGTTCGCCACTATTAGTTTATAAGCTACACCTTTCTTTCTATGACGTTAGTTACAAGCTCTACCTTTCCTTCTATGATGCTTCTTTCTTGCCTGTTCAGCACTGTTACAGTTACAAGCTCTACCTTTCCTTCTGCGATGTGTATTTCTTGCCTGTTCAGCACTGTTAGTTACAAGCTATACCTTTTCTTCTGTGATGTATATTTCTTGAAGCCATGGACTAAATCCTAATTCCACAGTATTCGATGCACATACTCAAGAGATACTTGTTTGAATGAATGGATTAATGGAAAATAGAAGTGGTGACTTCACTTTTAATTCATTATGCCAAACTTTGTTTACACACAAAATTTTATGGTCTTTTGGATAAACTAGGCTTCTGTGCAGGGTGGTTAGAGATTGTGGGAGTGCAGCAAATGGCTCTGTGCCTCTAGGCTCACAAGGGG
The DNA here is from genome assembly GCF_047675955.1 of Chlorocebus sabaeus. Lineage (NCBI taxonomy): Eukaryota > Metazoa > Chordata > Mammalia > Primates > Cercopithecidae > Chlorocebus > Chlorocebus sabaeus. The sequence goes on from NW_027327634.1 coordinate 326,945, forward strand.
CTTGAGGGACTTGATGGTGGCACCTGTGTTGAAAACTCGGTTCTGCAAATCCATTCGAGTGATCTGCCAGCACACATAGCCCTGCTTCCCAGCTGATTTCTGCCCAGAGGCTTCTCCTGGACACCCCAGGTGAACATGGGTTCAGCCAGCACTGCTGGACTTCCACAGCAAGCCAGGTGCTGCAGGGATGAGGGAGAAGAGGGGCAGGACCCGGATCTTCCTGGGTCCCAGGACCCGTGTGGGGACACTGGCTGGCCTGGCTCTTGTTGGGGAGGTCAGGGAAATGATGCATGGAGCCTCTGTTGGCAGGAGCCGCTTGTTCAAACATGGATCCCAGGTCTGTGTGTGGGAGGCAAAATAGAAATGTATGTGGATATCATCAGTAACATAGCAAATGTGGGCTTCTTCCCTAGGGTGGCTGACCCTCTCACTCATCTGCTGAGCAAAGGCCCGGCCTGGCCTTCTGGTCTTCCACAGTGAACTTTTCCCAAGCTCTGTCCACTCCATGGAGATGGCTGGAGTCAGGGCAGACATGAGGTGTTTGCCACCTTTCTTTTTTTTTTTTTTTTTTTTTTTTGAGACGGAGTATTGCTCTGTCACCCAGGCTGGAGTGCAGTGGTGTGATCTCGGCTTAGTGCAAGCTCCACCTCCCGGGTTCATGCCATTCTCCTGCCTCAGCCTCCTGAGTAGCTGGGAGCACAGCCACCCGCCACCACGCCCGGCTAATTTTTTGCATTTTTAGTAGAGACGGGGCTTCACCGTGTTAGCCAGGATGGTCTCGATCTCCTGACCTCGTGATCCACCCGCCTCGGCCTCCCAAAGTGCTGGGATTACAGGCGCGAGCCACCGCACCCGGCCAGGTGTTTGTCCGTTTTTGAAAGCTGCATTTAAAGAATGAAATAGACTGAACAGAATTACTTACTTTTGAATATTTAATACTTAGTTTACAAGAACACTTAAATATAGTTAATGTATTTGAATAATAAGGAAGAACTTTCCCTCTCTGTTTCCAGAGCAAAAGTACAAACCTTTACTTGGCAGGGATTTCACTCTGTTTCTAAAAAGCCAGCAAGCACTTTTCCTGAAATAGACCCATCTGTTCCTCTGCAAAGACCCTACTAACATTTTAGCTGTATTTCTGCTGCATCTTCATGTGATAGATGATAGGAAATTCCTTGCTACTGGAACTTCACGATGTTTCCTTTTACACATCAGATAGAAAGTATAGATAGTAAATCTCAGATTAGTTGCCATCTCGGTCTTGGTAGAGCTGCCACCAACAGCCTCTGTCAGTTACAACAGAGTGTGTCTCCCCAGCAACCAGGCTTAGACTGCAGACCGAGCCAGCCTCACCCAGGATTCAGTGCAACGTCCTCCAAAGCTGTAGCCGCTGCTCTCGGAGGAGACTTGAGGAGCCCTCCCTTTGATGCCTGTGCATGGCTGTTCTCAGATCACAGCAGCTGCAGCTTCAGCAGCATCTCGGAGGATGCCGGCAGGGGTGTCCTGGGTATTGACACCACAGCAGGGGCCTGCAGTGTCTGAATGAAATGGGCCGTGACACTGAGCAGCCTAGAGGAGTCCACAGCCACGTTTCAAAGGTGCAGCGGCCCGAGGTGAACCCCAGAGTACTGAGGAGCCTGGAGTTGACGTGGCACGACTCCATTGAGAGAGCTGGCTGAATTCTGTACCTGTGGCGGCAAAAGATGGCTGTTTGGGCTTGGCCCCTTCCCAGGCCAGGGCTAGGGAGGTTGTCTGCACAGCTAGTGGGAGCTTGACTCTGTTCACACTTGGGGCTGAGTCCCTCACCTTTCTGTGACCCCAGGGAAGATAGACATGCCGAGCTCTCCTGGAAGAGGCCCCTGATGAGTCGAAGCTGAGCTTCAGGATGGTCAGCCTTGTGGTGTGCGGGACAGGTTCAGAGTCGGTGCTGCTACATAGGGGCCCGGCTGCTGTTGTCACTAATTGGGCTCAGTAGACGCTGCCAGTGGTCGTGGCTCCTGTGGTACTTGGTGGTTTTCTCCTCACAGGAGGTACTTGGTGGGTTTCCCTGCGGTGAAGGTGTCGGTCCTGTGACAGGCAGCCTGGCAGGAGGAAGGCCCTGGTAGAGTTGTGCCCCGAGGCCCCCTTCCTCTTGAGGAACAGGAAGGGGATTTGGGATCCTGCTTCCAGCTGCGCTCCCTTGCTATGTTCTTGGCCTCTGGGGCCGGGAGAAGCTGAGTGCCGGCCCGAGGCCTGGACCCGTTCCACAGCCTCCGCAGCGCTTGTGGTGGTATGTGGGATGTGGCCCTTGGAACTCCAAGCCCTACCCTGCCATGCCCGCCTGTTGGGGCATCTCAGGCACCTGTGTGCCAGGCTCCGTGGAGGTGTGGGCGGTAGCAAGGACTGCGGTGTAGAGGGGACACGGTACGCGGATGAAGATGAGAAGCATCAGGGAGGCACTTGAGGCAGTGACAGCAGAGCTGAGACCTGCAAGGAGGGGACTGGCTGTGGGTGTTGGGGCTCAGGGATCTGCCTCTACCAGAGCCACAGTGGCCAGTGACGGCAGAGTAGGGGACCGAGGCCCGGGGAAACCGTGCGCACGGTTCGCATCAGGTGTGCAGATCTGCCGGGCTGTATTGCCCTTCTCAGTCCTGGCTGGGCCTGGGGTCCCAGAGGGCACTGAGGGTCCTCGCGTCTCCCTCTTCTTGCTTACCTGTTTCTTCCTGGTCAAGGGATGCTTGTTTATTGCAACTCTGGCAGTTATTCTGAATGTTAAGAGGAGTTTCACAAAATTGTAGGGGAGAGGGACCAGGGATTCTTTTTTCTTTTTTTTCTCCCCCCTGATTTTACATGGAGGTTTCTGCTGTCCCTTAGTGTGGAGGCAGAGTGCAGATGCTCTGCAGTTCTGTCCAGGAAGAGAAGAGCTTCTGGAAAGTCACAGATCTGATCATTGCAATAGCACTGACATTTTTAAATGGGAGAATGCTGATGTCTATAATAATCAGAGTAAAACTTTGGTAACTTCAATATAAAGATGCCGAGATGATCTTAGAGCCACTTCGTCCATAAAACCTTCTACAGTGTGGAGTGTGACATCTCTACCAGCCTCTGGTCAGTGGCCGCCTGTGGGTGACAGAATGCTTGAAGTGTAAATGAGAAACTGAACTTCTAATTTTATTCAATTTTAGTCCAATTTAAATAGCTATATGGGCCGGGCACCGTGGCTCATGCCTGTATTCCCAGCAGTTTGGGAGGTCGAGATGGGTGGATCACGTGAGGTCAGGTGTTCGAGACCAGCCTGGCCAACAGGGTGAAATCCCATCTCTACTAAAAATACACAAAATTAGCCGGGCGTGGTGACAGGTGCCTGTATTCCCAGCTACTCAGGAGGCCGAGGCAGGAGAATCACTTGAACTTGAGAGGCAGAGGTTGCAGCGAGCTGAGATTGTGCCACTGCACTCCAGACTGGGGGACAGAGGGAGATTCTGTCTTAAGAAAAAAAAAAAAGATTTAAAAGCCCCTACATGCCCCTAGTTGCTTCTGTGGGAGACGGCATGGTTCCAGAAGGTAGACTTAGTGTTGAGGACTCTGCAGTGTCAGGCTGGAGACAGTCTCCCTTTCTAGTAGCGTGTGCCCCTGGGCTGCCCCTCTACCAGAAGGGATGGTGACATCTCTGGGAGGTATCTGTGGACTCAGATCGGTGTGGATTAGTGACTTGTGTTACTCACAGATACTAAATTTTATGGGTAAATGAATACCTGGACTTGCTGCAACTTCAGGGTGAGATTCGGGAGTAGAGAGTGAAAAGTGACAAGGGGACCCAGGGCTTGTTCTGCCGCCCCCAGGACCTGCTTGAGGTGCCTTCCCGTCTGAAGCCACAGCACCTGCTTGGGGCACCCCCCCTCTCTGAAGCCCCAGCACCTGGTCGGGGCATCCCTCCCCTCTGAAGCCCCCAGCACCTGGTCGGGTCGCCCCTCTCCTCGGAAGCCCCGACACCCTCCTGGCCTGTGGTGCTGCTTCTCCAAATGTTGCCCTTGGCTGTCTCCCAGGAGTCACCAGCACCCGATCAGGCTGCGTGTGTCACTTCTTCACGGATCTGCGGTGTTGAAGTCGGTGAAGCTCATTTGTCTCATCTTCCTCCTCATGTGCCGTATCTCACCTGTTGTCTGTCCGAGTTCGTGTGTGTGCGTGTTGTGCGTTCTCAGGCTGTACTCGGTGCTTAGGTGAGAAGAATGTCAGAGCAACGGACTGTCTGCTCCAAAGGACGCTGTGTGTGAATCGAGACACGGTTTACTTGTGGGGTTTAAATTTCCTTGGTGTTGGAGGCAATTAGGGGGAAACAAGTTCTAAAAAAGCCCCTGTGGCGGAGGAAGACAATAAAGAAAAACATAACTTTATACACACTTAGCAGTTGATTTAATTTGAAGGTAAATTTTGCATTTTGGGGACTCCTAAAGCTACTATTTGTTGGGATTCCTTGATGAGCTTTTCTTGTTTTCTGTCAAGTAGAAAGTAAAGTACATCGGTTTTGCCTTTAGTTTTGTCTGACTAGAATCTAATTCCCTTTTTCCCCCATTCACATTAGGGTTGGGATTGGACTACAAGAGCTGTAGGATCTCTTTATTTCTGATCTTAAATAAATTTTTTTTTCCTTTTTTTTTTTTTTTTTTTTTGGTGAGTTGCTATTTTTTCCTTCAATGCACTGTTCTTTGGTTTGGGAAATGTGCTATATTTGTACCATGTTTTAAATGTACACAGTGGTTCTAAATTGCTACTTTAAAGTTAGATATAACATAATTAAAATGTCATCTATAAATCAGGCACACAGTCTGAGGTCTGGAGACCCCTCTTGTCACTTCCAGCCGTTTCTCCTTCCCTGGCCACGTTGCCTCTGGCCACGTCTCCTCCCCCAACCATGCCGTGTCATCCCCCACCACGTCACCTCTGGCCACATCACCTCCCTCCCGGCTACATCACCTCTGGCCTCACTGCCTGACTCCCTCCCTCCCGGTGACCTCCGTGGCTCCTGCTGACTGCCCTCCCGAGGGTCTGGTTGAGGCTCCTTCCCCGTTTTCTGCTCCTGAGTGGGTCTCGGGGCCTGGATGTTTCACAGGATGCAAGTTTCTTCCCTTCCAGCCGTGGGTCTCTGGGTGACAACTCCAGAGAGGGCACTAAGCTCTCCTGACCCACCTGGGGGCCCTGAGCCCTGACCGCCAGGGCTTCACTGCAGGGTGTGGGGCGGACTCATGCGTGAATTGGACTACAAAGGTGCTTCCAGGAATCCTTGTTTTAAGTGCATTGGAGCAGAGATGGGGAGAGGGGACCACCTGGTTTGCTCAGAATTTGGTCGTGATCACAGCCAATGAGAAAACATAAGCACCTCCGAAATGAAGCATTCCACAAACTGATTTTACACATGACAGTTGTGATGGCTGGAAAAGGCTTCACACAATGAGTGAGTTTGTGCTGCATTTGAAGGACGAACAGGTCCCTGCTGGTGGAAATGAAAGATAAGGGTGACCCAAGCCATCAGCAGCAGCGGAGGTGGGGTTGTGCTGACTTCCCATGGATGGTTGGCATGGCTGAAATGCCATGGCAGGAGAAGGTAGGGGCACTAAGGAACAGCAGGGCGGCATTACAATTCCCCTGCAGGAAGGGGACGTGACTGAGGTATTTTCACATGTATACAACTGAGAGATGATTTGAGGAGGATTTCTGGGAGCCTGTGGGAAGAGCACATGGTCATCATCAGTTCTCTGGATCTCTTTTCATGAAATGAAAACAGTCATGCCTCTGCCTCTCTTGTGAGCTGTTAAGATCAAATCGGATAATCTACAGCGAGCCTTGTAAATGCTAAAGCTTAAGACAGACTGTTCCAGTCCCCTTGTCTTCACCCTCCTCTCCTCCCCGGTATCGTGAACCCTGCTGTGTACCACACTATCTGCCTGGCTTCCTCCTCCATAACGTGAGCCCTGAGTACTTGCTGGGTACCTTGCTGTCCACCTTTCCTTCTCAGTAACGGGACCCCTGAAGTATTTGCTGGGTACCTCGCTGCCTGCCGTACAGCTGGCTGTAGCCTCGTCAAACGTACTTGGCTGGGGCATAAGCAGAAGTGCTCGCCGGGCCTTGGGAGGGCTTTCTGACATGTGGGTGCCTACTTTTCCCTGTTAGGCTGGAGCTGCAGGAGCCCTCCTAGATCAGACAGAGGACCAAGGCTGTGACCTCGGGGTGGGGGCTGGGGGAGCTCCCTGTGTTTATTGTGTGGGTGAGAGAAAACTTCAGTCCCGCTGCGGCACTGGGATTCAGGGTTCCTTCTGGAATGTTCTGAGTGAGAAAGTGTGCACAGGTGCGTGTTCTGCGGATTTTATGGTTATGTAGGGAGAGCACTGGTGCCTCTGAACTATGAACCTGCAGAACCACTTCTTCCACTAACGGCCGCCTTTATATAAAGAATGACTTACAAACGATGCTACTTCAGACGGAGGCATTTGCAGGTGTGGCCTGAAAAATGAACAAAATGACTCTTTCACGAAAGTACCTTACATTATTCCCAGTGATTAGACATTTGAGATTTCCAGTGAATATTAAACTATAAAAATCTTGTGTCCACCACTTTCTCATGTGATCAGTGGTGATATTGATGTGGTTTTTTTGGACAAAGAATGAAATGTGGAAGCTGCTCATAACTCTGAACCAGTGTTTTCTAACCAATGTGTGATTACAAAATCCTGTGCCTGGTAAAAGCCATTCAAGTACAGGACGGACCAGTGGACTGAGAAGGAATTGGGGCAGAAAGGCCCGTCGACCAGAGCGCAGACTCCGCGTTGCAGACAGCCTGTACGGAAGTGCCGCTTGTTACATTTGGCAGCGGAGAATACCTAAAATTATCTGAAAACACAATGAAAATACTACTTCCTAATTGTATATCAGCATGAGGTCGGACTTTCTTCATAAACTTAAACCACGGCTCTGCAGCCTACTGAACGCAGATGCAGGCATGAGAACCCTGCTGTCTGAGGTGCAGAGATGTTAGGCGTTTTCACAGCAGCACAAACTGGTCACGCTGCTGCTTATTTTGGAAAATGGTTTCTTCTTTAAGACTGTGTTAAGATATAATGACTTTATCATTGTAAAATGAACCAAATTGTTACTTTTATGTATTTATTTTTTTGAAACGGAGTCTTCCTCTGCCACCCAGGCTTGAGTGCAGTGGTGTGACTTCATCTCACTTCAACCTCTGCCTCCTGAGTTCAAGTGATTCTCCTGCCTCAGCCTCCCTAGTAGCTGGGACTACAGGTGTCCACCACCATGCCCGGCTAATTTTTGTCTTTTAGTAGAGACCGGGTTTCACCATGTTGGCCAGGCCGGTCTCGAACTGCTGACCACAAGTGATCCACCTGCTTCTGCCTCCCAAAGTGCTGGGATTACAGGCATGAGCCACCATTCCCAGCCTTATGAGAAAGCATTTTTGTGATCTTTAATAAAGTGCAAAGGGTTCCTGAGACCCAAATTTTGAAAACCACTGGCTTAAACCGACAAAATTGTCCATGATACTTCAGTGTATCCTCTAAACTGTTGGAGAAAGGACATAAGGGTTGCTTTACTTTTGTCCTTTCACAACTCAATGGTGCTGGGACAACTGGGTTATCCACATGGAAAAGGATGGACTGGACCCTTCCTCACCCTACACACAAAGCTCAAAATGGATCCAGTGTAAGGAGTCGACTGTGAGACCCATTCTGTCAGTCTTCTGGGTACCGTAAAGGACACCACAGACCGTGCGGCTTAAACAACATCTTATTTCCTTTGTTCTGGAGGCTGGAAGCCTGGGGTCAAGGTGCGGGCAGGGTTGGATTCTCTGGGGCCTCACCCCATGCTGTGTAGACGACGTCTTCTCTGTGTCCTCACAGGTTTCTCTTATGTGTGTGCAGCACTGAGGATTGTGTGTCTAAATTGTCTTATAAGAACACCCGTCATACTGGATCAGGGCCTACTCTTAAGATCTTATGGGACCTAAATTGTCAAGTTAAAGGCACTGTATCTAAATACAGTGACATTTTGAGTTTCTGGGGTTGTGACTTTAACATGGGAAACTTGATGAGGGGGACAGTTCAGCCCATGACACCTCTAGGGGAGAATCCTGGTGAAACTATTACATTGGATTAGGCAATGTTTCCTTAGATGAGACGCCTAAAGCATAACAAGCAACTGATGCGAAAAAGACGGTATCAAAATGAAAAATGTTCATTTCAGAGGATGCTATTACAGTAAAAAAAACCCCACAGAACAGGATACATTATCCTGATAAGGGCCTGATATGAAGAATATATTTTAAAACTCTTAATAAAAATCCAATTTAAAAATGGACAAAGGATTTGAATAGACATTCTCCAAAGAAAGACATATAAATGCCTTAAAATGCACATGAGATGTTTAACAGAATTCATCATCTTAGAAATGCAAATCAAAACCAGCGTGAGGTACCACTTCACAACCACCGGGATGGGTAAAACCCCAGTATTGGACAGTGACATGTTGGTGAATTTGGGAAAACTGAAATCTTGATATATTGCTAGTGGGAGGGGAAGTAAAATGGTACAGTTGCTTTGGAAAAGTCTGGCAGTTAGTTCCTCAGAAAATTTAAGCATAAAATCACCGTACCACCCAGCAATTTCACTGCTAGGCATATGCCCAAGAAAATTGAAAATATTTTTACCAAAAAATCTTATGTAAGAATCTTCATAGCGGCATTATTCCTAATAGTAGAAACAGCCCAGGTGTCTGTCAACAGATGAATGGATAAAGACAATATGTACACAATGGAATATCACTCAGCCATAAAAAGGAACAAAAGAACGTGTGCTCCAACCCAAACGAGCCTTGGACGTGAAAGACGTCTGCACCAAAGGCCACGCCAAAGGTCACGCACTGTGAGATTCCACTCACCTTGGATGTGAAAGATGCCAGCACCGAAGGTCACACACTGTACGATTCTCTTCACAATGTCCAGAACGGGCAAATCCAGAGAAACGGAAGTCGGCTGGCGATTGCCTGGGGCTGGCGGAAGGAAGGAGCAGGTGCTGACTGTTGAATGGGTTCGAGGTTTCTTTGGCCGATGGTGAAAAATTTCTGGAATTACCTACTAGTTGTTGGTTGATGTGCAGCTTTGAGAATATGCTCTAAAGACTGAATTGTATCCTTTAATATTGGGGCTTTTATGGTTCGTAAATTGCTTTTCAATTTAACAAGGAACTCAAGAATTTCTTTGGTGTTGATACTTAGAATGTGAAAGAGACAGTATCCAAAACATGTTACTATGTAACTCATATTGTAACTCTAATTCAAGCCTACGTTTTCACACTCCTGGTCAGCCTCTACTTACACAACAACACCTAATGACTCACCAATTCCATGCTTATCACATAGTCAAACCTAGCCCCTGGCCACTAACAGGAGCTCTATCAGCCCTCCTAATAACATCCGGCTTGACCATATGATTTCACTTCTACTCGACTACCCTATTAA